>NC_137121.1:20763258-21170758 GCF_949357685.1 Gobio gobio
CGCTTTTTAAACTCTTTTTTTAGTGCTATCGGGTATATCATACATTATTTGGTCATTATGCGACATGGCAGGTAAGAAAGATTCGCCTTTGCTTTCACGATCGCGGAACTGGAAGAACTGAAGCTGAAGAATAAAATCCGTTTGATGTGTCTGCGGTACAATCCGAAAGAGACCCGTACCAATAAAACAAAAGCTGATTGGCTGCAATATAAGATGCATGTTGGTCTCTCACTAGCGAAAAAAAACGAACACCACACACACACTCTAAAACGCTGCGGGAGCATTTCAATGAGCAAGAGGTAGCGTTACATGGACGTAGGAAAATTAAGACCCGTTTAAAATTATTTAAGACCTAGAACTCAATACTTCAGCGAATTTAAGACTTTTTAAGGTCTTAAAATTTTGATTTTGAATTTAAAGACATTTAAGACTTTTTAAGATCCCGCAGGTACCCTGTAAAATGTAATGTATTCCTGTGACGGCAAAGCTGAATTTTCAGCATCATTACGCCAGTCACATGATCCTTTCTACTCAAGAAACATTTCTTATTAATACTGAAAACAGTTGTGCTGATTAATATGTTTGTGGATACGGTGATACATTTTTTCAGAAATCGTTGATGAATAGGAAGTTTAAAAGAACAGCATTCTTTTGTAACATTACAAAATGTTTTTTATTGTCAATTTTGATCAATTTAATGTGTCCTCGCTGAACAGAACCATTCATTTACCTAGAACCTTTTTCCCCTCAGACCCGTTTCTGTGTGCGTTTCCATCGCGGTCTAAAGTACCGTAAAAACTTGTTCGTCCTCCGCATATAAGCTTAATACGGCCTGAACAGTCATCTGTCCATCGGACATTTTTTTAAAAGGTGCACTATGCAACTTTTTTCCCGTCAGCTAGAGGTCGCCTATTCAAAACAAAGGCGTAGTTTGATGATGCCACGTTTGAGCACAGAATCTTGGGACATGTGGTCTTCACCTCACAGCCGGTGGGAACGAATCGGGATAGGACTCGGGCGGAAATCATGTTCATGGATGTGATTATTAACGTTACTGTAGTATGAAGCAGAGCAGGACCGAGTGTTGTGGAGCTGAGCAAGGACGCTGGAACGATTGATAATAAGACGAACATATTTCATGCCTCGCGAGCAGCGGGATTTACAAATAGTTGGAAACATTTGGGATATTGTAAGCAGAGTCCTGAAAGGGTGCGGGTACCCGACGGGTGACCCGCGAATTTTGCTGAAACGGGTGAAAAACATCCTGCTGTGTCGGATACGGGTGCGGGTCGGACAAGGGAGAAACACGGCTTTTAAACAGTCACGTGCAAACGAATATAGGCCAATATATAAAAAATATATGCATGTATATTGTAGAGGTGTTCCTAAAAATATGCATATACAAAAATATGCCTTGCCTGTATTCCAAGTTGATAAAATAATTTCAAATCCATATCAGTTTATCTGTGGCCGCGCGGCGCGCGCCCTCACAGAAGAATCACAACCACGCGCGCGATCTCCCTGCACTACAGTCGTCAAGATGGATTATGAGGAATTGAAGAAAAGATAGCCGCAAATGTGGAACTTCATCGCTGAGGAAGCACGCAGATAACTGGAGTAACAAACCAAGCACAAGCAGTTCTATCGAACAGTATTTGTGTTATGTTTCCTGAGTTTGGTCTCTTAATAACACTGTCTTAGTACATTAAGCCACGTTAAGTGTTTTTTAATAATGGTTTTCTATAGTAGGAAACGTTTAACGTGTAATTATACGCATTGCGTTCATATTCTGGGCTCATCTGATTTTTTGTACATAGTATACGTTATTAGTATTATGTTTACTGAGTTTGGTCTCTTAATAACAGTACATTAAGCCACGTTAAGCTCCCGGCTGAAGTTGCCCTTGTGTTAATGGTCGTGTAATAACTTATGTATGCTGGCAATAAACATTTTTGTAAGTGTGTCTATAATGTGATATGCTAAACTGATTTTATTGCGGGTCGGGTGTCGGTTCTATTTTAAGCGGGTCGGGTGCGGATTTTATTTAGTGGTGTTTTCGGAAAACGGGTCGGATGCGGGTTTAAGCACTGCAGGTACGGGCGGGTGCGGGTTTTCAAAATCGGACCCGTGCAGGACTCTGCTACATAACACTGGCCTAGTGGTTTTTGGATATTTTACTGAATTTTTTTTTTACTTAGTGCAGCTTTAAACTCCATTGTTGATTCAAATAGCAAACAATTCTTACAGCATCTACCGCAACAGACTTTTAAAAATGGTGGTTGAAATAAAATGCTACGTGCAGTCAACAAATCAAAATGCTCCCATCCCCGAAAGTTCCTGAACTTAGAAATTCCCTGCTCGTAAGGTAGTACTTTTTCAGAGTGGGAATTTTTTTCCCGGAACTTCACTTAGACCCTGGTCCCTGTGGTCGAAACACACAGTGTACCACCCCAAAGTCCATAGGAAACATGGCTTTTGTGTGGTAGTGTATATAAAAGTATTGTTTTTGGTGTGGCATCGAAATTGGTATCGAGAATCACAAAACTTAGTATTGGTACAAAATAACTTTTCATATTGTAACAATCCTAGTAATGACGCAAACGCTTCAAGATTTGAAATGTTTTCAGTAGCAACACATCCATTGTCTTTCTAATGATTCATGCGAGATCTGACCTGATCTTGAAGTCCTTCAGCTTCTCTGCGCTGACTTTGTCGATGAGAAAGTCAGGTAGCTTTTTGCCCAGTTGGTGAAAGCTGAAGAGCAGACACTCCACGTAGCTGAACTGTAGTTTGGGCTCTTCATTCGCAGCATTCTCTCCGTTCTCCTCCTCTGGAGGCAGGGGCATGAACTCCTGAAGACATTAGGGGACAGACAAAGGGAACACAAACACAGAATAAGAGGATGTTTGATGACAAAGAGGTTGAAGTGGAAAACTTTAATATATCCCTTTGTGAGTTCAGGAATTTAATGTATGCTTTTACCAGGAGCTTCTCAAACAGCATATTGAGGTTGACCTCCAGTTTGTCCATGTCACCACAATACGGACTCATCTCTGCTAACAACTTTAGTACCTGTGAAGCAAAAATATTTATTTTCAAGCATTCATTTCTAGAATCCTGTGAATATTTGGACATTTACAAAAAGAAAAGCATGCATTACTTTCATTTCCAAGCTTAATATGCAGAGACTACAGTTTATTTAGGGTTCAGACCATTTTTGACCAATGACCCTTTTGTGATTTCCATCATGCGATACACACCTCAAGCTGAATGTCCAGTTCTGCTACAGGGCTGGTGAGCAGACTGAGGTTGGGCAGAACAAATTCACAGAAGTATGTCACAAAGCGAGTAGAATGCACATTTTTCTGGAGAAGGACGAAAAAAAAAAAAAAAAGGTCATTATTTGTGATTTGCACCATTACTAGCAAAATATTTGTGGAAGACATGACCAAAAAAAAAAAAATCAAGTTTGAAAACAGAAAACATTAATAAAACAATACTAAAAAAAATATTTTGTGCAATATTGTTTATATAACTAAAATTGAGGCTACCGCATTTTTTCTTTGTTCAGATTCAAGTTTAATTTTTAACAGAAAATGCCCCTCAGTTTCAGATGCTGAACAATTTATTGAGGCTTCTGAGCTTTTGCCAGAAACTGACAAATTCAACAGCCGAATATTATTGGAAAAGCAAAATTATATTGATTGATCACATCCGCCACGGTGTGATACATGAGATTTAAAGTGCTGACCGTTGTTTTGGATTCACTCACAGAAAAGAGTGGCAAGGCCTGGCGTGTGCACTGCAAGAGTCGGTCGACGCTGTCCGCATCTGCTGGGTTTAGCGCCTGCTCCAGGAAGGCCTGCTCCACCACCAGCTCCACCAGCTGCTGCCGCCCACTCACGGTCTGCATGGTTTTCAGCCCGGACAGGATCCGCATCAGAAGCACAAACTCCTCCCCCGTCACATCCTCTAGCACCTAAGACAATCAGAGAGGGACAGGTCGAGTGTCAGGATAATACAAGGTAAAAAAAAAACGGTCTTAACCATTTCACAAATCACCGGTCAGGCAATTAGCAAGAACAGCACAAATAATATAGATAAAGTAACAGCAGGGAATAGCCTTCCCCAACTTGCAGACAGCTTTTTAGAAGAATCAGTGTTGTTCCACTCAATCTTGATGGCTTCAAACAGTTCATGAGTAGTTGAAAACGGTCTCCCAGTTCGTTTGAGTTTAATGGGAGACCAAATATTCACCAGGGTTCAAATCTGGACTCTGACTAGGCCAAAACATGAGCCTGATGGACTTGTTCTCAAGCCCCTTAGGCCTATTTGTCTTTGCAGTTTGGGCAGGAACATTGTCTTGTTGAAAAATAACATCCGAACATTCCTCTTTAGATAACTTTTCATTAGTAGGAAGCAATATTCTCTGTAGTGCAATATTCTCAGATTCCCTTGACTTTTGACAGTAAAGTAGCTCACCAATACCACCGCTTCGCTGTGCTAGAGATGCATTTATTATTATTTCTCACCAGATATTCGGAGACATCGCTCTGGAGCACCACACAATGTGTGTTTTATGGTGATTCATCAGTCCACACACCACTTTCCCATATTCTGCCCAAAATGTTATGCTGTCTTTGATGTTTTTCAGAGGCAGCAATGGCTTAAAGTAGTGCATTTGCTCACATTTTGCCAATTTCCTAACAATAATTTGTGCTTAAGACAATGCAAATCTTACAGACCCTAAACTTTTGAACAGTAATGGATATGTATAAAAAAATAAGAGTGTAGATACCTTTTTTGTCTCTATAAAGATGTAATCCTCAACCTCCTTTGTCATTGTGTCATCTGGCATCATTTTCAACTTAGTAGAGAGAAACTTAATCGCTCTCTCTCGAACAATATCTTCTCCCTGCAGGATCTGACTGAACAAGCCTCCCAGAGTTCCTTTAAAGAAAGACACCAGGGTAAAGGGGGATAATAACTTCACCTACAACATACGACTCTTTTAGTCATGGCAGACAATACTACAATAATCAGAATTTTATATATAGAACAAATAACAGAAATGGATACCTTTTGCATCAATTTTGAATATGGAGATCAAAGCCGTGTTAACTTGATTGAATTCAGCAGAATCATCTGAAAGATATGACAAGAAATGACTAAGATCAAACCGCTGGAAAAACAGTATGTCATTCAGATGCAATAGTTTTTGCAGAAATGCAAGTACTTTATTTACATCATCTAAAAACACTTAGTAATTGTGAGATGTCAATGGAAAAGCACTGTAGAGTACCTGTCTGCAACAGCTGTGTCAGGATGTCTGCGACTCTGGGTAAATTCTCTCCTGATGCGAAACGGGGGAGCTCTTTGATAGCCTGCCTTCGGATCTATAATAAAAAAGAGAAACAAAAATGTACAGACGTGTTTTCCGCTATCACCACCCACAAACAAGCAAATCCCTGATGTTATGATGTACTCACAGACACATCCTCATCCTCACACAGATCGAGCTGCGCGTTGATGGCTGCATCGGCCAGCTCTGGAAAACTGCTGAAAAATTTCGGAATGAACTGTGCGGCCAGTCGCTTCTCCTTTGCACCGCCTTTAACGCCATCCAGAATTACTTGATAAGCATCTTTGTGCTATAAAACAACAATAATAAACAAACAATACATAAAAATAAGTGAAATTTAATATTGATTTTAAATATTAATGCATCAACACTTTACGATAAAGTCGGATGTTAACATTAGTTAATGCATAACAGCAAGAAATATATTTTTACCGCTTTTATTAAGATCTTAAATGAGTAAATTGAGATTTTGAACTAAGATTAATAAATGCAGTAGACCTTTTTTACATTGTTAGTTGATGTTAACTAATGTCAACAAAAATGTTATTGTAAAGTGTTACCATGATAATTTAAACATTACTTAAATTAATGCTAGCAATGTTTCTTTAAAATGTATTTTAAGTAGTGCTGTCAAAAATCATGTTTCTTTAAAATGTATTTTAAGTAGTGCTGTCAAAAATCGATCATGATTAATCGCATCCAAAATAAAAGTTGTTTACATAATATACATGTGTACGGTATATAATTATTATGTATATATAAATATGCACTCATTCATGTATAAAATTAAAATATTTGCATGTATATTCTAGGGATGCTCCGATACCATTTTTTAGAGACAGAGTACGAGTACCGATATTTTGTTCCTTGTACTTGCCGATACCGATACGATACTTATACATTTATTCATTTCAAGTACATGAGCTTGGTATCGGGCCCTAGTATATACTGTATATGCATTAATAAAATGTATCAATATTTTAAAAATAAATATAACACCTTTTTCTTAAATATATACATGCACGTGTGTATTTACACTTATACATGTTATATATATACACATAATTAAACACCGTACACACACACACACATGTAAACATACTTTTATTTTGGATGCGATTAATCGATTTGAGAAGCACATTTTGATGCATGAAGCATTGCGAGTAATAATACACACTACCAGTCAATAATAGCATTTTTAATGTTTACTTTTTGCGAGAAATCTTCCTTATAATGGTATTTTAAATATTACAGTTTATTGAAGTCATTTTGAAATGTAATAAACATTTCAGAGCTGAATTTTCAGCAGAATTATCACGGTTTCAGAAAACGGTTGAGCAGCAAAAAATTCTCTCAACATTGATAAGAACCATAATTATTAACTGAACACTAATTATAATTGATTGATATATAAATATATACTTAAAATATAGTAAAGTAGAAAATAGCTCTTATAAATACTAACATTATTTATTACAAATCAAATAAATGCAGCCTAGGTTAACCTATTTTACACGTCATCAGATTTAATGCTCCCTAAATAAGTTAAAAGATATTCCCCCAGAAAAAAAATTCCCTCATCCTTCCTCCTGAAAGCTTTTCCTAAGATGTTAATCATTCATCAGTATTACTTTTCGCGAACAGCGGAAACCCGAATTCACAAACACATTACGTTCACAGCGTAACAAAAGGCGATAGCTTTCTCTTCAACAAAGCTCCAAAGTAACCCAAGTTTTTTTTTTAACCACATAACGTTGCATACGGAATGAACACTTCGTGGATGCTCAGCTGCCCTGAATGCTCACAGATGGCCATGTTAGCTTTTTACTCGAGAACACCCAAACAACCATCGCAAGCTATTAGGGCTAATGATGAGCTAGTAACGTTAGTCCGAGGAGGCCTCGCAGACACGCCAGTCTTTAATATTTATAAAATCCCACTCAAACGGAATATCTATAGAGTATTATTCCTATAGAGCGACATCTCAGATATACGAGGCTTTGCTTACCTTGCTGAGATCCTCTTTTGCGTCGGCGAGGATGCCGTAGTTACGGTAGAGATCCTCCACTGTCGCCGCCATCAGCGTGTCCGACTTCACCGCGGGGTTTCAATGAAAAACGACAGATGTGCTGCTCCTTCTGTGATATTTCCGCTGTGTCCGCTCGAAATGTGCTCAAACGCGTCACGGTATTAAAGCACAGACGTGATGTGGGCCTTTAGTGTGCTGTTATTTTGTAAGTAAACGTTGCTCTCGCGTGCAGGACGCCAGCTTGGGTTTGTTGCTCTGTGCGGCGGCGGGATGAACGTCACTTCTGCGCTTTTGGGGCATGATTGACAGCTTCATTGGTTGAGCGCCATCTGCTGGATTGGGTGTCTGATGGCACATCCATAGTAGGCCTATTTTTTCCCCATACTATGGAAGTCAATGGGGCACATGAACTGTTTTTTTAACCCATATTCTTCAAAATAATTATCTTCTTTTGAAGAAAGAAATCCATACAGGTTTGGAACAACTGGAGGGTGAGTAAATTACAATTTTTTGGGTGAACTATAACCATCATAAACTCAAAAAAAAAAAAGGGGTCTATATGGCAGAGGTCAGAGGTCTGAAGAACCGCTGAAGAACCACTGAAGCACCAAAATTGGTGCTATATAGCACTAAAAAAGGTTCCCCTATGATTACGAGCCAAGAAACATTTTTGGTGCCATATAGACCCCCTTTTTTTTTAGAGTGTAAGTTACTATGGGTTTTAGCCCCATTGTACTCATTCTATAAATGAAGTGCTAAATCTTGAAAAAAAGGTCAAATTTGATCATGTTATCATTGTCATGTGAGCTATAGCTATATATTCCCATCGTCTATGAATAGCAAAGTGAGTTACACTTTATTTGACAGTATGTGAACTTTCAATGTACTACTACTTACAGTGTGCTTACTCACAAAAGTACTGAGTAATATAAGGTAACATCATGGGTTAAGGTTAGGTTTAGTGGTAGCTTCAGGGTTAGAACCTAGTTATTGCATAGTTAGTGTCATTAAATACAATAAGCACATAGTACATGCTGAAGGGTTCGGTTTAAGGGTTTTCAATAACAACACTTTAAGGAAGCAACCATACATTGGTGTTTTTTTTAAAGATTATTGTCTTTTTTGTTGTTATATTTAACTTTATAATAATTTATAATCATTAGTCATTTGTATAGATGATTTATGCATATTATTGATATTTGATATATCATTTATTCATGTTATTATTATTCATTTATGTCATTTTAAGTTTTTATATTACTTATTTTACTTATCTTTCCTTATCTTTCGATTGTGTGGTTTAAAGGGATGTTTGTCTTCATGAATAGGAGATAAGAGTATGTCTCCATTTCAAGGTTTTTATCACCACAGGATGATGTTGTGAAGCAATAATTTTCCATTGTTTTTCCCTTGTTATGACACTTGTTGGAATCATACTGGTCAGACGAAGTCTGAGCATTGTGTAGTGCAAAATCTAGATGAAGTCTGAGCATTGAAACATAAGCAACGAAGGTTATTCAATAAACTCTGCTCTTTTTATTATCATCACTTCGTCTCCTGCTTCTGCTTATCTCTGGATAGTTTTATGAATACTTTGAATTCAGACATACTAGACATTTCACATACTACTTTTCACCTACAATAAACACTATATTGCCAAAAGTACACTCTAAAAAATGCTGGGTTAAAAATAACCCAAGTCTGGATGAAAATGGACTAACTCAGCAATTGGGTTGTTTTAACCCAGCGGTTGGGTTAAATGTTTGCTTAAAACAACCCAATTGCTGGGTTAGTCCATTTTCAACCCAACTTGGGTTATTTTTTACCAAGCATCTACTATTAAACCCTTAAACAAACATGCAAAACAACAGCAGGGCTGCCAGTGTGTGTTATGCTGCCATAATGCAGTGAATTTGGGCTCTATGAAATCTTATTTTTTCCCAAATTGCATGAACATTTTCATTTTTGGACTCCATTTAAATAGTTATTTAAAAAGCATGTCTAGTTAATTTAAATGAAACTTTTTATTAACAAGAATTTATTAAAAGTTTAACAAAAATTACATTTTTAGGGCCTTATGAAATACGTTTTATTTATAATATCTCTTATATTATTTGTTTTTAGTTTTCTGGATTTCATTTTCAATGGTTTAATACATTTTAGTAATCAAAAAGCATGTCTAATTAATTTAAATGAAACTTTTTATTAACAAGAATTTATTAAAAGTTAACATGTTACAACAAAAATTACATGTTTAGGGCCTTATGAAATACGTTTTTATTTCATAAAAATAACCCAAGTTGGGTTGAAAATGGACTAACCCAGCAATTGGGTTGTTTTAACCCAGCGGTTGGGTTAAATGTTTGCTTAAAACAACCCAATTGCTGGGTTAGTCCATTTTCAACCCAACTTGGGTTATTTTTTACCCAGCATTTTTTAGAGTGTATTGGGACACCCCTCCAAATCATTGAATTCAGGTGTTCCAATCACTTCCATGGCCAAAGGTCTATAAAACCAAGCACCTAGGCATGGAGACGCTTCTACAAACACTTGTGAAAGAATGGGTCACGCTTTCTATGTAGTGACGAATCACGCTTCTCTGTCTGGCAATCCGATGGACGAGTCTGGGTTTGGTGGTTGTCAGGAGAACGGTACTTGCCTCACTGCATTTTGCCAAGTGTAAAGTTTGCTGGAGGGGGGATGGCCACTTCCTGTTCCAACATGACTGCGCACCAGTGCACAAAGCAAGGTCCATAAAGACATGGATGAGTGAGATTGGTGAGGAGGAACTTGACTGCACAGAGTCCTGACCTCAACCCGATAGAACACCTTTGGGATGAATTAGAGCGGAGACTGCAAGCCAGGCCTTCTCGTCCAACCTCATGCCTGAACTCACAAATGTGCTTCTAGAAAATTCCTATAAACACACTCCTAAACCTTGTGGAAAGCCTTTCCAGAAGAATTGAAGCTGTTACAGCTGCAACCGATGGGCCAACACCATATTAAATCCTACGGATTAAGAATGGGGTGTCATTAAAGTTCATGTGCATGTAAAGGCAGGTCCAGGTCCCAAAACTTATGGCAAATCTGTGTATTCAGACACAAGTGTTGGTGTCTGAGGCAAATTATTGGCTCAGAGCAAAAAAGTCACAACTAATTGTTATGTAATCTATAAACTTTCAAGAAAATAAATATTATTTTTGGCAAAAATATATCCAAAATACTGTGCCAAAGTCAAAATTCCAAAGGAAATAAATATGGGTAATTTTGATGTTTTCACAAAAATTTTTTTTTTAAAGATTTATTGGCATATAAAATGTTCAGTGTATATATGAGCCTATATATTAAATATTACTCTACTCAAAGCTGTTACCTGCTACTTTACCTAAACTACTTTATTTGTATTGACTGTGAGCTGCAATCAAGTAAAACGTCCAGCAGATGGCATCAAAGGCCAGTAAATGTTTCTCTTTTTTTAATTCTTACATCCCATGAAATTGTGCCCTTTGGCAGCTCAACGTTATCTTCTTAATAGGAAAACCGGACTGAACTAATAACCTCAAATAAGATTACACTGAAACTCCTTCCAGTGAGAGGAACTTCCTCAATGAATCTGGCTCCTTTTCACAAATGTGATGCATCTTCAATATTTCAGTCTAAACGATATAGATCTGCAACAAAAACATGTAACCAACGGCCTTATCTTCATCAAGGTCAAATGTTCTTGATTAATACCCTTGCCATAAAGCTCTTTGACAGGGCTCACGTGCTGAAACACCGCCACAAAGGTTTTCTTAGGTGATCAACGTTAGAAAACAGCATCTAAAGCTTCTTAACAGCTAATCTGCTGAAAGAACTCTCGTGAACCTCTAGAGATTTACTCAAACCTAAACGGCTAAAATGAACAATCAAATGCCAAAATGAATTCAAAATCGCTTTCTTCATTAGATGTATTACTACAAAATATATACAACATTATTTTACATACACACTTGAATGCATTTTTTAAATTTCCATAATGTTAAAATTCCATAAAACTATAACTATAATGAAAATACTCATAAAAAGATTGAAATGCCAGTTTTTCTTCATTTCAGCATGTTTAGTTTCCACTACAAAGAAACGAGATTTCTTAAGAAAGAGAAGGTAGAAGGCAGGATCTGCAAGTAAAGTTTGTGATCTCAGTGTGGTTTCTACTGTACCTCTGTAAACCATGATCTCATCAGGGCATATTTTCACACAGCTTTACCACCTCCAGAAAAAAGTGTGACTTTGCATGCTTTACAAGAAAGGGCTGAACCGAAGGCTTCTTCAACCAAACTGACAAGCCAAACAGTATTTAGCACACAAACCACTGCATATGTCCACAGCAGTTGACTTCATTGTATTAAACGAACAGGTTCTAGCTTGTCTCAGTTCTCATAACTTTAGAAGACTGCAGTGGGTGTTTTGAGAGAGCTTTCTAACTAGTTAAGCCACACTTCATCTCTGCAGTGCTTTGCCCTCGAAGGATTTCCAGGAGTCCTGGCCGGGAGTCAAAAAAGGCCGGTTCGCTGCAGGAACTCTTAGGTGTCTTTTTGCTCTTGGTCGTCCTGGCTGCACTGACCTTGACTTTTTCTGAACACATCCTGTTTTTTATGGACAGAAGCTGGATGTCCGAATGCACATTGGCGACAGTGTGGCGTCGGACGCCGCCGGTCCTTTCCAAATAGGCTTCACCTTCGTGTTCGATTAGAGGTGCCAGGAAGGACTCGTGGGCAAAGTGTGTCACCATAATCTCAGGTTGAGTGAGGTGTGGAGTGTTAACCCGTCTCAAGCCTTCCAGACGATCCTCTGGGGGAGGAAGCGAAAACGAGTGGTTAGATTTAACGCTGACTACAGCATGCATAAATTAGACTAGGGTCAATGACATAAAAAGAAATCTAGTTTAAACCGCATGCAACAAGTTCTTACAAATGCACTTTTTGCTTTTGTTGGTTTCGTATGGGTTTAAAATAAACAAAGTTCATATTTAAAATTGAATGAAAAAATGTCATGTGATTATGTTCTGTTCAGTGTGTTTGTTCCTGTCATTCTAAGGGTGCGTCTCAATCAGCTCCCTAACTCGTGAATAAGTATATTGTGTTCACAAATTCGGGCACTGGTAAGGACGGTAAAGGACGCTGGCTCACTACACATTGGGACACTGAATACTATATTTCCAACTTCCTCATGGTACACAACACCACTACTGGTATTTATGAACAGCAGCAGAGATTATATCTTTCTGACATTACTTGTACTGTTATTTAAAGTACATTATGATACTTTACTTGTTACATATGTGTGTAATATTTCAGCCATAAATAAATGATAAATGTTAGCTAGATTATGTTCATTACCTGTCTAGCGATGCATTTTTATGCTGAAATATCATAAAATAGTGGTTTGTATTTTTGAAAACATATATCGCGAGTGATTTAAGTTTCACACTTCAGAGCTTCCATAAAGGGAACATGGTGAGCATCGATGCTCCCTGGTTTTCACAGTGTATTGTGGGACTTTTTAGGGAGCGATGTTTCAGTGCCCTGGAAAGATTCTGTGATTGAGACAGCCCTTAAAAAAACGAAGAACTAGTGAGCCGGTTGCATAAACTGCTTAGACTATAGTCTTAAAAGTTAGTCGTCTATTTTTTTCTTCAAGACTGTTCTTAACTTTTTAAAGTCAGTTACATAAAAAGTTAGATTGGTCTAATTTGAATCAGAAAAGTTAGACTGATTACCTCTTGACTAATTGCTAGTGTGTCAAATTAGTTCTTAAGACACAGTCTAAACATAATTGCTAAGTTTATGCAACTGGCCCCTGATTGAGACGCACCCTACATTTGACTTAGTTGTGTTTGATTATTGATCCCGTTCATCTGTTGTCTCTTTAATGATCTCATTAGCTCTTTTGTTTGCTCTATGTCTCCTTTATTCCTTGTCCTTTCTCGTCGATGTTAGTGGTTGTGAATAAAATACAGTATGGAAAGAGAGAAGAAGAAAGAAACTCAGACAGGATTGGAACAACTTGAGTAAATGGTGACATGGCTAAACATGGCCAAAATAAAAAAAAAATTAAAACAGAGTTGGACGTATGACAGAGTATTTCTGTGCCAAATACACTCCTTCAGTATGATGTCCATCAACGAGCTTCGTTCGGGTTACGAGAGCTGACGGCAGCACTTAAATTTTGTTTTTAGACCACAACATCAACAATGTCACTAAAGAAGTGTGTTTGTGAGGGAAAGATAACCTTGTTCAGCTTCCCAAATAACCCAGCGTAAAAGAAACAGTGGATGCAGTTTGTTTGACTGGAGCAGCAACGGCGTTCTGCAAGTGTGTTTGTTTGCTCTCGGCCATGAGTCGAAACCGCAGGCGGTGAGTGAAACTCCATTAAATGTCTGTGTTTTGTGGGCAATCGGCACATAAGTGCATATAATGTCAACTACACAAACTTATAGTGAATAGAAAGTTATCCAGGGAGGGATAATGCCATGAATGTATTGTGTGTGTGTGTGTGTGTGTGTGTGTGTGTGTGTGTGCGCGCGCTCATGACTCTTAAGCTCCGTACACTTCATCTGTCTTTTATAAATTGGACAAAACTAAAGACTCTTCAGAGATTTGAAGGATGCAATACTACTCTAAAGGTACTCAAGATTAACATGAGATTGGCTGAAACTGTGTGTTATGTACCCTTTAAATTTTGGGTGAATGATTCCTTTCATTTATAAAGATCCTTACATTTTTGGGTAGTTGCACTACATGACATTTAACAAAATTATCTAACTTTGCATTGTCATAAAAAGTTATCTTACAATTTTACAAGACATATTGATCTTAACACTCTTTTTGTGACTTTAATTTGCTGGGCAAACTTTTTTTAAATTATTATAATATTAATAAATAGTGAAGCAGTTTTCTTAAAATATTTATAATATTAAATGATTATGTTTTTTTAATGAGGCTTTTTCTTCATTATGATAATAGGACAGTTTTACCACCTTGACATATTTGACTTTATGCGTCCTCAAAAAATATCTAAATTAAATTAAATTTGGATTTTAAAAACTAGGTAACACTTTAAAATAATGTTTCATTTGTTAACATTAGTTAACTGCATTCATTAACATGAATTAACTTCTACAGCATTTATTAATCTTAGTTAATGTTCATTTCAATATTTAATAATATAAATTTTCAGAAAATTCAAAAGTTGTATCTGTTAAAATTAGTTAATGCACTGTGAACTAACATTAACGAAGGTCAATACTTGCTGTAAGAATATATTGCTCATTGTTAGTTCTGTAAGTTAATAGATTAACTAACATTAACAAACGGGACCTTATTGTAAAATGTAAAAATTGTAAAAACATGCTCATCATGGGTACTCATTTTTGAATAAATTAATAGATCCAGACAAAACCAGAACATCAAGTCATTGACCCACAAAACAAAAGAAGGTAAAGCATAAAATGAATGACCACCTGAAGAGGAATCACTAGGGCTTATGTAGAGGTAGTTACTCAGGTAGGGCGATATAACCATATCCACCAGTCTCTCCAGGCGGAAATACTCTTGCGTAGGTCCATTAGGCTCATGAATGCCCTGCCCAAAGAGAACATAATGAAAATATGAATCCAAAATAAAGACTGCTGGTAGATAAATAGTTAAACATCTGGGTTCAATCCCAAGGCAGCTGATGGAGTGGGAGTAATTCAGCAACGGATGATGCATCTCCATTATACCCTTAAGCAAGACACAGTATCCCTGTGGTACTCAGCCTTGTTCAGGAACAAAGCTGACAAATTTCTTTTGTATGGAGGAGCCTGATTTTAAAAATGAATGCTGGGTCAAGGTGCTTGGTTACATGGTGTCACTTCATATCTGATCTGAGATTACACCAGCACAAAGCAGATATGAATATATATATGCCACGCAGGGAATATTCTCGCAATGTATTTATCCTCATATCTCTGCTTCTTATTCTCACCTGTGTGTTAACAAAAGTTTGCATATGTTTGCATAACGTTTATGTCCCAGTGGAAGATTTTTATTAAAATGGATTTCAACTTTCTTCTTTTTGTCATATAAAGCAGTTTTTTTAAAATCATTATTTATATCTACTAACGCATTTTTATATTTCCAGTTTCCATTTTAATTTTAGTTTAAGTTTTAGTAATTTTTATTAGTTATTTTTAAATCATTCTATTTAGCTTTAATTTATTTGTATTTCAGTTTTAGTAAGTTTAGTAAGTTTAAAATTAGTTGCCAATGCAACATTTCAGTTAAATTTTTCCTATTATATATTTTATCTTATACATTATTTCAGCTTTATTTCAACTAATGAAAATAGTTATATACTTTTGTTATATACTGTATAAATTACCTTGACTGTAAATCTAAAAATATGAAAATAATCATAAAAAATATTATTACGATGATCTGAACATATAATAAACATAATTTCAATATTTTTTTCAATATTTATCTATTTTTACACAAGTTATAACTGTCCCTCACTTGTGGCTTTATTTCAACAGCCAACGTTTTTCCGACAAATCATTTTTTCCCTAAATGTTACTGAACAACTGTGACAGTAAAGAGCATAAGATGATATATATGAGAGAAATTATGTGCGGAAAAAAAACTAAGTGTGTCCCAAATGACACACTATGCACTTATGCATTATGTACACATATGTGTAGTGTATGAATTTTATAAGGTTATTAGAGTCTGATAGCCCTTCGCCCACCGCTATGTAATTAAAGTTTAAACAGTTGAGTGCATGAAGTGTCCAACATTCCGCACTTAGTTTTTTTGGTTAATTAAGTGCATCATCCGGGTATTTAAAGTGCACTTTTTTGGAATTTTCAGTGTGAACACACTACTCACACTATTTATACTACAAAGCATTATATAATAGTGCATAAGTACGAAATGGGATGCACTTCAAAGGGATAGTTCACTCAAAAATTAAAATTCTGTCATCATTTACTCACCCTCAAGTTGTTCCGAACCAAGCAGATCTCAGCAGCCATTGACTAGTGGGGGAAAAATACTATGGTAGTCAATGGCTGCCGAGATCTGCTTGGTTACAAATATTCTTCCAAATATCTTCCTTTGTGTTCAGCAGAACAAAGAAACTCATACAGGTTTGGAACAACTTGGTGAGTAAATGATGACAGAATTTAAATTTTTGGGTGAACTATCCCTTTAAAGGTGAACTATGTAAGATTTTTGCAGTAAAATATCCAAAAACCACTAGGCCAGTGTTATATATTTTGTTCAGTTGAGTACTTAGAATATCCCAAATGTTTCCAACTATTTGTAAATTGTGAGAAATTGCTATTTTAACCAAGGAACCGGGACGTGTGAGCTATGCGTTTGAGGGAGTCGCCTGTCGATTGTGTCATATCTGCGTTACCCTTGGTTTATTTAGCAGAAATGCTGTACTCTCACTGCAGTGTGAACAAGTGTCATAACAGCCGCCGAGCGAACGTCATAACTTCCTTTTCAACACACTCAGATATATCTAATACGATAAACAGAGTTGCGTTCATACTCATCACTGGAAAAGAGGAAGTGGCGCCGGTGACCGTCTCATAATAAAAGTCCCGCCGGCGACTATGCCGTAATAACAGTCCCGCTCTTCAATCGCCCCTGCGACCTTGCTCAGCTCCACAACACTCGGTCCTGCTTTGCTTCATACTACAGTAATGTTAATAATCACATCCATGAACATGATTTCTGCCCGAGTCCTATCCTGACTCTTTTCCACCGGCTGTGAGGTGAAGACCACATGTCCCAAGATTCTGCGCTCAAATGTGGCGTCATCAAACTACGCCTTTGTTTTGAACAGGCGACCTCTAGTGGACGGAAAAGTTATATAGTGTAGCTTTAAGGAAGAATTAAGGTAAATATAATTTGAAATCAGATTATTGTTATTGTGCATCAAGCTGTAATTGTCAAATTATGCTAAGAAGTATTTCCTACTAAAAGGCGCTATTTGACTCTGGTCAAGTGTATCCATAGCAGACTGGTGGGAGTGGCCTTGGACGGCAACATGCCCAGTGCATTATGGGTATTGAAGTTAGGCAAAAGGGAAAAAAACAACCGATTTTGGCTGTTAGTCAGGCACCCATTTCAAAATTAGTAGCAAAATTGCAGCCAAATTTTATTGAAAGCCCATTTTGCCAGTGGTGAAATACCCCTTTAAGGGTACAAATGAAATAAGCTATAGTGAGACCTCACCTGCAGGATCAGCAGCATTTGTGTGATTGGAGGAGGGTATGAGGAGCCCTGAAACATGTTCTCCAGAGGAAGCTTCAACAGAACCATGTTCCTGAAGCACAGCAAAGCCATTTGCCTCACAGTCAACTCCTGACCCTACACACACAGCCAAAAAACACCATTTACCATTGTGCCGGTAACTTGACACTGACCTACTACTTTGAATGGTAGGTGAGATCATTTTAATACCTGCACGGGGTAGAAAATAGCTTGAAGAGTTGGCAGGATCTCTGTGAAATACCTCACCCACATCTCAGACAGCGCTTGCAGCCAATTTTCATCTGGGTATGAGAAATGGGAGAAGAATGCAGGGAGTGATTGAATTACACATCTGTATAAAACCTTATTAAAGCGCACGCAGGTCATGAAATTATTAAAAAATCGAGTTCGGCACTCACCATTATGAAGCTGAATCTTCTCCAAAATATGCGCCAGACCCTTATTCAAGAGTTGATCCTGGATAAAATGAGTGATGCAAGTACTTTAATCTGGATTCATTATGAGTGTAGCTCAGTCGACAGCACAAAAAATAATTTCCGCTTATCTCTTTTTTCTTATAGTGAGCCACTTACAATGGAAGTGAATGGGGCCAATTTGTAAGCATTAGAATACTCATCATTTCAATAGGATAGCCATAAGAAATAACCCCCCAAAAAAGTTATAATAACTTGTTGCCATAATAACAATGTCCTAAACCCTAAAATGACAGTAAAAATTGTGGGTAACACTTTACAATAAAGTTTTATTTGTTAACATTAGTTAATGTATTAACTAACATGAACTAACCATGAGCAGTACATTTGTTACTGTATTAGTTCAGTAATTAGTTTTTATTAACGCTAGTTAATAAAAATACAGCTGTTCATGGTTTGTTCATGTTAGTTTACAGTGCATTAACTAATGTTAACAAGATTTTAATAAAGTATTAGTAAATGTTGAAATTAACAATAACAGAGATAAAATGCTAAAAATAGTTAATGTTAACTAATGAACCTTATTGTAAAGAGTTACCGAATTTATTCATCTTAATTAATGTTAATTTCAACATTTAATAATATCAAAAGTCGCATTTGATCAAATTAGTTAATGCATTGTGAACTAACATGATTTTTTTATTAATTAATTTGAACAAAGTTGAATAAATGCTATAAAAAAAAAAAAAAAAAAAAAAAAAAAAAAAAAAAAAAAAATATATATATATATATATATATATATATATATATATATATATATATATATATATATATATATATATATATATATATATATATATATATATATATATATATATATATATATATATATATATATATATATATTAAGGTTAGGTTTAAGGGTACGTTCAGGATTAGTACCTAGTTATTACCCAGTCATTGTAATAACTATAATAATATGTACACGGGGAACAGGACTGTAAAATAAAGAGCTACCTTTAAATGCTACAAAAATTGGCCCCATCACTTCCATTGTAAGTGCTCAATTTTTTGAGTAATTTTTGTAATTCACTGAAATATATTTTTATATATAATAATATATTTTACCTGAAAGTACTCTGTGATAAATGATCCCAACTCGGTTCTCAAAAGCCACCTATTAAAACAGTTCAATAGCTTAGACCATCATTATAAAGTTAATTTTTGCATTTTCTGAAGAAAATGTGAGTGATGCTGCCTGTACAAATCTCACTAGCACAATGCAAGGGTGTTGTGGGTGGCTGCTAAATGTTGATAGTGGTTTTTAGTGTGTTTCTGGGTCATTGCCTACTTGCTCAATTCAAAAGTTTCTGATCGTGACTTGATTGGAGATCAGAAATAGGGCTACCAACTGTCACGCATTCAGCGCAAGATTCACAAAATTGACACCATTCTCACGCTCTCTCGGCACACGTCCATTTTCTCATGCAGTGAAAAAAACATTGTGGATTAAAGAGGAGACTGACAACGCGCCGACAGACAATATGAATGTGATTTGATATGAAACAAAATCTCAGCTTTCAAATTCTGTCAATTTTATAAAAGAATTCAAACAATGTATACCGATAGCGGGGGCATGTGAACCGATCATCAAGTTACAGCATGAAATAAACATTAATGAACATCAGAAGGAATGTCTCATGTAATCGCTCAGTGTTTCAATTGCGGAAAGATGGCAATAAAACAGCTTGTAAACAATGTCACCTCACATTACATTTACCTCTGAAAAGCCATTTAATTACCATATAGTAGGGGTGTGACGAGACACAAGATTGGGTCCACGAGAACGAGACGAGATTTTTACATAGTATTTTTAAGAAATCCTCAATGATGAAATGCATGACTAGAAAAATAGTTTGCAGGGTGCATTGAAATGTTTTAACACATCATCTTGTAATGAATGTAATTTCAGTTCTACTTTTTGAGTATGAATGATCATATGCAGTAAAAGACAACAAGCACTGTAAAGGTTTAGCCAAAAACTCAACTGACTGGCTTCTTTCCTGTATGATTGTCTCTGACCTTAGAACTGCACATGAGCTTCTTTTGACCTCCTAACTGAACTCCTCTCCTTCCCACAAATTGATCAGATATTAAGTGCAAACAATAACCATAATCAAAGTTCTCAATACTCAAAGTGCAAATAGAGACCAAATTTTTCTTCAAGCATGATACAGAGCTAAGAGATGATTACAACGAGCTTTTATATTGGGAGATATTCATGAGCCGCTTTCAAACAGTGGTAACGTATAGAAATCGCATTTGAATGCGCGCTCCAGTTTACTTTCACTTTCGCTAAGTCTGACGCTTCTGCTGTGCAACGAATCCTCTGCCACGGTCCAGTCCACTAACATGTAACACAAACTCGTAACACACGCTCAATGTCTTCTCGTCACGTGATCAGTGGTAGTTCTGCGCACTAGGTAAACTCGAACAGCTTGTGTTGGATGAGCTGATGGAATAGACCAATCGGTAAGCCCCGCCCCCCTTAGTTACTGTTGCTAACTCGGACAAACAAACAGAGTTGCTATCTCTTGTACATGGCTGTTATTCTCTGTATTGATGTCTTACCGTATGCTTTCATTCAGGGTGTAAAGCTCATTGGTCTGTAGCCCCCCACCTTGGAAGACTTTCATCACAGCCGTTTGAACACTGCAAAACAGAAACGACTCAGGAAATCAGGCATAATTCAAATAGCCTGACCGCTGATTTGCAAGCTGAACAAATTCTATGCAAAGCATGCCTTTATATGCAAGACTTTCACTTTGTAAAAGATGTCAGAATCTAGCAATGTCACCTGTGTCAGGGAAATTCTCTCTGTGTTTATATCTATGGTCAGCGTTTTTTGTCTGCTTGCCAGCAAACTTTCACTGCCAACGACCACATTTGACTAACATCCTGCTCTACACTTCCTGAGAGAGGGGCAGCAGAGGTCCCATTTCCATAAGGAAGTGGTAAAGGCAAAATCTGCTGTCTGCTTCCTTCTCTAATGCCTTAAAACTTGTGTCTCTAGGGTTTTTCCCAAAAACGAAATATAGCAAGCTAATTGCGAAGTCCTAAATTAGAAAGCAAGGTTCCACTTTTGAGTCAGTGGCACTGCCAACATCACCAACATCCTTTTAAATGCAAAGTTTGCGGCTTCCTGAAATGTTCTTTTTATTTGTCTTATCAATTTAAAGGGACAGTTCGCCTAAAAATAAAAATGATCATTATTTGGGTCAATGACATTTAAAAAATAAATAAATAAATAGAATTCATGCATTTCTACAATGACTTCTATAGTGAACTCTATGAGAATGTTTTTAATTTCTGAATTAAAACTCATTTTGATTATTTGGTTGGGACTAAAGTCAGCTATGGTCCTGATATTATAATGAGAACAAGAAAACCCCTCCCTATTAAAATAATACATATTTTAAACTTTTTAAAAGCATGTTTTATTATTATTTCTTAGAAAAAAATATTTTAACAAAATTGGTAGGCTACATTGTTTATTAATATTCAACAAACTTTTGTCTGTCAAATCCAAGGCATGTGGTAAAACAAAACAAAATTATATATAGAGAGAAAGACCCTGCAGACCCTAGTTTTATGACAAGATAAGGTTAGTTCAGTTTGCAAAGAATCATGTGGTGCGACTTTCTAAAAACAAAATATTTGGCCCCACTTTATATTAGGTGGCCTTAACTACTATGTACTTACATCAAAAAATAAGTACAATGTACTTACTGTGTTCAAATTGTATTGCAAAACACTTTTGCTGATATTGAGGTGGGAATCCCGGTAGGGTTAGGGACAGGTGTGGTGTGATATGGGTTAGTTTAAGGGTAGGGTTAGGTGTAAGGGAAGTGTCAACTGTGTAATTACAAATGTAACTACAGAAATTAATTACAGATGTAATTACATGCAGGTATTTTTTTTAAATGTAAGTACAATGTAAAAACATGTATGTACACAATAAGTGCATTGTATCAAATGATTAATTAAAATGTTAGTAGTAGTAGTACATAGTAGTTAAGACCACCTAATATAAAGTGGGTCCAAATATTTACTAATTATTAAAAATATATATAATTAAGATGTGTACACTCATGTGTATTCAACGTGTAAGGAAAATATGTCATTCGTTTTTACTTGATGTTTACACCACATGACATGTTTACAGTCAGTGGATATAAACTTTTCTTGAAAATTGTATAACATGAAACCGACATAAAAACAAACAACGCGTTTCTAAGAACTTGCCACATGTTTTTATGAAAAATACGTTTATTTCAGGTTGCAAAATGTCATGTGGTGCGACTCCCTAAAAACTGAATAATATATTTAAATAGTAGGCTAATTCATTATATTTGCAACAAAAAATATATATTTTAATTATAAAAATTATATTATTAAATTATAAAAAATTTATTATATTGAAAAACTTTTTGGAAAATAATAATTAAGGTGTGTACATTCACATTTATTGTGTAAAGAAAATATGTCATTAGTTTATACTTTATCGTTACAGTACATGACACTTTTAGAGTCACTTTTCTTGAAAATTGTATAAAAGTTTTTTAAAACCATATGGAATCAATATAAACACAGAGTACATTTCCTGCCATGCTTGTTTTTATGATAAGACATTTTAATCCAGGTTGTAAAATGGCATGTGGGGACTCCCCAAAATATTTGAAAATTAATAAATCATGATAAAAACTTATATTAAAAAAAAAGTGTAACAACTAAACAAGACTTTCTCTTTAAAAAAAAAAAAATCTCTATTGGCTATATAAAAATGCACTTAAAAAAATCTCATGGCCATTCATTAAACAATGCCTTTTCTCTTGGGAAAGGGAACCACCCACCTGTTCCAAACACTTGCGTTGGACAGCTGCAATGTTGGCGAGCTGGCATGAAAGCGGGCAAGGTCTGACAGCACAGGCGAGCTCATGAAACGGGGTCTGGGCTTTCGTAATGACCCCATGGTTCAGGTGCGATGAGGACAGGCACGTGCTAGAACAAATGTGAGATACAGAAAGTCACGTTAGAGGCGAAACCTCCCACAAGGTACACTGAAAGAGTGACGCAAAAAACACACCAAACCACCGCAAATGGCAGTTGTTTACACGATTAATCTGCGGTGACTCATTTATAACGATGCCTGTGTCATAGTGAAAGCCGCACAGAACGTCAACCATACAAACAAGCACACTTCCTTTGATGTGCAGCCTGACATGAGACTTCCTGATGAACTTACGGCTGCGGAGGTATCTGATAAGCGCAAAAAATCTGTTAGGATGCAGTTAACCAGATGCCTGTATCAGATGCTGACACGTTCAAACACAGTGCTCCTCTTGGTTTTCTATGCATGCATGCTTCCCAGAAATCTGACTCAAGCTGTCTTGCTCACAGACTCACCCTTGATGGCATCACAACTCGATCCCACACACATCTGATACCAGATAGCAACTGTAAACTTACATATTTATCCCAACTGCCTAATATGCTCAGTCTGTGCATCAATTCAGTGCAGCAATGGCAAACTATGTTGCCATGAGAAGGCATACAATGGCTCCAATTATAGGCTTTGTAAAAGCCTTTGATGGGTTAAATTGGTACTTTATCCACCCAGCAAGATGGCAATGATGTCATATCAGATGGCACACCGAATCCGTTTGCTGCAAGAAAGTGAGCTCATTCACAGCCTAACATTATGAATGAAAATGTTATGCATCCATACTCGCCATCTGCTAATTATGAGGCCAAAAGCAAGCCATGCTGCAGACTCCCACCGCTGTTGAATCATTCTCTGCACTCGCATACATAATTCGCATGAATTGAGCTTATGGGGCGCCTCTGGTCATAAATCACACTAACCAAGACATCACGCTTCTGCCTGGCTCCTTAAGAATAATCTCATTCTTTCAGCTCTGGCACATTAATTTATTCACCAAGCGCTTTAGTGAATTAAGGCTTGGATTGTCCGGTTTGATGGTTGACTGGTGAACTTCTAATAACAGACATGAGCAAGTACTCAGGCCAGTTAGGTAATGCAATTAAGGCTGCAGCATCTCAAAGCATGACCAGAGGAGAGTAAACAGCCTCATTTATCATCCGTGTCCAACTGCTGACCTGGCTTAAGTACATTAAGCGGACTCTTAAAGTAAGCCTCAACTTTTTGAAGGCCTGTTTACTACCAAGGAGAATAACTAAACAAGTTTGAATAATCATTCTAATTCTATGAAAACAGTGACATCCACACCACCTACTTAGTTTGGTTTTAATTTTGGTGAGCCTGAAACCTTTTAATGAAAGTGTTGTTTGGTTATAAAAACACTCAGAAAGTTGTCCTTTCATTCATTTAAAAGAACACATAATTCTGTCATCATATACTCACCCTTGTGAAATTCCAAACCTGTGTGGTATTCTTTCTTCTGTGGAACATAAAAGAAGATATTTGGAAGATTTTTTTTTTGACCAAAACAAAATTTGACTTGCACTGTATGGACAATGATACGTTTGTCAAAATATCATGTTTTCTGTTCCACAGAACGGATAGAGGGTAAGAGTTATGGGTGAACTATCCTTTTAAATACAATTTAAAAAATGCTTTATCCGACTGTGTCTATAAATGAAAGCCCAAAAATGTTGTGGCGCAGCCAATGAAGCATCCTAACGAAGGTCTATGTTGGGGAATCATCTACAACTCAAGAATCCGACACCCATAAAAAGGGAGCTTTACTCTGTAACACTTTCTATTAACATTCATTAATGACATTAACTAACATTATATTAGTAAAACTGGCATTAAGTTCTATACGTTTTTATTCATCTTCTCGCGGGACCTCAAGACGCTACTGAGTAATGTTGACTTACCCGCTTGTTCTTCTTAACTGAGTGTTAGTTTGGCCACATTGTATTTTCCGAGACCGTTCTCACGCATTAAACG
The DNA here is from genome assembly GCF_949357685.1 of Gobio gobio. Taxonomy (NCBI): domain Eukaryota; kingdom Metazoa; phylum Chordata; class Actinopteri; order Cypriniformes; family Gobionidae; genus Gobio; species Gobio gobio. Next base: position 20,788,370 of record NC_137121.1, read on the forward strand.
CTCAGTGTAACTTCGACGAACGCTACTGTAAAAAAAACATCATTAAAAGTAAAACTTTAACCCTCAAGCTCGTTTGTCAACTTAGTATTCATCGGGTGAGACAAGCATGAAAGATGCTCCGATGTAAAGCGCCGCTCGTGGGCGGTCCATGGGAGGAGTTTACTGTAACTGTTTCACACATGCAACAAGTGTGCTCTAGTGAGTCCGAGTCATTCTGGAGTCGGTTCTTTTGAACAGCTCGTTTCGAGTGATTATTTTCCGTCATAAGCTGCGTTCCATTCGACAGGGTCTCTACGCAGTGTTCACTGCTCCCTACTCCCTCCCTGAGCACTTCAACTGACAATAACCGCTCATTTGCAAGGCGCAGATTATGATATAACATAAATAAATATTGTAATTTACGTTACTTTCACATTTAAATATAGCCTAATAGGCATAATGGCCTTGCTATATACATATAGCTACAAAACACACAGTATGTATCTAAAAAATATAATCAAAACGTATTAGTTTTAGGCTAGTTTACTAGGCCTAGGCTACATATGTATTTAATTGACTATTAACAGATTTGAAGCTACTGTAACTGTCATTCAATATGAAAATAAATTTGTATTTGCTTAACTATGCATAAATGTGTTTTTAATCAATGGTCTTACTAATTGTAGTGGTCTCGTGCCCCTTCTTTACCACACGCACTTCATAGCAAACATTTCCTAAGGTAAATAAAGTAAAATATATATTAAAAAAAACATTAATCGCCACAACCATTCTAGTTTGTATAATAATAACAATATTTATGAACAGTGTTGGGGGTGACGCATTACTAGTAACTTGAGGTATGTAATCAGATTACTTTTTTTTACAAGTAACTAGTAAAGTAATGTATTACTTTTACAATTTACATTTACAGTTACTTTTTCAATGTATTGAATGACAGCTCTTCTGTCCCCATGTTGAGAGAAATCAGGAGTAAGTGCAGAGGTGTTGCGTGCGCTGTGTGAACATGATGGTTATTGTAGTTTTAGAATAAATGTGAGCAGGCATTTACTCATCTCACAGATTCAGTATTACTCAAAATGAATAAAAACAGTGAAATGCAATCTCAGAATACACAAACATGTATTTAATCTCACTTTATCAGCCAATGTCTTTGCTGCTGACCTTCGATGATCTACTTCAACCATACTATTATTATTTATTTTTTTATTGCTGAAGCTTTCTTCTGCATCCTATTCTTCTTCAATTCAGAATGGCAGAAATACTGAACGTTTTTTTTTTTTTTTTTTAACTAATGTACAGGTGTGAATTTGCTTATTCATTTCACTTTTGGTGTGAAAGGGCCTTTACATTTGCCCAAAACAGAAAAAATATGTTGTTGTTATTAAAAAACAAACAAGCAAGCAAGCCCAAAGTAGAGCAAGAAAGTAATGTAATACATAACAGCTACAGTAACTAAGTAACGCAATTAATAGATTTTTTAGGGAGTAACGCAATATTGTACCGCATTACTTTTAAAAGTACTTTCCCCAACACTATTTCCGAATACTTAAATGCATAGGGTAGACCGAGTACAGTTGGTACACTTTTTGCTTTTTCAGTTACCACACCAAAACTGAGGACTGAAAAGAAGTGATTTTTCATATGACATTTCCTTTACTTGTCTACTAAAATATGAATAATTATTACCATCCATAAATAGGTCATATTTACCACAATTAGTACACTTTGCAGTCCACGGTTGAATGGAACGCATCTATAGTTGTACGTTATGTTCGACTTGAAGTGGCGCTGCGCAGACCCATCGGTGTATGACATCAAAGTACAGTGAGAGCGGTTTCGAAAGTGTAGGCCTACAGAGCCGTCTGCTCTCTATTCCGTCTCACGGTACTTTGATGTCATACATTTAAGTCTGTTGGTTTCATGTGCTTTTGGCACGCTTCGTCAATGTCTGCATGAAACTGGCCTAGAATTGATCATGTTCATATCTGTGGTTTTCCTTAATCCCCAAGTATCTTCACTGTGTAGGTAATAAATTCAAATAAGGAGTCCTACAAGTATCATATTACTTTAGGCCATGTAAGATTTTTGTCCTAAGATGAACTGTTGACCTGCATACTGAATTTAGAAATGAAATTAAAGATTTGACAATGAGATAGGATCATCTGGCCAACAGTTTAAAATACTTTTTTAGAAATCCTCTAGAGGGCAGTATTGCACTTCTTGCGAGTTTTAGTTGCATTCAGCACGTTACAATTACTCAACACGTTGATTTGGCGAATAACCTTCTTTTTTTTTACCATTGAAATATCGATCTGCCTTAAAAGGAAAACATACAGTTAGCATATGCAGGCGTTAGAGGAATTTTTGTAAGAGGCATGCCTACTTTTTTCTTTTACAACAAATTGTCATTGTTTAACCTTCATAAAATGATGATCGTCAGAAGGTCAAGCTAAATATATGAGCTGTTTTACTTGATATTAATTTTTCAGGAACCTCGTTGCAAAATTTGTCACACAAAACCTTGATTTGTGTAATTTTGTAAATGTCTAGCATCAACTTCAAGAGTAAACGCATAAAAATCTACACAATTTTAAGTAAATAAGCTATCAAATGAAGATCATAGCTCTGTGAACTCACTTTTTATATAGCCTAACTAACTGCAAGCAAACAAATGCAAAAAAAATCACCTTTTGGTCAGGCAAAGGACAATAAATGTCTGGACCAGAGCAGGAAAATAAAGACGCAGTAAGTAGTTCTCTGCAACCAGTGGTCCGCTCATTAGTTTTGGCAAGGCCCTCCTGACAGTGGCCGAGGCACAGGGGTCCTGTTGACCTTGACGACAAGAGTCCTGTGTTAAACACTAATGAGAAAGAGAAGTTCCCAAGCTTGTCTACAGCGCTGGCCTGATCAAACAAAAGGGAAGTGGTCTAAAAATAAACTGAACATTAATGAGTGATCTGCAGGTAGTGAAGGCAGTGCCCTTTGTTTGTTCTTCAGCGAAGGTGTGGATATGTGCTCATGGGAATTCAAAGTGGGCTGAAATAATGAAGATTTGTCCATTTTTGACCTGCTGTTTGGAGCACTTACATCCAGAAATTGCTCTCAGAGGCTGATCCTCAGTCTTTTCACTTTCAAATTGAAATTCTTGACATGGTTCCTTTGAAAAGGTAAGAATCTAGGAGAGGTGCCAGCTATGAGAATAAGACAATACGCTGCTCATGTTCCAAGCCCTCCGCGGGCAGGAAGAAAAAGTGGCAAATTCAAACAACAATTAATTTGCACAATATAATCCACTTCTATTCCCTGCCAGCAGGATTTATGCCAACTCCGCACATGAGAGCCACGAGGCTCTCTCTGGGCAGGAACAATTTCATCAGCCCTCCATGATTGATGAGGAGAGCAATGAATCTCTGGAGCAACAAGGCAGAAACAGCCTTTCCCTCTCTCACAGTCCCTGTCACCTCTGTTTCCCTGGCGATTCCCTGCTTTCCGTGATTCTTCTGCTCTCGTCACTCTCTGTCATTTCATATTCTGGTCTGGGCCAATGTGCTTGGCATATTGACTCATGTTTATGGAAAACAGATCTAGTTAGTGAAATAATTGTAGTCAATCATACTAAATGTAGTTAGTCACAATGTAATAGGGGGCAACAGTCATTGAAAAGGATTAAAAAAAAGTAATCTGTTCTTTATTAGAAAAGTTTTACAGATAAATAAATGAATCATAGATTAAAAAAATAGATGAGATAATAAGTTTTGAGTGAAGCTCCCTCAACTCCACTTGGGGTCAGTATAATTCCAAGAGACTTGCAATACAAACGAAAAACAAAGGTACGATCACATTAATGTACAATAGCAATATACTTGATCGGGAATTTCGCATGAGGATGAAAGATTTTTAATCACTCAGATTTAGCAAAGGGTTAGCCTACGTGGTCACGTGGATTTGCCGCGTCGACATATTGACAACAAAAATAGTAGGCCTAGCCTATTTTTGCTAGAGAAATTTCGCCTAGGCTAAAAAGGTCTGTCTACAGCCAATAGTGTAGCAAAGTAGGCTATGTAGCACAGCTCACGCATAATTTACTTTCAAACCAACCACTTTTCTGTTGGCCAATCTTTTTTTTTTTTTTTTAGCAAAATCTGTGTGGGGAAAACTTCCGCCCTCGCGCAAAATTCACAATCGGATGCCATATGTTCTAACCATATGTCGTGAAATTTAATGAAATTTCACTTGTGATCATTTTCTTTAAAAAGGTAAATGCAACAGCACCCTTAACTGTTACCCCCCTTTTTGAGGATATTAAGCTTAGATTCAAGAATGCTTTAAATAAAGAGTATAGAATATTATGGAATATAGACCTTGAAGTTTGGTCTTGTTCTAAAGAAGACACTCAGCAGATTATTGCTGAAGTGAAAGCACTTAAAAAATGAAAGTATGAACAAGTTATGGAAGTTTAAATTTACTGTAAATCATTTGTACTGTACTAAATATTTTTATATAAATCACGCACACATTTTTACTCTAAAATTACTACAAAATCAAAGCTATGTCTAACCAAGTTATGCTCCAAATTTGAAGCTGATATCACAAAAATTAAAGTTCCTATGAGATTTTGTTTAGGCGCTGTACCAAAATTAGCCACCGGGCGTCACCCACATTCCATTGAATTTTGTTTTGATGTATTTTCCTGTAACAAATGAATACAGTTCTCTCCAAATATCACTTCTATCACAAAAAATGGAACTTTGAGACTTAGACCTTTCAGACGATATGTTTTGTTTATGAAGTAGTTAAAATAAATTTTTGATTATAAAGTAGTTTAAATAAATTTTATAATATGAAACCTGACACCGCCCACTATGGGAGGAGCCAGCTAAAAGAATTTAGAGTATCGTTTCCAAGGTAACGCAATGTCCAATTTCAAAACGTTTTTTCACAGGATGAATTTTGAGTTTGTTAGCTTTCGAATTATACCTCATTTATGGCCTGTGATGAAATGAGCCACCCAATTAGATTTGAGCTTACATCCGAGCTGCTGCTGTTAAACAAAAGCGTGAGTGGTGGCGGTTTAAAAACTTTGAAGTCTGGACTTTTATGCGTAAACATTAGTAACAGCTAGAATAAAAGTGACATGAGGGACAGATAATTGTGTTATTTTGTTGTTGAGACCACAATATGGTACTGTGGGTGGTGGGACTAATGTTGACGTTATCCACCTGCACCTCTAAATTTAGCTCCATTATTAAAATGACTATAATCCATCAAAGCGAATCAGTCCTGCGCTTGCTTTCACAGTAAGGAAGGGACAGTTCACAATGAGGACTTTGATCTGACATGCCATTAAAACGACGACTTTAGGAACTTGCTTCATGATTTCAAAAGCTTTAGAAAATAAAAGTGAATTTTCAGCAGTTCAGTCTGGCTAGCTGAGGTTGCTGGTCTCAGATGCCATGGCTGATTTATGAGGTACGTAGTCCATACTGCCTCAGTGACAGCGCCCACCACTTCTGCACTTCCTCCGTCCCAAACAAATCAACTTCTCTTTATTCCGCAGTCAATATATCTGATGCTTAAAAATTGTATTGTATTGTTAGATATTATTTATTTAATATGTTATATATGATAGCCTATGCTCTTTACTTTATTTTGATGTGTCTGTTCTGAAAGTGTTATTATAGTTTTAGTAATATTTTGAATTAGCATTTATTTATGCTAACTTCAATTAATAGTTATTTTTTATAATTTTTTATTATTATTGCTATTATTTATATAATAATTTTTTTTCTGTAAGATTTTTTTTAATTTTAGTGATTCATCTTAAACTTATTTTACTTTAATGCCAAGGGAATCATTTTTGTTCAGTTAAAGCTTTTATTTATATTTTATTTTATGTCAGCTTTATTGCAATTAAAACTAAAGAGCCACTATATAATGATTGCAAATTGTATTATTTTATTCAATCAGAATGATGTTTATGTTCCGATATAAATCTGTTTGCTCAACTGTTGTCTTTTAGAGCTCACCTGACATAACAGTTATTTCAGGCGCAAAGGTTACTTGGACAATTCAGAAGAAAATATTGTTCCTGGCAATACAAAGACCAAGGTTGATCACTGCCGATGTGCCCTCCAATTGTATGAACACACATCTAGTGCCCTGCTGACACTCCAGGAGAAAAAAGGACTGATAAGAGTGAAGAGATAAAGAAGAATGGCAGCTAGGAGGGTCCTCTGGGCAGGCAACCAATTACAGATGACAGCATCAGATTGTGTGTGGTCTCTTTCACCATCAAAAGACAAAACTCCCTTGACAACTGGCCACAAAAGGACCAAGGACACCCTGCTCAAGACATGGAGGAAGGAGGAAGAGCATTTTCTGGACTCTGAAAAGTTAGTCATTTGTCCGTTGCAGAGAAGGTCTCGTCATGCTTCCTGTCCCCAACCCACTCCACTCAACGCCAAGAGAGTTTTTGCTTAAATTCTAAGACAGTTCTGATTGACATGCGTTTGCACAGAAAAAGAAAGACCAGATATCAAATTAATGATGTACCTATACTGTAGTTTAATGAAATGGTTGTTATTCCAATGAATGCTTTGCCTTTGTCTATTGGTCTGGAACATTATGAAACATTTCTTTAAACAGCAATTTATGCCAAATATTCATATAAACGTATTGTCTTGTTTTTCACAACATGATTATGTTCTTGAAAGAACTCTTTTATGCTCACCAAGGGTTCATTTAAATTACACAAAAAATACAGTAAAACAGTAATATTGTGAAGTAGAATTTAATAACTGTTTTCTATTTGAATATATTTTAAAATGTAATGTATTCCTGTGATGTAAAGTTGAATTCAGCATCATTACTCCAGTCTTCAGTGTCACAGGATCCTTCAGAATTCATTCTTATATGCTGATTTGCTGCTGAAGTAACATTTCTTATTATTATCAATGTTGAAAACCGTTTTGATGGAAACTGTGCTACATGTTTTACATGAATAGAAAGATCAAAGCTTTTGAACAGTAGAGTGTATATAATGTATATATATACACACCAATGAGTCAGAACATTACCACCTGCCTAATATGATTCATCAGGCCAGGTCCACTTCCGACGCTCGCATTGGCTACCCATTGTAGGCACTTTTTAATGGTGGACAGGGGTCATCATAGGCACTCTGATTGGTCTGCGGCTACATAGCCCCATACGCAGCAGAGTGTGATGCATTGTGTGTTACGACACATTCCTCCCATAACTATCATTAAATGTTGTGCCACTGCAGACCCTCTGTTGGCTTGGACCAGTCTTTGTTACCCATGTCGATGTGCCTTGGATGCCCAATCACCGTTTTGTGGTTTGTCCCTCCTCGGACCACTCTTTGTAAATTCTCATCTGCTGACCGGGAGGAACCCACAAACCTTGCCGTTTCAGAGATAAATTCAGAGATACTCAGACCCAGTCGACTTGCCATAACAATTTGGCCCATGTCACTCAGCAATTTTTCTCCTGCATCAAACATGTTGATTATGAGAACTGATTTTTTGCTTACCATAACCCAGACCTTAATATGTGGCCTTGTTAGGAGATGATCAATGATATTTGCTTCACATGGTCATAATGTTTTGCGTGTTTTGTGTGTGTGTGTGTGTGTGTGTGTGTGTATAGGTATATACCTGTCAAAAGTTTGGAAACATAACTATTTTTAATGTTTTTGAAAGAAGTCTTTTATGCTCATCAAGCCTGCATTTATTTGATCAAATGATCAAAAATACAGAAAAAACTGTAATATTGACATATTTTTACCATTTAAAATAATGGTTTTCTATTTTAATATACTTTAAACTATAATTTATGTCTGTGATGCAATGCTGAATTTTCATCAGCCATTACTCTAGTCTTCAGTGTCACATGATCCTTCAGAAATCATTCTAATATGCTCATTTATTATCAATGCGGCTAACAGTTTTGTATTGACAAGAGTCAAGCACTCTGTAAAGTCTCTTCCAGCACATCCCAAAGACTTTCAATGAATTTAAGGTGGCAATTCATGTGTGAAAATTATTCTTCATGTTCTCTCCCAACCATTCTTTCACAGTTTGAGGCTGATGATTCTTCACATTTCATCCTGGAATATGGCCATGATGTGTCTTCCTATGGTTGTTCACGAGTTCACACTTAAATCAAATTAAATAGAGTAAAGATTATGCGTATTTGGCGTGCTGTCCGGGGGATATGCAATTTTGGCCCAAACCCAGAGTATCCCCCGGCCCCCGTGATAGAGATAGTCTATAACTAGACTGCATTGTATTATAGATTGTGTTGATGTCTAATAAGAGTTTATTAATTCAAAGTGAGGAGACGGGGTGGTGGAGGGATGCTAAAAAACTGCCAACGAAAAGAAGGTAAATCTGCACTATATACACCTCTTGTTGTTGATTAAATTGATTAACTAACTAATGTGCTCCACTCGAGTTTAATTAGGTTGAATTATCTGAACGTGCTCCTCCCGAAATTAGTTAATAAAACATCACTTTAAGAAATGAAGATTCCATCAATTAGGGTTAGAAGAACTGTTGCCAAACATATAACATGCTAGAAACATAATCACTGCAACAATGATCCAATCATAGACTCTTATGTTTACAAATGTGACAATGTGCTCTTATCATGCAATATACTCACTCCGTCTTCCATTGTTTGGACAAACATGTGCCGCTAGTCAGGATGCTCAAAATAAACAGCACTGTTTTGATAGCACCACAGGGCCACAGTTTACACTTTTAAGTAAAATAAACCTACAATTGGCTCATTTACAGTTGTCTATCAACATTAAGCTGGAGAACATTTTTAACATTTTAACATAGAGTGTTTTGGCACTACTTTCAAGGACTCAATTTAATTTGGAAATAAATGTGGCGATACAAATAAATGGCAATTAAACGTTAAGAATGGCCAGACTTTAAAACCTCGGGAACCATGTCCATGTAGGCCTATGCTATCCTCCATTAGATACGCTACGTCAATATAAATGGCTTTTAACAACGCACTTTATGAAATAATATTGAACAGGGGATACAGAAATGATATTATCACTCCCCGTTATCTAATTCCAAATGGTCTCCGGATAATAAACAATTCAGTTTAATTCAAAACAAGTAATGAGAAAGCAACGCAAGCGCAATTAAGTCCAGGCTACACAACAATAATAACAACATAACTTTTTATAATAACTTGTTACATAATCACGTTAGATGTTAGATTCATTTCTACAGGCTGTATGAAGACATACTTCCTGTCAGTCACTCGTGCTTAATCCATCTCATAAGCAGAGTGACAAGGACCTTGACTGCTCCCTCAGGTCCTATCAGATTGGTGTGCATCCTCAATCCTTCTTGTGACACACAGTGCTTTGAAGGTTCCTACCTCTTAAGTGGCTGAGTAATGTTCTTCTCTCATGACATCTCCTTGCCCCTTCCACTAAACGCAGTATATTGTCTCCTCACTGAAACCGCATGACACTCGCACGCATAGACAAACAATTTTGATACATGTCCTGAATGAAAGCAAGCAGAGTAGTCGCTAGTGAAACTTTAATGAGCTGTAAAACAAGAAAATACATGCCTGTAAGAAAAGAGTCTGGGCTCATTCACTGTGTAACGGGTACCAAAAGTGAAAAGAGAAATATAAATTCTTGGAATTATAATACGGTCAGCTTGTTTCTGAACCGTGAGTAGAGGAAACTTGGTGCTGAAGGTCAATCTCAACACACTCTCATTGCAATTCATGCAGCGGCTTTCATTGGCCAGGGACCGCCCAGAGGCCGTTTGACTGATACGTAAAGCAACCACTCGCAGTTTGTTTTGTTCAGCGTCATGTTCAGATGTCCCTACAATAACAGACCAACGTGTAAAACTCTTGGACGTATTTTAAAGAGTCTGAACTTCATATACTTCCCAAACTTTTGAAAATCCAGCATTTAGTTGATCATGATAAGAGCACATTTGTAAACACCACAGCTTTTTTTCCACAAGGGGGTTTGGCTTCAAAACGGTTTTGTTTTCAGGTGGACCATTAACCCATTTAAGCCCACCGTGTATAGTTGTCATTTTCCTTTTGTAAGTATTTTCCTTGATATTATCCATGTTTTATATCTCAATGACACGCAAGCAAACAACCAAATAAAGGATTTCAAGAATAAAAAAGGTATTAACTTCCTTCCTGTCACATGAGGCAGCCAACTTCCTACCTCTACTTCCAGGAAGCATAGCGAAGACAAACCCTCCCAAAGAAAGGTTATTTTCATGTTACTAATAAGTATTTTTTGTTGACATATATATAATCGTGGAGGGCTCTAGAATCATCCAAACAAAACAAATCTTACAACAGTGGGCAAATTACTTATAAGTAATGGGGAAATGGGGTAGTGGAGCGCTGGGCACAACCTAACGCGGGGTTAGTTGTAACACGCATGTTTTAACCCTTTCCACACATGCCAGAATGATGAAACTTAGTGTATTTATTAATTGCCATATCAACATTATTTAGAGGAAAAAATAGCGCCAAAATTAAAAAATCTCTGGAAGATATTACTGATGTATTTAACCATAGCAAAAGTAAATTTCCTACTTAAGTCTGGTTTTCATCTCTGTTTTTTGTGTTTATTTAAAATAAGACAAATCCAATATTATTTATTATTTTAATTTATATCTGTTATTTAACAGTTAAGATCATTCTTTAATGCTGATCTAACCAGCAGAAGACACGAGCCGCGGTTTAAATCCCAGTTGCGCAGATGGGGTGCGTTGTAACACTGCGTTACAATGAGCCCCTATTAGAAATATGCCATTATATTCTATACTTTTATGAATTATTTTGAGAAACCACGAGAAAAGGGTGAATAATGACTGAGAGTCAATGTTCAGAAATTATTAATTATTATTATGTTTTGAACTATGCTGTATAGCTGTATTTAGCGATGTGTTTGTTGTCAAACTCAAAAATGAGTATATTTTTAATGATTAAAAAATGCCATTATTTTATTTTAAAAAGTTAATAATTGTATTTTGTTGACACAATATTTTAGTTTGTCTTGTATATTTTTTTTTATTATATCAGGTAACATTTTAAGCTGTCATTTGGTCTTGTTACATTGTGCCCTTCCACATGTTGCAATGTACCCATCTACGGGGCATATTGTCACATTTCACTTCCATTCTTTCGGGATAAATCAAGAAAAAAGTATACACTGTATTAATGAAACAAAACCACATAATTGTACTAGACATGTGTGCAGTTAATGTGGGAAAAAATAAATACTCTGAACCCCAAGTGGATTTACACAAACTGAGAAAGTCAAAAAGCGTTAGGCTGTGCCCCGCTCTCCCCTATACTGTGTTAACAAGTTAATAAATCAAGGTTTTTGGTCTTGTTTAGTGCTTTTTGCTTTCATTATCCCACCTAAAACATAACTTAACCCTTTAACCTCTTAAAGTCTGGGACCATTTTTGGGATTTCCGCCTGGATTTGGCCTACCCAATTTGAAAAGCTTCCCATACCCACATACAGTGGTCTAAATTCAAAAGTTTGGTGTCATTTTACAGGAAACCCTTTGAAGTTTCATAAACGACAGCTAAAAGTGATAAACATGTAAGTCTAAGCTGTAATAACCCCCTCAAAAAAGAGACGCTTTTTGATTTTTCTTCGTATAAATTATAAAAAAGTTTTGAAAGTGTGTAATTCAGGCCCTGTGGGCTCTAGCGCCCTGCAGACAGTTTGGGCTGTTTCCACTATATTCCAGAAAACAGTGGAAAACAATTATTTTGTCTGTATCATGTTGTATGCAAGATTTACACAAATGGATCTGAAGGGAGGACCCTTTTTGATACACAATGCCCTGTTGGGGCAACTTAATGGCTGCACTTTGTTCTGCACTATGTTCCACCATTTTAAGACAAATGTATTGGTTGTTTGTTGTGTTTTCATATTCAAAAGATTATAGAGTTTATATATAAGAGTTTGCATCAAATGTTCTTCGACTTTTATACATAATACATTTGTTTATGAAAAAAGATTGATCTGTTGAAAGCAGATCTTTTGAGTTAGATGTTAAAAGTTCTCTTCCTTTTCAAATTTGACACTGAAGGGGTGCATACAACATATTTGCCCACTGGCGACTATTTACCGCACATTCAAATACGATTTTCAAGAAAAAAAAAAAACACTTGAGGAAAATAAATGCTGAACATGTTCACATAGGACACTATTAACATGACTTGCATGAAACCATTCAGAAAAATTTGGACACTCATGGTTTAAAGAACGCGAGACACATGTCTCCCAGAAATCTTGTTCAACCAATCAGATGACGACTTTGAAACTCCTAAAGTGTTTCCAATTTTGTGTGCCATATGCATCAGACATTCAGCCAACAGTCCGTGGACGTCTGAGGCTGAGACTAATGAAATTTGCTGGTCAATAAAGGCATTGTACTTTGTCAATAGCACTGGTCACAGAAGTCACTTTCAAAGTCACCAATCCCCTTTCTGTTGGTTAACCTGGCAAATTCGCGTGAACGAAATCTGTGTGGGGAACTTTTTCGGAATTTTGCAGAGCATCGGTAAATGTGACCGCACTTTAATTCATATGAAGTTTTCATACAGTCTGCTTAAGTTTAGGGTGGGGTTAAGGGTGGACCTAATTCTTACTTATTTCTAAAAGTTGCCATATAAATTAATATGAAATCGCCACCTCGTAAAAACGATAAAATTTTCCTTTGAGGGATGTTGTGATCGAAAGGCATGAAAAATTATACAGTTCGAAATATTTCTTCTCCTTTCCTTCAGCAGGCGGCTTTGAAGTAGTTGTGATTTCCCTTGGGGGTGGTCATGGGCCAGTGGTGGACACCGAGGGGTTTAGAAAGAGGTGGGTCGAGGGCTGTCTGCTATTGTACACAATCATCTGAGCAGCCCAGCAACCCAAGCTCTAGGACTATGAATTATAGACATGTGCCAGACACCAGTGTCTACTCTGCCCCAGGAACCCACCCACACTTGATCTATTGATCCTTCAAAGGGATGAAACTTAGCATGTCATAAATAAAACCATCAAACACCGTCATCTCTCACGTGGATGACGTAGGGAAACAAGGCTTTCCCATGAGGAATCCAGTGCTGAGGGCAGACTTAATTAGATTTTCCGCCCTACATTAGTAGGCTTTTTGAATGTCATGTTTGTGACTAGTCAGGTTCATCTAAACGGTTTATTTCCAAACAGCACTTTTCCTAAGTGCAATAGCCTATCAAAGATTATCAAGACCATTTCATTTGGTCTCTGCTTGGATATTATGTTGGTGTCCACAGCTTGAGGTGATGTTGAATTCAGAGGCTTATCGCAGGGAAAAATGCTACACAATGTTATGAATACTAAAACGCACACAGTGAGATAAATGCATAGCGGGTCAATGAAAAATGCAGATGTCTGAGATGACACACAGGAGAAATCTTTTAAAAATGTAGTTTTGAAATGCAAGTGCCAGGTTTAAGAAATGGAGTCTTTATATTCCTTTTGGTTTAATTTTTCATATATTTTTGACGTGTTTATGACATAATTCTTGATTTAGTGGCTGTAAAATGTCAGGTGGCATCAAGTAAAAACTAAAAAGAAACTTCACTTGCATCTTCTTGATCGCTACTAAAAAATAGGGGTGAATCCAGGGACACTTTTTCCAAGTAATTTAAATGGCAAAACGTGTTCCAATCACCCTGAATTCACACCCTATTTTCTTTAAATCACACATTATTTTATGTGTCAGGTGTGCCCTTATACAATATACAGTATATTTTATTGATCATAGATTGTGTGTCTTTTGAAGCCTCTCCACATTTTTGTTTTGTTGGGTTTAGTAAATGCATGCATTTTGTTTCTTTTGCTGCAGAAATTCAATACAAAAAATGAATGACCCATCTCACAGTAGCTTTGTAGAATGCCCTTCAGGTTTATTTCGTTATCAGCAATCACCATGTTGACAATAGCAAGTTCCTGTTCTTCATTTAGGAGCTTTCCTCTGCCCCTGATGGAGGTAGACATTGAAAGATAGGCAAAATACAGTTATGGACCAGAGGCATACAGTCACTGTAATACATGGTAAAATGATTTACACGTTGCAGTAGAAGCCCTTATACAATATCCTACCTGTTGGTTTCTTGAAAAATCTGGATAATGGATGCCACTGTGTCCCGGCTGAGATTTGGCTGTACTCGTTCACCAGCCCCTCTGATAGCCTGTGATTTATGACATGGTCTATGATAGCTGGCCCTTCTTTAATTCTGGCCCTTCTTTAAGCGCCACCATGCATTCTAACTCCTCAATCTAACTTGTCCTTGTCCTTGTCCAGGTATTTCTCTCCCTTGCCCTGGTACTCATCTTCCTCTCCCTTGTGCAGGCATTTTTCTTACTTTTTTTGTGTTGCTCTATATTGTTCCTTTTTCACACAAGATAAGCCCAAAGAGATCCTCTTTTACTGTATACCACACGGCCATGTGATTGAAAGAACATCAACACCTGAACAATTCCTAGATGGGAATCAGCTGTGATTTATATATTTGCACATCTTCATAACTTCAGTCAGCTGTTTCTCAGTAACAATGGAATAAAATAAAGGGGATATATTTGTGTTTCATTTCACAATATAAACAGCTGTTTACATTGACTTTAGCAAGGTTAGGTTTAGAACATGGTGTTATGTGTTCTGACATACAGAGTTAAAGCATTGGTAAATTTGGCAGTAAAAAAACAATAGTTTTGGTCTTGGTTGAGCTTGTGTGTAAAAGCATTTTGCGTAAAAGCTACAATAAATGTGTTAATTGTATAGCCATACAGACAGATGCTGTGCTTACTGCGTTAGAGTTTAGGAAATGTGTTAAAAATTGAAAACATTTTCATAGCGATTGTAAAAAACTGTAAGTCATTTTAGTATGAATTGCATTTTTTGTAGCCTATTTTTGATGGAAATATTACTACGTTTTTATGTAGTAATAATAGGCTATTTTATGTTTTTAATATGTCCAAACAACTCGCCGCTTACCCATGTCTATACAGCTAGCCTATAGGAGCATTATAAACATTTCAGCCAGGAAGGCATTATTTGATTGCGCTTTATGGGGAGAAATAAGTACAAACAATCGATTCGGCCTCTTCTCTGAATCAAAAACACCTTCACTTCAGTTCTCAAGCACTTTTCTGTAGTCGCCAGTTGAAACGGCAGCAGCGCTTCTCTCCAACTCCGCTTTTAGGAAGCCTATTTCTTTATCAAGTTTAACAACTAGTATACGTTGCAGTCCATTTTAAACGTCTCTCTTGTTACGTTATCTGTCGGTTAGTTGCTCTGTGAGACTTGATTTCGCCAATGTTTCTTTATAGTGTTTCCTTGAACAGTCTCTAACGCGTCGCTGATAACAGGATCTTCTTCATTTGCAGTCTCATTTCAGTGCCGCTCACGGATACGTTCGCGCCGTTTCTCCCTCGTTTGTTTATGGCAACTTTGAGACGAAAGCCGACGCGTGAATAGCTGCTGGCTATATGAGCCTGATTGGAGGCTAATTTGACTGGAGAATTGAGACTGACTTTGATGGCTTCGCCCTTTAGGAAGAGGACTAGACGGAGGGATGCGTGGCTGACGATGCCCTCAACTTTCTGGGTTGTGGTGCTGTTGAGCGGTCTGCTGATCCTGTGCTGCGGTAAGTAAACTGATCCTCTGCCGTATGAATCTTCCATTTATTCCCATAACTCGTCCACAATAATGTAATTGCGAGTTCAGCAGCAACAATCAGTTCGTTATGTGATAAGATCGATATGAAACCAGGATCAATCAAAACGAAGAGTTTTGGTTAGAGCATTTAACCTCAAGTCCTGTTACATAGTTTTTCAGATATTAATTTCCCCATACCAATGACAGACATACAGACAGACAGACAGACCGACAGATAGATAGATAGATAGATAGATAGATAGATAGATAGATAGATAGATAGATAGATAGATAGATAGAATTTTAACACATCAATTCACTCACTTTTACCAACAATATATAGACAGATATACAGACAAATAGACTGACAGATAGATGATAGATAGATAGATAGATAGATAGATAGATAGATAGATAGATAGATAGATAGATAGATAGATAGATAGATAGATAGACAGTTTTATACATTAATTCCCTCACTTTTACCAACAATATAGATAGATAGACAAACAGACAGATAGATAGATCTATTATTTTAGGCATTAAATTCCCCTCCTTTACCAATGATAGATAGATAGATAGATAGATAGATAGATAGATAGATAGATAGATAGATAGATAGATAGATAGATAGATAGATAGATAGATAGATAGAGTTTTAACACATTAATTCCCTCACTTTTACCAACAATATATAGACAGATAACAGACAAACAGACTGACAGATAGATGATAGATAGATAGATAGATAGATAGATAGATAGATAGATAGATAAGATAGATAGATAGATAGATAGATAGATAGATAGATAGATAGATAAGATAGATAGATAGATAGATAGATAGATAGATAGATAGATAGATAGATAGATAGATAGATATATAGATAGATAGATAGATAGATAGATAGATAGACAGTTTTATACATTAATTCCCTCACTTTTACCAACAATATAGATAGATAGACAAACAGACAGATAGATAGATCTATTATTTTAGGTATTAAATTCCCCTCCTTTACCAATGATAGATTGATAGATAGATAGATAGATAGATAGATAGATAGATAGATAGATAGATAGATAGATAGATAGATAGATAGATAGATAGATAGATAGATAGAGTTTTAACACATTAATTCCCTCACTTTTACCAACAATATATAGACAGATAATAGACAGATTGATCGATGGATAGATAAACAAACAGACTGACAGATTGATCGATCGATAGATAGATAGACAAACAGACTGAGAGATAGATGATAGATAGATAGATAGATAGATAGTTTTATACACTCATTCCCTCACTTTTACCAACAATATATAGACAGATAGACAGACAAACAGACTGACAGATAGATGATAGATAGATAGATAGTTTTATACGTTAATTCCCTCACTTTTACCAACAATATAGATAGACAGACAAACAGACAGATAAATAGATCTATTATTTTAGGTATTAAATTCCCCTCCTTTACCACTGATAGATAGATAGATAGATAGATAGATAGATAGATAGATAGATAGATAGATAGATAGATAGATAGATAGATAGATAGATAGATAGATAGATAGATAGATAGATTTATACGTTAATTCCCTCACTTTTACCAACAATATAGATAGATAGACAAACAGATAAATAGATCTATTATTTTAGGTATTAAATTCCTCTCCTTTAACAATGATAGATAGATAGATAGATAGATAGATAGATAGATAGATAGATAGATAGATAGATAGATAGATAGATAGATAGATAGATAGATAGATAGATAGATAGATAGATAAATAGTTGTTTATACATTCATTCCCTCACTTTTACCAACCAACTTTTCCTACGGTCTATGTTACTAGAAAGATAGAGAGAGGTGGAGAGTGAAAGAGAGAGAGAGAGAGAGAGAGAGAGAGAGAGAGAGAGTGAAAGAGAGAGAGAGAGAGAGAGAGAGAGAGAGAGAGAGAGAGAGAGAGAGAGAGAGAGAGAGAGAGAGAGAGAGAGAGAGAGAGAGAGAGAGAGAGAGAGAGAGAGAGAGAGAGAGAGAGAGAGAGAGAGAGAGAGAGAGAGAGAGATGTCCATTTAGTTACTACATTTAACCTAATCAAGTTCATTCCCTCTATATATGACTAGATTACTGGTCTGGTGTTTGGGGACTCAGGAGTCAAGCCCCACTGTACTGTTGCTGTCCCACTGCCTGAGTCTTCATTAGCGTCGTGTTGTCCTATCGATTCCATCTATAGCACTGCATTTAGTTAGAGGACACAGCAAAAAAACAGACACTTCCTCCCCAGTGGCCTTTCAGCAAATGGGCAAAACCCCTTAATCAGTTTTATTAGGGGATGTAGCATTTCTGGAGCAGACACCCAGAGCCCATTGTAGCTTTCAGAAGGGCTGTAGTCTTGTCTGAGTCACCATTGCATATTGACTTGAGTACATTAAAATCTTTAGTTCTTCCTAAGACAGGCCAGTAAATGGAAATCTTTATTGATTGCTCTGCGGAGACGGCATTCACACAACATTTTACCCCCTCAACAGATTTTGGAACTTCTAATGTGGACAGACAAATAATTTTATTAAAAGCAACAAGAATCCTTTTCCATGTATTTGAGCCATTATTTATCTTTTAAAAGCTAGAATGCACCAACACCACACTAGAGTCCAAAACTCACAATAAGCTTGGAGACAGGCCATCTGTTCAGTGCATACAAATAATACACATAAAAAAAACGACCTAAAATCTGTTCTCTAACCAGCAACTGTAATGCTCAAAACAGTTGAATCAACCATTTCTCTGCACGACATTGGCCCTAAATTATTCATAATAAAAAATGTGCAATACATTGAGTGGTGTGCTGAGTCAGAATACAAAATAATGGGATTTTAAGAAGACGTTATTCCAGAGCTGACACGCCGTACCCTTTTAATCTGTCTATACTGTTCTCTGGCTTTTGAAAATCAAGTTATGCAATGGCTGTGATGACCAGCGGAGTGCGAGTGGCTCTTGACCTACAGGCTCATTATGCAGAGCATCTATAAGTAATTGCATGAAAGCAGCCTTTTATTGTTTGTATTTCTATCAGTTTACCATGCTGTGCAGGCATATGCTTTATTATGCATGTGATGAGGTATGAAGACCGCTAGCATTCTTTTAAACTTCCTTTCAAACAAGCAAGCTTAAAAATATTGAATTTCTAAGAACAATCCCTTCTAAAGTGCTATTGAGACATTGGATCCCTCTGACGGCACTCACCGTTCAAAAGCTCTCATGGGGGGATCTTGGAGTTGCTTCTATAACGTTTTAAGTGCATGGATGGGATTCATTAAAATGGCTTTTCAAATGCAAAGGGTGGAAAAGACTCTCAAAGTAGTTGAGCAGTTAGAGAGCCATAATGCTAACTTTGGATTTCTATTACTTGAGCTTCAGCCCCCAATTGAAAACTGAGGTAGATCATCCAGGAAGTCCTCACACTGCTTATTTAGAGAGATTTGCAAATAACAGACACGCATAGTTTCCATTTGCATCGAATAAACTATTCTATTTTGTTGGGGGAGCTACTTTGAAACTTGCTAAGCTGAAAGCTCATTTAACCCTAAAGGGACCTTCGGGACAAATGTGGGCAAAATCTTTTTTTCTTTAATTTTTAAAATACTTCCCTTAATCTGAGCAGTACAAGGCTTGGCTACTTTTTCTATGTTTGCCCCCTGAACACAAAAAATAAATAAATTGACTCAATTTTACAATGTTAAGTGGTTGAAAAAAAAACCCTCCTTAATTGGGCCTTCGTGGACAAAAATGGGCACCCATAGGAATGAATGGGAATTTATTAGATTTCAGAGCTTTTTTTTTTTATTTGTCCAAAAAAATAAAATAAATCCAACACAATGCAGATCATACATACATATAAATAAAGGGGTGAGTCTGTACAACATTCTGAATGTGGCAAATACTCACACATGCACACACACACACACACACACACACACACACACACACACACACACACACACACACACACACACACACACACACACACACACACACACACACACACACACACACACACACACACACACACACACACACACACACACACACACACTCACAAAATAAAAAATGCAAAGAACACTCGATCACAATTACCTGCTGCCACAAGTGCATGTAAGCATAATAAATATAAATATTGTTTTTGTCAGGTTTACATTGTTTATACTTACCATAAAGTTAAAACTTACTTTATTTTTAATTTTTTTTATGTTTATTGTTATTCTTACCTGTTTGGTACCATTAACCTTTTTGAGTTAATTAAATTGAATGATTTTGTTAAAAATATAAAAATGTTACATGATCTCCTATTTCGTCTTTACCTTATTGCATGGTCAGATTTGTCTAAGCATGTTTTGGCATTTTTGTATAGTCTAAAATAACACAGATGTTTGTTTTTTTTTATTTACAATTTTAACTTGTGATTAAATGTAAAACTTAAGAGGTTAAATTCGTTAAAACATTGGTTTATAGAGTTCAGCCTTTATGCAGCTATGAAGCCATTGGGTACTATTGCTATCTAGTGGCTATTGATATTTTATCTTTATTTAAATTTTATACCAACATAGGTCACCAAAGTCATCACATTTTTAGGTTTTGGCTGTCTGAACATACTGGAATTATTTTTTTTACTGAAGTTAAATTAATTTTAAATATACATAAATTAAATATATAAAATAGATATATTTTACATGAAAATATGGTACTTTTAGTGGTAAATAAATTAAAAAAAAAAAAAAAATGCACAAATTGATAGTTTTTATATTATTGAAGATATTGATATAACATTTATTTAAAAAACAATTTGGGATCACACCTCAGACCCCCGTGCCCAAATGTGTCCACGAAAGTCCAATTAAGGGCTGTAATATGAAGGTCTCTTGAGGGTTAAAAGAGAACTAGCTTGATACATTACAAGCTACTATCTAACAATAGCTAACTAATCGGGTCATTTTGACCCGAAATAAATTACAAAAAATTTTGTTAATCGGAATTGTCCGAGACGCAGGGGCGCTGCTAGCAATTTTGGGCCCTATGAAAGAATATGAGGTTCTTCACCAAACATACAAGCCAACCTATAAAAATCTTTGTCTGCAATTTATTAATACTGACCTATTAAGCTCCGCTCGCTCAACCCAGAATGCCCTTTGTGATATGCTGGTTCCAAAATTCCAAATAAGTAGGGCTTCCCCTGACTAAAGTTTTTTTCTACTGGTCTTCCCGGTCATAAGTGACCGGACACCTAAAAATTAAACTTCCTCCACCCCAGTAAAACCAATGCAATTTATTTTTCTTTTCTTTTGTATTTTGAGATGATTTGATGGTATTTTTTAATATTTATGCAATAATTATGGTCTATTTCTGCCATTGAAAATTATACATTTTTTTTTTTTGTAATTTTCTTTTCTTTTTTTATTATTATTGCAGTATTTCAGGTTAAAATAGAGACTAGGTGACTATATATTTTTTTAAGGCAGATTAGCGCCCTCTTTTGGAATTATTTAAGAAATCATGCAACCATTTTTAGATTTTTTGTTTTGTTAGAAATATAGATTTTTTTCTGTGAATTTGTGTTTTTGCAGATTTCCCATTCATTTCGTATGGTGTCATTTTTGACCGAAGAGCACAAGTGGGAGTATTTTTTTACGACCAATTAGCATGCTCGAATCATGCCCTCATGCCCTTTTTTTGTGTGTTTACATACATAATGCTAGAAAAGTCATCAAGTTTCATTTCATTCCGATGAAGCAGTGATTTTTAAAAATTCCAAATGTGGTTCATAGGTTCAGTTTTTCATAGGTGTGTGTGTATAAGTGTGCGTGTGTGTGTGAGTGGATGTGTCAATATCACACTCGTGATGTTTTAGAGTGTCACCGCTTTACTGCTGTGTACTTTTTTTCAGCATTGTGGCCGATTTGTAGATTGTACACACAAATATTCAGTGAATTTTTGCCGATTTCCCATTCATTTCCTATGGTCGGTCATTTATGACCGAAGACAATGAACGCTACTTTTTTTTAATGACCAATTAGCATGCTCTAATTTTTTTCTGTGTTTACATACCAAATGCGAGAAAAGTCACCAAGTTTCATATCATTCTGATGAATTTGTGATTTTTAAGTGTTTTCTGTGTCAGTGTCGGCTGCAAAGATGAAGTTGACAATGCTGACTCGCCATCTCCGCCAAGAGAGAAAAGAAAATTTAATACGGATTACATTACAATCAGAGAGTAGCCTATTTCTTTTAGTTTTGAATTGTTTCATTGAAAAGTATACATTTCAAGCTTTCTATAGAGAAATATGTCATGTCTGTGAGGCAAGTAGTAGAGTTTTGGTTCATTTATAAGATGCGCTCCAGTTCACGTGCAATGCAGGTAATCGTGCCGGCACCTCTATGTCATGATTGATTATTGTCTGCTATATAAGCTTATTATTTATTAAAACCAGGCTAAAGAAGGCTTTCAACAAAACAAAACTTAATGAAGTGGTTAAAATAATTTCTGACCCACTCCATGTCTCCCGACATACTGCGTATCTTATGATGTGTCCTATCTCATGCAGTTCACTTTTCATAATCAACATAGATGACATTAAAAAAATAACATATATTAAATAATATTTCAACTTAAATATGAAACGCCCACCTCGCATACGCACTCGTCCTCGTCCTTTCACAATGTTTCTTCTATCCATTCTCAGACTTTCTCCTTCCACCTTCAACAACCTGTTTGCTCTCTGAACTGGCTTATATTGGTTGTGTCACATCATTTGAAACAGGTTAAATCATTTTGAGTGGTTGTGTTCAATCAATGACATTTGTTCTTTATTTGTATTTGATTGTTGCCACTTGTGTTTACCAGTATGGATGACATGTGCATTAGAGTGGAGAATGTGTTTTGAGAATGAGAATGT
Organism: Gobio gobio; assembly: GCF_949357685.1. Taxonomy (NCBI): domain Eukaryota; kingdom Metazoa; phylum Chordata; class Actinopteri; order Cypriniformes; family Gobionidae; genus Gobio; species Gobio gobio. The sequence goes on from NC_137121.1 coordinate 20,811,075, forward strand.
GTTTAGAGTTTTGCTGAAAAGTCTAAGTGAGATCTGCAAATTGTGTTTTACCATGTGAAATGGTTTAAGACAGTGGTTCCCAACCACGTTCCTGGAGGACCCCTAACAGTGCACATTTTGCATGTCTCCTCAATCAAACACACCTGATTCAGGTCATCAGCTCATTAGTAGCTACTCCAAGACCTGATGTGGGTGTGTCAGACAAAGGACACATCCAAAATGTGCACTGTTGGGGGTCCTCCAGGAACGTGGTTGGGAACCACTGGTTTAAGGTATTGACAACAGACTGCACAATTAGCTAAATGAGGCAACTGAGAACTTTGTTCAGCCAATGGGTTTAAGTGTTTTAGCAATTGAGAAAAACTGTAATCTTGCACAAAAAAAACAAACATAATATAACATTTAATTTTGGCATTTACTGTCTCTTTTGAGTGTCATGGCAAATCATGCTGGGAAATAGAAATCCCAGCCCAGTTTCGGTTAAATTTAAGTTAGTCTTATTAAATTAAACAAGTTCATAAAACTCAAAACAATGAACCAATTCAGATTACTTAAAATGTGTCAGTATTGAGAACTCAAAAGAAAAAGAAAGTTCTAAATGCTCATAACAGTTCATTTGTTTGAACTATCTGTAGGAATTAGTTGGCTCTACTCAAACCAATGAATTATTATGAGTGTTTTAAAGGTTTGAGGGTTTACAGTGTGTACAGCATACACAAAGTTACATTAAAAACAGCAATGCAGAGTTTTGACACACTACACCTCGACTCGCTGCAAAAAGTCTCTTGTTACTGCAAAAGCTGACATGTTTCCAAACAATGATACTAATGCCACTACTGAAAATATAGCACAGAGATGCCAACGCCGTAGAGGAAAAATGGCACAGTCATAGAAAGAAACAGTGTGTACTTAAGTGAAACATGAATGAATACACAAACACATAGACACACATTCATAAACAAAGAGCAAAGCTAGTCACTTTGAAGATGAGAGAGCACAAAAGTACGCCTTGAGAAAAATTTCAAACTTACAGGACTTGACAAAGAAGATTTTTAGTTGGCAAAATACTAATCGCCCAAGGCGCTACTCCACTGTGGGGGGCAGGGCGAGCCTTTTTTCCTCTAAAGGACAAAATAAACAAATAATACAACTGGGAAACAGAGAAAAGAAGCAAAAAGAGACAATCAAACTGAAGTAGATGGGAGAATTTTTTTAGTCCAACGATTCGTAGCCGAGGAAATAAACTACTCTGGATAAGTAAACAAGTTTGATAGCAGCGCCAGGAAAGAAATATGAAGTCTGGTGCACGACAACTAAATGAGCTGCTATTTTAATAAAGCCAGCGGGTAATGAAGCCGCTCAATTAATGTGGTTTATGGTGGTTTATTAAGCTTCCGTTCCAAAAATGCACTGACATTGAGATACCTTCTACACTTCCACACACAAGCCTACAATAGATCAATCAGTCCGTTTACAGAACCTATCGTGAGCGAGAGAGAGAGAGAGAGAGAGAGAGAGAGAGAGAGAAAGAGTGTGTTTACAAGAGCTCATTCAATGGACGCAGGGGAAGAGAAACCCTGAAGATATTTATTCAACTGGAGCAGTGTAATTCCAGCTGATACATTCATACATTTTGAAACATGGCTTTGTTAAGCTTCATTGGCTGTCTCTGGGAAGAAAAAAAAATCTCTCTACTTCTCTATTCCTGAAACCTTGGCTTCTTGCTTCTGCTTTTTTTCTCAGGAGCAATAAATGTTAGATTGTATTGGCACTATATAGTCCTGGCCAAATCCTATTAATATGTGTTATATTAGGTTTTTCGTGGCAATATCGAAACGAATCTCTCTCATTCCCAACGTTCACCCTCCAAAACTTTCAGCGGGTGAGGTTCATCATCCGCAAATATAATACTTTCAGAACCAAAGCATTGTTATATTCTCGGACAGAAGGTCAACGGCGTCGCGCGCCACATGTAGAGCGCAGCGTGTCTGTTAGTGACTCTCCTCCCTGCCGTCTGGCAGGCCACTCTATCCTCAGATTCACGCTCTCCCAGCTTAACTAAATCAAGTTCAATTTGAACGCAGGAGACGTGCCAGAAGTGCCATTGTGTAAGTCTTGAATAATGTAAAGCAGCTGATGCCTTTGCTTGCTGCGGAATCTCTTTGTGGCTCAAATAATTTAAGAAAAGCTTTCAAGAATCACTCTTGCAGCAGCGTTGGAATGCTTTCTCCGGTCTGTAAAAACAAATTGTCATGTGCAAAGAGCCTGGCTGCCACCAAGGTCATTTTGTTCATTTATTCATCTTTTTTTTGCCCCCTCCTTTGCAGGTATTTGTCGGCATTGATTGCAGAGTCAGACGCTACCTGCTTGTTTATAATCGGCCTTAACCTCATGTCAAAAGCTGAAACAGTATCATTGCCATCCGTTTCATACCCATGCTTGAGACGGTATACGTCTACATTCATTTTTCATAAGCTCAATGTATGTTCCCAGAAGCAAACAAGAAAAATCACTTTGTTCTGTAAGTATCTGACATGCCTTTAATTAATTCACAAAACTTAACGGAACAGATTGCAGAGGTCTCGAGACGTGATGTGTTTTAAACCGTACACAGCGTCACAAACTCAGGGAATGGGATGTTTAAATGAATTGAGACATCTGTTTATGGGTCAATGACAAATAAAAGTAAGGATATTTAAAGGGTTACTTCAGTGATTTAGCATTAAAGGGTTAGTTCACCCAAAAATGAAAATTCTGTCATTAATTACTTACCCTCATGTCGTTCAACACTCGTAAGACCTCCGTTCATCTTCGGAACAGAAATGAAGATATTTTAGTTGAAATCTGATGGCTCTGAAAGGCCTCCATTGGCTCAATGGCACAGTTCACTCTCAAGACCCTTAAAAGGTACTAAAGACGTCGTTACAAATTCCATCTCACTACAGTGGTTCTAAAATAACTTTATGAATCGGCGAGAATAGTTTTTGTGCGCAAAAAAACCCTAAATAACGACTTACATAGTGATGACGATTTCAAAACAAGGCATCATGAAGCTTCGAAGCGTTATGAATCAGCGAGTCGATTCAGCGGTTTGAATCGCCAAATTTCAGCAGTTTGGCGGTTTGACACGCGATCCGAATCATGATTCGGCTCGCTGAATTATAACGCTTCGAAGCTTCATGATGCCTTGTTTTGAAATCGTCATCACTATGTAAGTCGTTATTTAGGGGTTTTTTGCGCACAAAAGCTATTATCGCCGATTCATAAAGTTATTTTAGAACCACTGTAGTGAGATGGACTTTGTAACGACGTCTTTAGTACCTTTTATGGGTCTTGAGAGTGAACCGTGCCATTGTGCCAATGGAGGCCTTTCAGAGCCATCAGATTTCAACTAAAATATCTTCATTTCTGTTCCGAAGATGAACGGAGGTCTTACGGGTGTCAAACGACATGAGGGTAAGTAATTAATGACAGAATTTTCATTTTTGGGTGAACTAACCCTTTAAGCTTTGTATTTAAACTGGGTCATTTATGTAGTAGAAATGTGAAATTATTTTTGAATTTGGCGCCTTCTAGACTGAGAAAAGACAGAAAATTTATTTTTGTCTTATGTGGATGAAAGACAACAACTCCCAGAATGCACTTGCTTCGCCGCCCTACGAGGCCACTCCGTACACCGTCATTTTGATCTTCATAGTAATACAATCATTTCGTTTAGTTAGAGAATAAACACTACAATTAAAAACTGAACGTGTCTTTTCAATAAAGTGTGAGTGAGCCGAACGAGAGTCACGGCACAGACGCAGCAGTGTCAGATTTCATTCCTCACAAAGAGCTGATCAGAGCTGAGGTAACGTTAAGCGCCAGTCTGGCATGTTTTCAGATCGCATATGGAAGCTAAACTATCACAGGAATTCATTGAAAAGTTGAAACACTCACTTTACTCAGCACTGCGCTCCGTTATGATTGTCCATGCGGCCTTCTGAGTCTTACATTCTGTACGTGAGATCTCTCCAATCTCTCCCCTATGGGCGGGTTGATAACATGCGGAACAGTTCCATCTAGTGGCTGTAGTCTTTAGGCTCTGGCCAAAAAATCCTCCGATGACGTAAAATGACGATATTTGCGTCATCTGAGGATTTTTTCCTGAAATAATAATTATAATCCATAACATAATTCTCTCGTCTCAGGGGGATATAAGGGGGGAAAGTACCATAATTTGAATATACTACCGGGTGTCTACTGATAAAAAAAAACTTATGCTAAATCACTGAAGTCATCCTTTAAATAAATTAAAACACAAGACAAATTCTAAGAAACATACTCATGTATTCCTGTTTGTGTCATATGGTTTTGAAAAACTACCAATTTCAAGAAAATTTTCAATTTAATGTCACGTGGTATGATCATCAGTAAAATGTACACATCTTAATCATAATTTTTGTATTGTAATTTTTTAAGGTAAAATGTAGTTTTATATATATCATCATGACTTATATCATGACTTATCAATTTAAAAATATCATTCAGCTTTGGGGGTGTCACACATCAAAACCTGAATTAATGGCCTTGTCATAAAATGGTCAAATGATCTGTTATTTTAAGAGATTTTGTTGACCTTGACACAGTCATGACTGTTTGCTGCAGGGATCCTCTCTATCTATCCTCTATCCGCTATCCTCTCTCTTTGCCATCATTTCCTATCCTCTCTATGAAATCATTTCCTGTCTTTGTTTTTTCCTTTCTGCACATTGCTTGCACCCCATAGCTTTTTCAAATATTAATGAGCAGTAAAGCAGTTTTGCTGTCTAAATCTCTGAAATGTGATCATATTATGCCAAACTGTTTAATATAGTTTTCTTTTCATGAATTTAATTGATTTAATAAAGGAATTTCCTGCATTATGACAAGCACAGTTGTGAAAACCTGATTTTCTTTGCTTTATGCCTCCATACATATCAAAAGGAATTTATTAAAAACTCAAAAAAAAAGAAGGTATGAATTGGATTTTAACCCTTTACCCGCCAGCATTTTAAAAAAAAATTGCCAGTAAGCACCAGCCTTTTTGATAATTTTTTACTAAACTTTCATGGCCCCCAGAATATTTTGTTGTATGGATATCTGAACATGCAATATATCAAAAGAAAGAACAGACCCTCTGCCTTTAAACAAAAAATATTATTCTAGCTTCATGCATTCTTTTTTATCAACACTTAAATGTGGGTAAGTTTCGTTAAAAAAAAGCTACATTTTGAGCAAAAAGCTCAAAACGTTTTTTGTCAAAGAATTTGCCTGGATCGGATTCAGAACGATGATCAAAGCATAGATGGAATGATCAAAAATGCTGACAATCGCTGGCAACTTTTGTATAAAACTCTGCCGTGGAAAGAGTTAAAGTTTTTCTGAATAAATTAATAGATTCAGACCAAAAATGAGCATTATGTCATTGACCTTTATATAGACCAATATTTAAAAAATGGCATGTCCTGAGAGAAGTATTAAAGGACAGACACACACACATACATACATACACACCTTTTCAGAATTGTTTCTCCGTCTACTGAAGGGCAGATGCTTTATGATTTGCCTTGAAAATGTTCTTGTGTGCTTTGCATAGCAACGATGGGAAACTGGTATAAATTCTGCACTGAATATAGAATGAATGTATTCCCATCTGACCTGTGGGCAGTAAAATTCATAAAGTGGCCCATCTTTTACAAGCACATTAACTTTTTTCTCCTCTCTCTCTCTCAATTTGGTGGTAATGCTGCCAACAGTTTGAGAAAATGGAGTTATCCTCGGTGGAATGCCTTCTCGTGATTACATCTCTGGCCTAAACAATGTTTTAGTCAAATCTGTATTTCATTTTACTGATCCTTTACAAGGTATTAGATTTTAATAAGCAATCTCTTTTTCAGTCTCTTTCAGTCATTGCACATAGAATCACCTGACTGAAGGTTTTCCTTTAAATCGCTGCATAGTCATAGTGATTATGTTGGAAATCGGCAGTTTTTCACTGTGATGTAGCACTTTAGAAATGTGCTCACAGACGTTGTGTATGTTTTGACAAGCCAAGTGAATACAGCATTACAACTTGATAATCTACCCCTGAATCATTCACGTGAAAGCTTTTTTAAGCTCGGTTGCTTGCCCACACTAAACCTTGTCTGAATGATTTATCCAAAACGTTTGTCAAAAACTGCTTACTATCCACATTTACGCCGCTGTGGACGGCACATTTGAATCTGTCAATAATTAATTTCACACATGCTATCCATTTCATAAACACTACTAGCTACAATGGTGCATCACGGTCAATGGGCAAAATGTTAGTTCTGTCAAATCAATACTGTCCATAATAATACTGGCCTGCCCTGCATGGAAAACACTTCGGAACTAGAGAAAGAGCTGCTTTTCCACCCTCATGCCCTTTTTTGAAACCATCCATAGGTCCTTTAAACAGACCAAGGCACTGCTGTTTCACTCAGTAAATATTGACTTTACACATGGAGTCATTGCTTTCATGCTACATTTTGAGTTTTGTGTCTTGAAGTAAAAGATGACTGTCTTGTAAATTAAGAAAGTGTTTTATTCTAAAAGGGTAAAACAGACTTTCAGAAATTGGCAAAAGGTATTGTATGATGAGATTGATAGTTTGCATGAGGGTGACAACTTGATGTTAATTGTGATAATTGCTCAGGAAATTTGTGCAAAACACTCTTTAATGGCAACAATTATTCAAACAGTATTGAAATTACTTAAAATGTTCATTTAATCCTTAACGATGCAGAGTGTAGTATTTATGAGGATCTTTTGACAGAAATGCAATATAATATACATAACTATGTTTTCAGTGGTGTATAAAGACCTTACATAATGAACCGTTATGTTTTTATTACCTTCGAATAAGCCATTTCTATCTACATACATCGCAGGTCCCCTTACAGTGAAGTCACCATTTTGTGCCGCCATGTTTCTACGGTAGCCCTAAACGGACAAATTGCTCTACAGAGCGCTAGCTACTTTCTGCTGTCTCAGACAACGACATCTTTGTCCTGTGTCGACCACCGTAGCTTCTCCATGTGCTTCGAAAGGGAGGGGTGAGTGCTGGGCGGTTGCAATTCGCAACCTCACCACTAGATGCCACTAAAATATACACAGTGCATCTTAAAAGGCACAATATGTAATTTTTCATCGCTACAGGTCATTTATTCAAAACAAAGGCGTAGCTTGATGACACCTTGATTTCGCAGAATCATTAGAGTTGTTGTCTTCACCTCTACAGCCGGTGGAAAAGAATCCGACGGGAAATCATATTGATGGATGAGCTAATGGACTAAAGATTTATTAACGTTACTGTAGTATGATAGCCTGGCTCCACCCTCCTACGGTCTTCCGCTCAATTTTCATTTTCCTTCAGTACTCCGTCTGGGATTGCGGTATATTCTCTGTTTTCTCCGATCAAATTTTAACCGGTCCAATCAGCGAACAGAGGGAGTGGCTGAGAACTATGACGTTGATGTCGTGCGCTAGTTTGAGATGACATACGTCACGACCAAACGTTAGCGATCGGTTATGGCAGATCCAGAGTGTCTCTGGGCAGATCCAATAGTTTTAAACTTCAACAGAGTACCCGCCTTCAAGGAAGTATTCGCTTGTCAATGGAGAGTGGCCAGACTCTCTGTACAAATGAAATGTACGAGAGTCTGGTAGGACCAGGCTAGTGAAGAAAATGTAGTGCACTGCAGGACCCATGACGCTACTGCTTTACACTGGCCTGTCAGACCATTTCTCACTTCCCTACTCCACCTCTTTTTAAATCACAATGTGAAGACCGGCCCAAATTAGTCTGCGTAGATTGATTACAAAAGTCTTTGCAGGCAGACGAGAGAAGAAGAGCCCCTGCCTACTTATCACTCAACGAATCTGGACTTGTCACAGTTTCCCACCTCTCTTTGATTGGGATCTCTACTATCAGCTTTTCTTTCGGACTGTCTGGGAGTAAAACTGTGAGGCTTAATCCATTCTGATTACCTCTGACAGCAGAAACACATCACTCACCACTCATATCAAAGGATACAGTCACAGTTTCTCAATGTACTTGTAAATATATATGGTATTCCACATTAGCTAAACAAGAGTCTGATATTTGAATGCCAAATGGATCAACAACATATCTTGAAACTGGGGGAAAACATTGCTGAAATGCATGCAGCAGATTTACTGGAATGGATATTGTGAAGGCGGATGTCACATTTAATGGGATTCATCCAAATTGGATTGCACAACCCGAACTGTAATAAGAATGCGCTGTGCAGTTTAGTCATTGGTTGGTGGTATTTCCTTGAGTGTATCAATTTCTTCTCCTCTTCAGGCTCCTTGTATTTTACTTGGTTAAAATCTGTCTTGACTAATTATGCTGAATTGAAATGAAGGTTTCACACCCCGGAAGCCATGATCCTGTGGTTCAAACACCTGTCAGAGCAGAAAGTCTTACATCTGCACATGAGCATTAAATCTGTTTGATTTTGAGAGCTGTGAGTCATTTCACCGGCTATTCATTGTCATTCTGAAAGGATGCTCTTTTGTCTTGCGTTAAAAGTCTAGTTCATCCAGAAATGAAATTCTGGCATTATTTACACACTCTGATGTTGTTCTGAATACATATGATTTTCTTACCCATTTTTGAAGAATATTCTGGCCACTTTAATATAGCGAAAGTGACTGATGTTCTTCAGAAGTCATATTTCAACTAACATTATATTCTAAGAACGTTAATGTTCCAATTAAGTTATGAAAAAAATGTTATATGAACGTGCAACATTTCTGAAAAAAAGTTCCTGAAACAATGAATAAATATTGTGTTTGTGCTAATGTTTTGTGAACATTACTGGTAATAAAGACCAGATAACTTTGAAGAAACTCTTCAGAGTATTCAATACAATTATCTTTTTTTAAATGCTTTACCCAACACACTCCCATGGCAATTTGTAACTATTTTACATTTTCTTGAATTGGCAGCAAGTTTCTAAGAATTCGAACAATCTCAATTGCAGGATTTCTACAATCTTAGGCTTCACTAAGGGTTCGATTTAGAGGTGGGGTTAGAGATGGAATTTCATGCTTGATTTTTCTAAAAATCGTAGGTTTTTGTACGAATCATACAAATTCGCTGAATTGTAAAATAGCTATGGTTTCTTATGAGATCTGGTTGGCTTTTCCCAAAATGCGTTTTTTTTTTTTCGTTTGCTACACTTTTAAACATTTTAGTGTGAAATTACAGTATATTCCAGGTTCAAATTTGTATTACTTTCACAGTAGGATTTTTCTTGTATCCAACTGCACTAAAAATGGTTTTACTGTGAGTTTACAATTTAAAACAATTTACTGTCAACAAACAACATCATACTGTATTTCTACAGTTCATATGTTCTATGAAGGTACCCAGCATGCAGTGATAACAGATTATGAATAGATTATGCTGTGGAGTTTCTTCATTTAGTTTTATCTGTGCTACTGAACTGATTTTTGCCTCACTTTTAGCAGTTTGTGATGTTGGTTTATGTTGTAATGTTGGTTTATGTTGTATAAGTGTTTTTATTATTTGTTGAGTGTCACCATTGTTGGTTTTATATATCAAGTATTGATGTCTGCTGTGCCTCATTAGGTGATATTTACAAGATGATGTCACATCTTTCAAAGATGAATCTCAGAAGTTGCATCACTATTGTGAAAGATCCATCTACAAACCGTTATGAAATAAGTTATTTGTAACTATATCTTCATGCACCTGTTAACTGTCACCCCCCTTTTTGAAAATATACATGAAAATGCACTATCCAAACTTAAATGGTTGCAATTCAAGAATGCTTTGGAATATAGACATAAGTTTGGTCTCATTTTAAAGAAGACAGTCAGCAGATTATGGCTCAAGTTCACTTCAAAAAATGAAAGTATGAAAAAGTTATGAAAGTTTAAATTTACTGTAAATCAAATATAATGTACTAAATATTTTATATAAAATATATACGTTACAAAATAATTTGTACTCTAAAATTACTATCAAATCAATGCCAAATGTCTAACCAATTTGTGTTCCAAATTTGAAGTTGATATCACAAAAATTGAAGTTCCCATGAGATTTTGTATAGGCGCTGTACACAAATAGCCACCGGGTGTCATTGAAATTCCATAGATTTTTTTTATGCAATCACCTGTAACAAATCTATATATTTTTGTCCAAATATCACAAAACAGTTGAAAAATATAGAACCGTGAGACTCAAGACCTTTCTGACGATATGTGTTTTGTCAAGATTAGAAAAGGTTTTGATTATAAAGTTTTTTAAATAAATGTTGTAATATAAAACATGATGACGCCCACTAGGGGAGGAGCCGCTAGAAGAATTTAGAGTACCGTTTCCATGGTAACACAAAATCCGATTTCAAAACGGTTTTCACAGGATGAATCTTGAGTTTGTAAGCTTTCGAATGACATATAGTTTGTCAACATTAGATAAGGATAAATATAGGATATAATTGTTTTAAACATGCAGTGGCAAATGGGCCCACCGGTGGGCCAGTGACAGTTAACAGATAATACTAAAACAAAACCTTCATATTCATGCGAAGAATAGTTTGACTAAACAATTTCATATTCTAGCTTGTCATACTTTTAATTTTAACATATGTTTTTTTTTTATTTGTCACATTTCTGACTTGGCTAGAACAGAAATTTGAATAAGAATACAGAGGGTCCAAGATCCCAAGCTAATGGAACACCGATCTCCATAATGGTGACTTCAAAACAATTACAGCTGTAAAGAATTACATTTATTCACAGTAAATTTCTGACTACAGTAATTTATTATAAAATAATACTCTTTAATCCTGTAAATTACTGGCAATTCTTTACAGTGTACTTAAGAGGTGGTTCATGACATGCAAAAATGTCACATTAGAGACAGACTAGTTGAATGTCTGAAGGACCGTTGGCTAAACGTCTGATGCATATAGCACACGTATCTAGAAACACTTCAGGAGTTTTGAAGTCGTCATCTGATTGGTTGAATTCTACAGGATGTTCATGAGACGTGTGTGTTGCGTTCTTTAAAGGGATAGTTCACCCAAAAACGAAATTGTTATGTTTATCTGCTTACCCCCAGGGCATCCAAGATGTAGGTGTCTTTGTTTCTTTAGTAGAACACAAATGAAGATTTTTAACTCCAACCGTTGCAGTGTGATAGTCATATAATGCATGTCAATGGGGATATTTTAGAGTATGAGAGCAATGAGAGTAAAAACACATAGACATACGAATCCATATTAAACCATGCGGCTCGTGGCGACACATTGATGACACGAAACGATCGGTTTCTGCGAGAAACCGAACAGTTTTTATGTTATTTTTTTACCTCTTATCAGACGAATGTCATCTAGTATTCCCAGCGCCATAACTTCCGGCGAATAAGGTCAAAATATTAGCGCGATCAAAGATATATATACGTAGATGCCTCATTCGACCAATCCGCGCAGGCACTAATGAGGAATCTATGTATATATCTATGATTGCGCCGGTATTTTGCATGTATTTTGACCTTATTCGCCGGAAGTGATGATGCGGGGACGGCTGATGTAGAGCCATAGAAAAAAATTAAATACATTTTTAAATATGGATATTTTTCTTACACAAACGCATCGATTCGCTTCAGAAGGCCTTTATTAACACCTCGGGGCCATGTGGAGCACGTTATTTGACGGATAGATGCATTTTTTATGGACTTCAAAAACAGCGCAACTATTACTGCCATTATAATGCTTGGATTAGCCAGAACATTTTTTATATAACTCTATTATAATACATTTTAATCGTCTGAAAGTAGAATGTCATATACACCTCGGATGACTTGAGGGTGAGTAAATCATGGGCTAATTTTCATTTTTGGGTGAACTATCCCTTTAACGGTCCACCTAGAAACAAATGCCGTGACGCCAAACTCCCTCGTGAAAGAAGAAAGCCGTCGTGGTTACAACTGTGACAGTGAGCGCTTACCTGGATCAACTAAATGCTGGATTTGCAAAAGTATGTGAAGTTCGCGGCTCCAGTGTGAACTTGCACAACGTTCTTGAATGAATAGTTTATAGATGCACGGTGGTCTGTTATTGCAGGGATATCGACTTTACACTTTCACGCCCCTAAACACGACACGGAACAAAACGAACTCTGATTGGTTGCGTTACATGTGAGTCAAACGTCCTCTTGGGCAGTCCTCGACCTATTAGAGTCCAGACTTTATGCCGTTAGTCTGGCTACGCAAGACAAGAGACCGAACATCACTGTACTTATAACTTTTGTGTAACAAAAAGTTATTTTGAAGAATGAAAACCGCTTGTCCATACAAAGAAACTCAATGGGGTCCCGATGACTTTCATCGTATGGACATGGAAAAAAAGGGACGTTTTTTTCAGATATCTTTTTTCTTACACAGAATATATAAAGTAAATGATGACAGAATTTTCATTTTTGGCTGAACTCTCTCTTTAAATGAGTAGTATTTTGCAGATCAATATATAACTTTTACAGAATCATTGCTTTGCCCACTTGATGTGCGTCTTTCATTTTCACAAATTCATCAAGGTAGCAGGTTCCCAGGGTCAGTGGTTGCACTAAGGCCCGTGACTAATCCTGACAATGACAAATATATTGATTATAGCGAGACGCACCATGTCGTCAGGCGTATCGTGGAGTGGAAACTGCGCTTTAGGGACATTCAGCAGTCAAGCGGTGGTCTGCGTTTTGCTCCCCCAGAGTGTTGCAGTGATAACGCTGACAGAAATGCTGCATAACATTACGGTGCAGGTGAGAGCGCCCTTGGCTCTCAGACAGGAAGATGGTGCAAGTCAAGATGCATTAATATGTTTTTTCCCCTCTTTATTTTTCCCCTGCTTCTAAAGCACATGTTGTTCTTAATATATGCTAAATTTCATTCAAACTATTTTTATACAGTTTGGATCTCACTGATTCACTGATCTTGCTCCCTGCAGGGGAGAATATCATTGAATACAGACTTACATTTCTGTCTGTTTCTCAAAAGTGGTATTGACGTTTTTATGGTGCTTTTTGTCATTATGGAGCTTGACAGAGTTTTCATTTGTGGGGATGCTTCTAATGCTCACATTAGCATGAGATAAATGTTTAGTGAGTATTTTTCTCATTTCAAATCTAAAGTTTGGGGCTGATGTTCTTCTAGCAATCCGTTTTAGAAGTTCTCTGAACAAACGGATATCTGATTCCAAATCCAGGAAAAGGGATTTAGATAAAAAGGGCAAACAGTGGCTTGTCCCTGCATTGATCTGAGAGATTAAGTCCATGAATGGAAATGTGGAGTTTTTCAGTTCAGTTCAAGGTGTTATTTCTGCGCGTGGAATTTCAATAATTGTTTAATTCACACTTTATTTTCACCATAATAGCTGCTAAATACTAGATGAAAACATATTCATAATCAGACATTTGATTTCCATGGGTGACCGTCATTCGCTGATTTAATTACCTTGGTAATACCAAAAATAGCAAACAAAATAGGGTACTGGGTCTGGCTGATATTGTTTATCTATATATCACGCCAATATTGCTTTCCAGCGTCTCCTCTGAGACGTTGCAATTACTATGGAAAACAAATGTAAAAAGTAAGTAAATGAAAGCAGGCTTAATAAATTGGAACCGGGTCTATTGTCCTGCCACAGTTTTTTTTCGTACCGTACCTCTAACAAACACTGCAGAGTCAAATATAGATATTCCCCTTAGACGAGATGGAAATTGAGATATAGAGCGGGAGAAAAATGCTAGATCTGTTGGAGATATATTGGCAACACAGGGGGAACATGTTATTATAGGGCAAGATATTTCAGTAGCAGCTTGACTTTGCAGTGGTGCGGTATTCTGAACATATTTAATTGGGTCCCCGCTGATTGATTGCCATTCTTCCACTGAAGCTCGGAGTACGTGAGAACAATATGAGAATATGATGGGATGTCATGTGTGGACAGCTGTACTTGGGGGTAATATGAAAAGTGACATTAACAGCGAAGAAAATTGATTACTTTTAAATGTGAATATATGCATTAAAATAGATCATTATTAATTATATCATCGAGAGACAAAGAAAATAGCCATCCATCACTGCATGAAGATGCATTTTTAGGGAAGATTAAGAAAAAACTCAAACTAATAAACCACGAGAAAGCAAGTCTCTCTTCTGAAATGCAAATACATGCATTACATTTGAATGTTAATTTAGATTGTGTGTGTCCTTAACCTCCAGTTGATCCAGGGGGATTGTCACTGTTATGAATAGCTCGTACTGTAAATGACTTCGGATAAAAGCGTAATTCTCAAGCTCCTTGATATTTACTTTCTTACTAAATATAAATCTGAACATAAACATGATATTTAACATTTCCTATATGTAATTACCTACATCAGATGGAAAATGAAAAACTATTTTGACCTGCATCTGTAAACTATAAAGTAGGCCTACCATGCAAGTCATTTAAATAAAAAAATATTATTGAAATATTTTACTGTAAACATTTATTAGAAATAAAATATGATATATATATATATATATAAAATATATATATATTATATATATATATAAATATCCATATATTATATAGCTCATATTTTTATTTCTAATACAATTTTATGTTTTAAAGCACACACACACACACACACACACAAGGATGCGCTTTAAAACATATATATTTTTAAAGACAAAACTGAGTCACCTTACAAAAAAACTTTCTTGTGTACATTGTTTTATGTTGCATTTATGTTATTTAGTTAATATTTACTATTTATTGTCATAAATATTACCCTTTGTATGACTGAACTTGTGACCTTTCATTGTACCCTAGATTATCTTACAGAAACTAAGTTAGAAAATAAAATACGCAGTCACCAAAATGCTTGTTAAATCATCACTGTATATTTTTGCAGTAAAGTTATGGCAACCACAATAAAAGAAAAGTAAAGAAAAGAAACAATTCATAGTGTATTAATATTAATGGAAACCCTTTTGATCTACATATTAAACAGCATATTAAATGTGACTTTTTGATTGAAGATTGAAGACGCCTTAATTTAGGTATTCCTGCCAGGTAGCCTAAAAAAAATAAAAAATTAGAAAAAATATAGCAAAAAGTACAAAATGTCCTCATGCGTTTTAGCATAAAAAAAACAAAAACATTATTGTAATAAAAATTATCTGTTGGCCTACTGTAACCAGGAATCTCTCTCTCGCTCTCTCTTAAGTGGAATCGCCCGGAGATTGACAGATTTAACAGTGATGACGTCGATTTTCATCCAAGATGAAACTCGCGTGCATACCCGCAGCCTCAGTTAAATAGGAGACGCTCAGACGGGCAGCACCGCGCGCTTTCTTGGGATGCACGCGCGTCCGCACAATTTCTGCGGGGAAGTCAACAGAACAATGCAGTAGACTGGAGACCTCTCGCGTGATACTGGACATAATGAGGTCTTTTCCTGGACTTTAACGGAATTCCGGGGGCGAAAGTTGTTTACGTAGCGCGAGGCTCGTGCTTGGATGTGTGAAGACATGCTGCGAATTGCCTGTTAAATATTTCGGGACGACCAGTGAGCGAGAGACTATGCAGCCGTTGATGGGACACGAAGTGTCAGATGCCGCGTTGAAACTCGTATTGAACTTTCATCTCTCCGAATAGAAACCTGTCGCGCGAGCAGTTCCACACAGATCAACAGAGGCTTTCCCGCATGGAAAGTGTCCTTACCGAACAGCCTGTTCTTCCTGAGAATACGGGAATGTTTATTGCGTGTTGAGTCGGGATGGATGTGCTGTTGTAAACGCGTCAGATCATCAGAGAGATGCAGCATCTTCGCGTGGCGTGGGCGCTCGCGGGAGCGGCGCTGGGCTTTTTTCTGCTGTTCTGGATTCAAGCGCATTTCTTCGGCGAAGGTAAGCCAACGGTCATTGGCAGAATTAACCGAACACATATAAAAGTGCTAATTTTACGATAAATGATTATAATAAAAACAGGCAGTTGTGGTCGCCAGAACTTTACCGTAAAGATATAGGGATGATGTTGCAAACATTTGGATGACTTTTGGGCATTACGCGTTATTTATTTATTTTCCCTAGGCTATATACGTCGTTAAATCATATAATATTAATACCAACCTATTTGAGCTATTAAAATCTGTTACTGTGAAATGTACTGATAATTGTACAGGTGGAATTATGGAAGGCCACGTGGATTTTGACCACAGCAACTACAATGACAAAGACAGACCACGGTTACAAACATCAGACACCAAATATCGCACACCTTGAACTAAATAGCATAAAAGGCAACATAAAAAAACTTAAATGTACATTTGTTAAGGGAATTGGGAATGGGAATGCCCCCTTCTCCACAAAAATTATAAGGTGCATGGTTTCAAAAATATCATTTCAGCAATATCTTACCATTAAAGAATATGTACTGAGTTGATAAATATGCAATTCAGAATTTTTACTTTTTTTAAAAGCATTATGTTTTCAAATGTTTTACAGTTACATACACAAACACCATCTGACACGAAAATAATGCAGTAAACCTGAACTAAATAACATAAAATGCAAAAAACGTATACATTTGTGTAGGGAATTGTGTGATGGGAATGCTTCTTTCTCCACAAATTATAAGGTGTTTTCTAAGATTTACTTAAAATATAATTTCAGCAATATCTTACAAAAGTTGCCTATATGTATACTGTCTTGTTAAATATACAAAAATGAGAAATAAGGGAGAACACCTATTTAAAACCCAATCATTTGTGTTATTTTCCTTTAAGTTACATTTAATATTTTTTAGAGTGCCATAACACATAAGGGTTACACGGTATACCACGGTAATTTTGCAATGCTAAAGCTTTTAAATACTGATGCCACTGTTTATAAACGGTAGTATCGTCAATACGGTATAATACCGCAAGTAAATGTGTATGTGCGGCAGTAACACTATTTAAAATGATCATTTGAACACTTAATGGCTGCAAAAACATTACAGTAGAGATGCCATGTAGATTTTGCGCCTTATTGAATGTTATCTGAACTTCAGTTCAAAAGTCATTTGATTTCAGCTCATTTTGCAATGATCAGTGCCATTTGCACTCATTTCTTATCAACCGTTTCAATACTTACAATGTGATTTTAACATTACAATTAATTTATTTGTGATAATTACATCCTGTCCTCCAGTCAGAGTCATACATTTCAAAAAAACTTTCTTGTTTTTTACAGCCTAACATGATACACAAGCAAGAGTGCTGTTTTTCGGATTATCAGCACGACTGATTTTATACAACAGTTCAATAAACAAAAAGTTATTATTAAATGACAGTTTAGACACATTTCGCCAATGAATAAAGTTATTCTAAACAAAGCAGGACTGTTGTACTTCTCTGAGCAACACACAGTGGGTGTTTAGTTTCTGAATGAATCCATGTTTTTGAACGATTCAGGTGAGTCAGTGATTCAATGAGTTAGGCCCTGTCCCAAATGGCACCCTAAATACTCGCAGTCTTCTTACAAGTTTGCACTTTTGTGACGTAACGCCGTCTGCTGTGCAGTGGGGGCTCAGTACAAATGCGCATCGAGGGTGCATATCGACCACAAAAGGGGCGGCTGCGAGCACCCTTCTGAATCCTAAAATGACAAATGAGACACCCTATGGTCTCATATATTTAATGGATACGCGCACTCGGCAGCCATTGTACGTCCACAAGACTGAAAGTGCATACGAAGTGTGCCATTTGGGACTGGGCCTTTTTTCATAAAGACAGACAATTGCTTTGTTACTGAATGAATATAAGCTGTTTTGAATGAAATGTTTGAATGAATAATTCAATGACTCAGTCATTAAGATTTGCTGCCACCTACTGTCAGTTTTAGTTGCCCATTTAACACTTTCCCTGCCATTGACGAGTTGACTCGTCATTCATGAGAATTTCGTCCATTTTGTAGATTTGACTCGTGATTTTTAAAGAATATTATGTATTTCCTTATTGCACTTGTATTCAGTATCTAACACATACATTTATTTCTTATGTGTATGACACATAGTGTAAGCATAATATGCTAACACTATATGTGTCATACACATAAAAAATAATAATATGTTCTGCCAGTGTATGTGCATCAGTGATACTCTGCATTAATCTAGGATCAGAATTAAGAATAACGCACACAACCTTTCATGTACATGTGCACTTAAATCTAGCTTAAAGCCAAACCAAGGATCGTCTGTTTGAATTTGTTTTTCCATTGATTTACTTAAGGAAATGCCACATTAATATCAATGTAATTTACTGACTTTCTTTGTAAAATGAACAACAGTCATATAACGTAGTTTGTAGACTTGAGTTGCATGCTGATATCAAAACATTTGGTTTTACAATTTGATTTACTAGCATTTGTTATTATAAATGATCCTTTGGATAGCATATAGACTGGATTTTCATACGCATTGTGAAGAAGCCTTCAACACATCTACCTATAATCCAAATCTGACAATCCTTGAGCAGATAATAGATAGATATATAGATAGAGGTGATGATGTGACACCCTAGAGCTCAGACTGACATCTTTTGCCTTCTATACGCTCTGGAAAGAAAAAGCGAGAAAATTCTGCCTCATAAAATTGATCCATGTTGCATAAGGGTCTCAGTATAAGGAACACTGTGAAATAGTTCAGACATGTTCATGACCAGTGTCTGGTTGTTGTTTTTTTTAGCTCAGAGACCAGACAATTATTTTTCAGTATTCAAGAACTTTACAGATTTTTAAATAGTTGGAATTGCATTTTGATGGATAGCACTTGCGGATGTCTTTAGTTTTAACCAATCAGTGGACTTCTAAGTGAACTGATGCTATCATTAAGTTGGGTGTTCTATCTGTGTTCAAAATCAGTATAGGTGTAAGGTTCGATGCGTAAGAGCAGTCCCCCATTATGTGTGAGCTAGCTTTGAACAGCTTAAAGGTTTGAGTTGGCCTGCCGCCATGGCAAGCAAAACATGTTGGCCTGGTTGCCACAGTAACTGGGCTTTTAAGAAAATAATTGGAGAATGCATGGGTTTGCTTCTCACAAAGTGCCAAGGAATAGGGCAGTGACCTCCAGCATAGTGATATAGAGAACCACAGGAGGCATCTGCCCGAACGCTTTTCATTTCCTACATACACAGACTTAGTGTAGTGTTTGATATTATAATGCAGCTACCTCAGACCTTAGCTTGCCTTCCAACATTTCTCCATTCATTTTCTTCTGTTGGCCAGTTTGGTTTATGCTCAATTTAGAATGGATTATCCAATTGAATCAACGCTGATTGTTATAAAGAACAAATACAATTAGTAAGTCAACACGAAATCCAAGTGGACCGTATTTACTTTCCTAATACACATTTCTGGTGTTATTGTGAATGATTCAACAGTGCATGTTAAGAAAAACTGTTTTATCTTTCAATAAAAATAACTTGCTTCACCACTGAAACAACTTTCCTTTTCAGCTGACGTCACGTTTTAAAAATGTTGCTAATAGTTTGCACAATTTAATGCCGTTAAAATGAATGAAATAAACACTTTTCTTTCGGCTGATGTAATTTATTTTAGCACAATTTCATGCTGGTTAACAGTAATGCAGTAAAGACCCACTTTTCCTTAAGGATGATAAGATTAATCCTTACATTTTTTTTCTTTTTGCGAATGCTGATATTAAGCTATTAAAGCTCATAAAAATATGTATTTCTTAAAAATGTATTTTTACTGAGGTTCGTTTGGTGCTTTGGATGTAATGTTGTAGCACTGATACACTCTCAGAAAGGCGCCCTTTTATTAAATACTTTTTGCAACCTCTTTTTGCCAAGATGACAGCTCTGAGTCTTCTCCTGTAATGCCTGATAAGTTTGGAGAACACCTGACAAGAGATCAGAGACCATTCCTCCATACAAAATCTCTCCAGATCCTTCAGATTCACAGAGCCATGATGATACACTCTCCTCTTCAGTTTTCTATAAGGTTCAGGGGACTTTGATGGCCGTGGCAAAACCTTATTTTTGTGCTCAGTGACCCATTTTTGTGTTGATTTTGATGTTCGTTTTGGATCATTGTCCTGATGGAAGATCCAACCACAGCACATTATAAGATTTCTAGCAGAGGCTTTAGGTTTTTATTTTTTATCTTTTTTTTTTTAAATTAGATTTCATATGATAAACGATTATATAAAAAACAAGCAATTATGGTCGCCAGAACTTTATCATAAAAATATAGGGATGATGTTGCAAACATTTGGGTTACTTTTGGGTATTACGCGTTATTTATTTATTTTTCCCAACTGTCGGCTAGGCTATATACATCATTAAATAATATAATATTAACACCAACCTATTTTGAGCTATTAACATCTGTTACTGTGAAATGTACTGATAATTGTACAGGTGGAATTATGGAAGGCCACATGATGACTTACGTTAATAAAAATTGGCCTCTACAGCAACTACAATGACATAAAGACAGACCGCAGTTACATACACAAACATCAAACACCATCAGACACGAAATAATGCAGTAAACGTGAACTAAATAACATAAAATGTAACATAAAAAACGTAAACTTACATTTGTGTAGGGAATTGTGGGATGGGAATACCCCTTTCTCCACAAAAATTACAAGGTGGTTTCTAAGATTTACTTTAAAAAATATCATTTCAGCCATGTCTTATCACAAAAGTAGCAGTACTGTACAATATGTACTGTTGTTAAATATACAAAATGGGAAATAAGGGAGAACACCTATTTAAAACTCAATCATTTATTAATATATTTTAATAGGTGTTCTTTTCCTCTGTTACATTTAATATATTTTAGAGTGCCATAACACATCAGGGTTACACTGTATACCATCCCCATTACATGGTAGTATCGCGATACTAAAGCTTTAAAATACTGTAGATTCCACTGTTTATAAAGAGTAGTGCAGTTTAGAATCAATGATGCCATGTGTCTGAACAAGATGTCCAGGACCTCCAGCAGAAAAATAGGCCCACAACATTAAAGATCCAGCAGTATATTTACTTTTTATCCCTGTGTGCACCAAACTCATCTTGTGGGTTTGCTGCCAAAAACTTTCATCTGACCATCCGTCCCGTTTGAAGTTCCTGTAGCGTCTGGCAACTGAATATGCTGGTGTTTGTTTTTGGATGAGAGCAGATGTTTTTTTCTTGAAACCCTCCCAAACAACTTGTGGTGATGTAGGTGCTATTTGATTTCTTTTAGGCTTTCCGACCCAAGACTCAAAGCCTAAAAAAACTCCAAGACTGTGATCCTTCACACAGAGAAAAGGGTGTCAGAATTGTACTTTTAGGGGTACAACAGCTTGTCGCTGGGGCAGTACCCTTAAAAGGACACATTTGTACCTTTTTTACCACAAAAAGGTTCATAGTTGGACCTTAAGGTGCGTATTTGTACTCTAAGGTACTAAAATGCACTTTTTAGGAGTAAAACAGGTACAAATGTGTCCTTTTAAGGGTACTGCCCCAGCGACAAGCTGTTGTACCCCTAAAGGTACAATTTTGACAACCTTTTTCTCTATGTGAGTCTTTGGCCACTCAAACTATCCTCCTCGCCGTACATTAAGACAATTTCCTGTTGATTGGAACTTCTTAATTATGAATTAAAATGTTCAATGCTTTAGCTCTTTTCTTACAGCAACTTTCTATTTTGTGAAGCGCAATAATCTTTTGCTGCACATCAGAACTATATTCTTTGATTTTACTCACTGCGATGGATTAAAGGAATTTGCCTTTGTGTTTCCTCATATTTAAACTCCTGTGAAACAGGATAGATAATTTCATGTTCCTAGTCACCCTGGTGTGCTAAAAATTGTAAATATGAAGAGAATAAACTATATTTTACTTATTAAAATCTATAGGGATACCAATATATGTGGCCAACGTGTATTAGAGAAAAAATTATGTGATTTCCTCCCACATTCATTAGCTTTACTTCAATGAAAGG
The DNA here is from genome assembly GCF_949357685.1 of Gobio gobio. Taxonomy (NCBI): domain Eukaryota; kingdom Metazoa; phylum Chordata; class Actinopteri; order Cypriniformes; family Gobionidae; genus Gobio; species Gobio gobio. The sequence goes on from NC_137121.1 coordinate 20,833,162, forward strand.
TTAGAATTTTGTGATGTTTTTTAATGAAAGATAAACAATGCAAATTTATTTTCACTGCTGTCTTTAAGGGTGCCAATAATTCTGACCATGACTGTTTATGAAGCGCCTGACAGAACCCTTTTTAGGTTCTATATAGAACGTAAAAGAGTGTATATATCACAATGAGTTCCCCAATGACCAAGGCATGACCAATGAGTTCAGGTCATGATGACAATGAGAGCGAACAAAGAATTACTGAAAAAACCCATGCACTGCTAATCATTTCCAATGAACAGTTGGCTACAAAGATTACCATTACCGTGGCCACCTGAACTCCCCCAGCAGTTGCTAATTGATGGAAATAGCTTGAAAGAGGATGGATGCCAGACTAAAACTATGGAGTGATTAACAAAGTGGAACACTGAGGGCTGTGGAAGGCTTGCATGTCTTAACAAAGTGTTCTGTGTATATTTTAAGTATTCTAAATAAATTAGATTAAAACACTCCCCGGGAGTCCTTATAAGCAGACGTCTTGCAGTCACACTTTGCAGGGGCTTTTTGGTATGTTTGGACTGTGGAAGCAAAGATTTTGGCTGCCTGCTGAGCTCAGAGGCCAGCCAGACTGACCTGGCATCAGGTCCAATCTCAGCCTGACTGTCATTACCAACTCTAAAGGAGACCCCTTGTCCCCCGCCAGCCCTCCCTCTGACTACTGCTCCAATCTAGACAAGGATAATGGGTGTATAGGTTGACAGGAAGGAATATATACTGGCCAGATAAAGTATCCTTAGCTCTTAAGCAAGTTATTGGCCGTTGAAATTATGATGTATAGCAACTGGCTGAATAGTAGGACTTGTCATTAAAAAAGTAGACTTAAAATATATGATACAGGCAATTTCAGGTTGCAATAATTCTGTCTACTCAATATAAAATCTGTACTCAATGTTTTTATGGTCTTGGGCTTGCCACAGTTTCTAAGACAGAATCAGATTTGTAGACTTTTTTTATGCAATATTTTTTATGTACATTCACTTTTATTTCAAATATGGTTATTTTACAAAATGAAAAATCTAAATTTAATTGTAAAGTTATTTTATATATATAAAAAAGCAAATGGACTTTTGTTGTAGTTTGTCTTTTATCTCTCTAAATTCACAACCTGAATTTTGGCCAATTATTTATTGATATAATAAATTTGCATTATATTTGTATTATATTATATACATTAATTTATTTTTATTCTAACCATTTCAGACTGTGATGTGTTGTCTTTAAGGTGACTTTTCTTTTTTTTGTCTTGAATTTGACTTCCTGTGGTCTTTTTTTATGGTCTTGGGCTTGTCACAGTCTCTAAGGAGATGGAATCAAATGGTAAATGGTAACATATATATATATATAATTTTTTTTAATTTTTATAAATTAAAATAAAATAATGTTTAGTTTTTTAAAATCATTTAGAATAAATTACATTACATCATTTTGTTTTTAATATATATTTTATAAAATAAAATACATTCATGCAATTTTATTTTTTATAATAATTGTATAAATAAAATTAAATAAAAGGACATTTTTTGTAGCTTGTTTTCATCTCTCTCAATTTGCAACATGAATTTTGGCCAATTATTTGATAAAATAATGAACTTGCCTTATATTTGTGTTATCTTTTCTTTTTCTTTCGTTTTTTTTTTACAAGTAAAAAAATCATGGTTTCAAATCATTAAAGACTTTGTGTTTTCTCATATCGGACCTTTCTGATTTTTGTCTTGAATTTGACTTCCTGTGTTCCTGGGCTAAACTCCGGCTATGATCACACTGTATGTCTATATGCAGTATCCTAATTGTCTTATCAAAACTCCCCTGTCTCAGAACATTATGTTCATATATGCTTTTGTTACTGGTGGTGTTTCTTAATGAAAACATCTTACAGTTAAATGGGGCCAATTGACTCACATTGCAAGGCAATAACTGCAGCATAAAGCTTTCGGTTATAGAATTGAAATGAACGATCTTGGCATGAGAATGAAGGCTGATAGCATTGTGTGGTGCGCTGGTGGAGTCCAGCATCGGTCCCCTGATGATAGACTCCCTTTTCACTCCATCACTTTTCTGACAGCCTGTAAAGGATAGCTTTTGAATTTCAGATCAGCACAGCCAGCAAGTCTCCATCTCAGAGATGCATGGTTGGCAGCTCTTTCATCCCTAAAACGCATGCACTGGAGTATACAGGAGATCCTGGGGAGAGAGCGGAGAGGTTGGAGATGAATCAGACATTTCACTGTCAGCGGGGCTATTTAAACAGACAGGGAGGGTGTATCATCTATCACGAGTTGCGCCGCTTAACATGTCTAAGCTTCAGCACTTAGAGGCGTTTTAGAACAATGCGAGCAATTCTGAAGCTTATCGGAGCGGTGTGGCTCCGTGACCATTAGCAAAGTGTTGACTTGCATTCTTGCCGTGTTAATGATGTCATAATGGCTCGTCCTGGAGTGAACCCGCTGCCATCTCACATTCGGTGTGTTTAATTGTGTTTTCCTCTGAATTATCCCAATGGTTGTACACTAAAATGAGCGTTTACATGCGCACCAACATACTGATAACTCACAGAAAAGTCTTTGCGATGGAGGTTGGAGGTTGTGACACTATGGGAACGCTTCTGTGTGATTGCGTCTTGAAGCATGTGTGTAAACAGTTCAATGGTGTGGCGGGACGTCACCCTAGAGTGTGACGTCATGACCAGGAAGCTCTATAAATTGTGCCCGGACCAAACAAAGGCCGCTTTTGATTGGTTGAAGCAAGTTGATCACGGGCATGCAGGAAGTATGGCAGGGCGACGCAGCGTCTTGTTCCCTTTTCAGTGAACCATGGTTAAAGTCTTAACCTGAGACGTTTAAGGGAACTTGCGCTGTGTCAAGGACAGCGATGCTATGGGAACATTTATACCCACTCTGTCGTACTGACAAGTGTCTGTCCAGTTTGAATCATGGTGAGCACAACTAAGACATAAACATCCAATACCCTATAGGGGCATAGCAGATTTATTTTTTCCTGGTCCGACGTCCAAAAGCGGGGAGGACAAAAGGCCTGCAAAACTATAGATCGTGCCACATTAGTGGGGACATACCCCGGGTGTAGAAAGGCTTTCACCGTACCAGGTGAACTCTAAGCACGATGGGGCAACCGTCAGAGCCTGAAGGTCTCCTACTCTATCTAGAGATGTTATCGCAAGGGGTGGGAGAAAAGGTCGATGCATCGCGATTCGTTATCCAACGATTCAGAATCGATTCTCAAAAATTCTGAATCGATTCTGTGTTCAATTCAAACGGCCACTTCACCACTGTGCGCGCGGCCAAACAGAACAACCCGTTGATAGGTGAACGTTCGTATGCTGGTGAATTTTCTTTGTTTAAGATAAAATGGACAAACTACGACCTGCTCAGGGGCGTCGCACCCGTGGGGACACTTTTCCCGGTGAGAGGGTTCAACACCCGCACGTTTTATGCAGTTTTTCCGCAGTTTTGCTCAAACGCCTTACAGCAGTTGCTCCTCCGTTTCTCTGGCCGCTCTGTGTCTGCGCTCGCTGCGGCTGCCTCTCCATTTCAAAAATGTATTTTGCCTATTAAATGCAAAGTTTTTAATTTCAAAAGCACTTCTAAATTAAGTTAATATTTCCAAAAAACTAAATTCTGAGCCAAAATAACGAAGTGGTGCTCAAGTAGGCTAAAAGGCGCTTTCCTTGCCATTAATGCTTAATAACACTCCTATCCCGGTGGCCGGGATTTACATAAACCTAACAACATCCGTGGCATAATTTTTGGAATGACTTATCGAATATTGCTGAACTACTGCACAAAGTTTCAAACGAATGGAAAATTTTGAACAAAGACTTCGTTTTGGTGAGTGATTCGTTAAATGTCTCTAACATGACTGTTGCAGCTCGGCAAGTTTTCTCATGTGATATGTTATGGGCACACACTGAATTTGTTTTCTCAGCGAGCGCTAAAGTTGTTTTTCTTCTGCATTAGCCTATGTTTGAAAGATTTTTTTGTGGCTCTAACCAAAGTAAACTTTTTTTTTTATTTTTTTGTTAAAATGTTCTAAAGAAACTGAAAAATTGTCACACTTAGATGTAAATTGAGAACTGTTTATTCTTAATGATTGTTCTTTGCATGAAACATGGCTTACTATGTTTCATTAGAGCTTGTTAATCTTGAATATAACTTTGTTAATAAAATAAAAATATTGAAAGAAATCTTCATAATCATTTTTAATATGGCAATACTGTCAAACAGATATTCTAACTAAAAACAAAACACATATGAGCTCCAATTTTGGTTAAAATGTAAAGTTTGTGTATTTGCACAGCAGGATAATTAGTTACCAAAAATGTATGTTAAGAATCGTTTTGGGAATCGGATCGTTACTCCCAGAATTGGAATCGGATCGAATCGTTAAGTGCCTTAAGATTCCCACCCCTAGTTATCGCCAGAAGAAACACCGTTTTTAGTGACAAAAATGTATCTGGAATGTTTTCCATTAGCTCAAAAGGAGCAGTAGAGAGTCCTTCCTAACTACAGCCAAATCCCAAGCCGGTACTCTCATGCAGCTTGCAGGCCACGGCCTCAAAGAAATACGGAGGAAATGCGACAACGAACTTTGAAAACAAACTGAGGCCCCGTCCACACGGAGATGCTGTATCGTATCAATGTTTCGTCCAGACGGATCTGGTGTTTTAGGAGCCTGAAACCGGTATTTTTTGAAACCGGGTCCCAGAGTGGATAAATCTGAAACCGACACCCTTGCGTTTTCGTGTGTACAGCCAATCCGTATATTTTGTGGAACGGTGATGTCATCACACCATGCCCCACACGGTAAAGACTAGAAGGGATACAACTACAGGCACTGGGCATGTGCACATCCATATTGCGTCATTTAATTACTGTATTTGCATTATTGTAAGGGGTTGGGGTAGGTGTAGGCGTTAATAAAACACAATATGGTAAGTAGCACATTTATTTATTGTTATTTTATCGTGAGATTTTGCCTCACTTCCGACTGTTGCTGTCCCCCTTCTAGCCACAACTCTTCTTCTCCGTTTTTAGTGTATTTCTTAGTGTACTTTTGAGTCGGTTTCAGTGGTTTCGTGTGTACGCAGATATTTCTTGAGACGAGGGGAAAAAAAGATTGGATAGGGAAAGCTCTGGCTTTGTGTGGATGTGGCCTGAAAGTCCATGAACAAAACTAAACAGAAGGGTGACAATGACAGGGCTGCCCACAAGTCTATTGCTCCTACATAACAGCTTATTTTTATCAGTTTAGTTTTTTGGGTCATTATATTTTCTGCTCATTCTAAAACAGATAAAGTAGCGTAGTAAAGATTACATTTATGAATGCATTAGTGAGAGCAATTGCATGTGAATTCATTCTACATGGCAGCGTCTCTCTACTAATAGAGAAGCTGTGGGAGTTTTACTAAGAAATACTATTATTACTATTAATACTATTTTATTGATAAACCACAGAACAGTGTTGACAAAAGATTTCTGCGCTACGGAATGTTTCTGTGTGCGCGCAATCTGTTTGTGATGTGTGTGTGTTTACAATGCAGCAGCGCATTCGTTTAAAACGGCTAATAACATGCTTGTACAATAAGCTAAAACATATTCACCTGATCAATTTTTAGCATCCATTTTGGTTTAACTGTTGGGAGCATGAAGCTCTCATGTCAGAAGGCCAATCTGTCAATCAAGTCCAGAGCAAGATGCAACCCATAGCAACGCGTTATGGGAATGACATCTCAGATAGTCTGGTGGCAGATAAAAATAAACAGTAAATAAATGACTTTTGAGTGATTTGTTAAAAAAAATTGTGCATCAAATACAGTAAACACAGAGGGCCCTATCTTGCACCCAGCGCAATTGACTTTGTACACCGACGCATGTGTCATTCCTATTTTGCACCCGCGCAAAGCGCGCTTTTCCCTCCACAGAAGCACGTCGCTAAACTAGTGAATGAACTTGCGCTCCCTGGGCGGTTCAGCGCAAAAAAGGAGGCGTGTTCCGGCGCAAACAATCCCTGGTGCTATTTTGCTGTTCCATTAAACAATTGCGCCACTGACCAGAAAAAACCTAGTCTAAAGTCAGTGGCGCGTTGTTCATTATGCTATTTTAAGGGCGCATGCTTGACCATAATGTATAGCGTGCACAACGCGCATACACTTTGCTCATGTAACCTACACAGATGCAACAGTTATTTTTGCAAATCATAAATTGTTACACTAAAAAAATATTAACACATGAGATGACGGAAATCATTGTGGTGTGCCAAGAAGATGTGAAAAAATAGGCATAAATCTAGCTTACAAATTATTCAGGCTAATTGTAATAATTAAGGATAAGACCTGTTTGCCCAATAGTGGCAAGACATATATGTATATAAGGACATCTGACAAATTGGTTTGTCCGTCAAGAACCAGGAAAAAAAATCGACTGAAAAACTGAAAAAACTGAAAGACTGAAAAAAAAAAAGACTGTGAAATCACCTTTACCATAATGTACAACATTACAACTTCACTTCTCTGTCTTTCACTGCTCTTACAAGAACATCAGTCTCCTCGGCTGTGAACCGCTCCTGGCGTGCGCCTGGTAAATACGCCATAATAATAGCAATCCATAATGGAACTTGCGCACCTGCTTTTAAAGGGAATGTTGGATGACGCTCGGATTGGTTTATTCACGTTACGCCCAAACCACACCTATGAATAATGAAGCTACTTCAGACCAACCCATTTTAGATTTGCGCTGGGCGCAAGAGCCATTTATCCCGCCGGGAAAATAGCAACAGCGCCGAGACCCGCCCACAAAGTTACTTGCGCTTCGCGCTTTGACACTTGCGTTTCAGATAGTTAAAATATGGCCCAGAACCTCTAAAGTACAGAACTCATAAAATAAAAAAATAAAAAAAATAATATGCACAAGAAACTATTGCATGCTCACACGTTACAATTAGCGGTTTATGTATACTAGCTATAACCTATTTCCTTTGCCCAAAGTGAAAAAGTGCTCAAATTCTGGATTTTGTTGGAGCAGTTCGTCTAGTACGAGGCTGAATCCAGTTACTTATTAGTTTGTCATTTTTTGAAGCGTGAGCCTCCCCTTGATATAATGCAATGCTTTAAAGTCTATGGTTCTGCTCACAATAAGCGCTGCTAGAATTAATAATCATAATTTCTCCGCCACCTGTAAGAATGTGATAAATCTAAGAAAGTACTTTAATAAAGGGTGTTTTGATCTTGTGAAATATGATTTTTTTTTACATTTTACTGTAACAATATTCTTTAATTGTCCATTAAAGTTTTACATAGGACAATATAAATACTGCTCTAATGAAAGCCAAATTTTGAGCACTTTTTACCACTTCTACTTCGACTGCATTAGATGAGAACACATTTTTATAATTTCCTAGGTCAAGAAAGAGTTGGAGTGTGCAATATATTTTCTCCTCCCCTACCGAAATGCTCGTTCTATATGTATGCGCTTAAATCCGCAGTAAAAGTGCAAATTTACTGTTGCTCTGTGAAGTTTCGCTGGTGAAATACAGTCATTTCAATAGGACTTTGGGAGTTTAGCTTGAGGGCAAAAAAGTTTTTCTCATGTTCAAGTTGGCCGCCCAAAAACACTGCACTGACCAACTGAAAGCTGCTTGGCTAGAAAGTGACTTCTGTGTGAGCTGTGCTTCATAAATTGCTACGCCACTGACAATGGACCTTTTTTGCCCACCAAATTTTGCAGAAATATCGCTAATGTGACACACCTTAAGGACGCTTAGCCACACAGCCATACTCACTACAATAAGCCAACAAAACGCAAGTTATGGTGTTTACATGCCAGGTGAGGAAATGGGCAAAAATCAAGCGGTGTCAATCAGTTTATGCTGAAGGCGTTTATGACTTTACTCTGGTAAAGGAAAATAGATTAACATGTTTACATGAGCACACGTATTGACAGCTTATGCATATTTAGGATAAGAACATGCATGTTAACACATTTAATGATTGTTTACTCTGACTCACGGGACGTAGAGGGCAAAAAAGGGTGGCGGAGGGAAGGAGGCCACGGTAAGGTGGTGGAAAACAGCGTCCGTGTTGGGTTTGTCATAAAGCCATGGCAGGGCCGAATGAATGAGTGAGAGATTAAAGGAGGGGCTCTCACAGTCTGCATTCAGTCACTGCAGAGCCAGACTTTGCTCCTGGCATGCTGATTAGCCTCCATGAATGGCTCTATGGACTCCTCTCTCTCCGGCATCTATCAGAGCCCAGTCATTACGGCTTATTTGGGGCTGAAGTTGGAAATGAATGGTGAAGCTTTTTTCTTCCAGCTTTGGAGTGGGTCTCACCTTTAGGGCGCCGTAGAGAAAGCGAGAGGCTGGGTGTTGCTAGAATCACTAGAAACTCAACACAAATGTAGCAATTCAATTTGGTAACACTTTATTTTGATGGTCCCTTTTGGACATTCTGTTGACTATCTTTGCAACTACATGTCAACTAATTCTCATTAGAGTATTAGTAGACTGTCTGCTTAATATCTGCTAACACTTTATTTTGATGCTCCTCCAACATACATTCTACTGACTATAAGTAACTTTGCAAGTACTTGTCAGCTTATTCTAAGCCAAACCCTATCAGTCTACTAATACTCAACCAACACTCTAATGATAGTTATTAGACATGTAGGTTCAACATTACTTACTGTATACTCATCCGAACATGCTCTCTGTCAGTCGGACCTGCAACGTTTGTGTGTGCGCGCGCGCCAGCCATGCGTGTTGGGTGGTACACATAACTGATGATGATTGGTGGGTGGGAGACAAGGATGAGGTTGATAGGTTGAGTTCACAAATACACACACACACACACACACACACACACACACACACACACACACACCTATGACGCACACGCATATGCACAGTCAGCGATGGCAAGTCTGGAAGTATAAGCGCTACTTTTCCCTCGTTGAGGTGAAAGGTAAGAATGTTTATGTAACGTGCAACTTATGCCCAGGAAGAAAGAGTCTCTCCACGTCGGTAATTCTAATCTAATGAAGCCCCTCACATCATCACATGCCGCCACAAAATTAGTGGCTAAAAACTCAGATGATAACGCAAGCTCCACTACCAAAGAAGTAGTTCTGATAATATTTACACATTACACTATATTAGGTCTACTGATAATATTTTCAACAATGTATTGAATTGGATAGGTGTCTCTCACATTGTCCCACAGCAACATTACAATAGTGTACATTAATGTACAATGTTTTATAATAATAATTTATTCTATTTAGTGTCCAATTCATTCATTTAACATATTTAGTATTGGGGGCATCCAAGTTATTTGACATATTTGAACATTTGAAAAATAAAAAAGTAACACAGTAGTTACTTTCCCTGGTAATTAGTTCTACCAGAAAGACTCGGGAGATAGAATGATGAATGAAGCATACATTTATTGACAGCCCAGCAAGCATAATAAAGTTTTGGCATAGGCCCCGTCCATAGTTTATAATCCGAGGGTAGCAGATCAGCATATTCCTGCCTGAAGATGAAGGCAGGGGCGCAGCCGACCCCCCTTTGGAGGTATGGACGGAACCATCCTGGTGGTGGTGGGGAGGATGGAGGTTGTTGTCGCATCGGCATCTGCGAACTCAAACATGTGTAAGTACGACCTTTATACAGAAAATATGAAGACGTGATTGGATAGAGATGAAGTTAATAAGTGACGAAGTGATTAAGTCTTCCTGGCAGAACTTAAGCTGAAGCTTCCATTTAATTTTATAATGATGTAACTCAGTTACTATTTGTAAGAAGTAACTAGTAACTATAACTAATTACTTTTTTAAAGTAACGTGCCCAACACTGCCTGCATCTGTACTACAAGTGAAATGAAAGCTCTACTGTAAGTTCTGCCAGGAAGACTCAAATGTTACGCCACTTATTACCTTCAGATCTAACCTTTCATGTTCTAATACCGGGAATATAAAAGATCGGTACTTACACATGTTTGAGTTCTCAGATCCTGACGCCAACATTTTTCCTCCACCACCAGGATGGTCCCTTCCCATACCTCCCATCGGGTCGGCTGTGCCCCTGCCTTCATCGTCAGGCAGGAAATGCAGAGTCTGATTATCTCTTCATCATGGCACCTGTTAGTGTGTGGGATATATTAGGCAGCAAGTGAACATTTTGTCCTCAAAGCTGATGTGTTAGAAGCAGGAAAAATGGGCAAGCGTAAGGATATGAGCGAGTTTGACAAGGGCCAGAGCGTCAGAGTCAGAGCATCTCCAAAACTGCAGGTCTTGTGGGGTGTTCCTGGTCTGCAGTGGTCAGTATCTATCAAAAGTGATCCAAGGAAGGAACAGTGGTGAACCGGCGACAGGGTCATGGCCGGCCAAGGCTCATTGATGCACGTGGGGAGCAAACGCTGGCCCGTGTGGTCCGATCAAACAGACGAGCTACTGTAGCTCAAATTGCTCAAGAAGTTAATGCTGGTTCTGATAGAAAGGTGTCAGAATACACAGTGCATTGCAGTTTGTTGCATATGGGGCTGCATAGCTGTAGACCAGTCAGGGTGCCCATGCTGACCCCTGTCCACCACCAAAAAAGCCAACCTTGGGTCCTGCCATCCATGTGGATGTTACTTTGACAAGTACCACCTACCTAAGCATTGTTGCAGACCATGTACATCCTTTCATGCAAACAGTATTCCCTGGTGGCCATGGTCTCTTTCAGCAGGATAATGTGCCCTGCCACAAAGCAAAATTTGTTCAGGAATGGTTTGAGGAGCACAAAAACGAGTTTGAGGTGTTTACTTGGCCTCCAGATTCCTCAGATCTCAATATAATTGAGCATCTGTGGGATGTGCTGAACAAACAAGTCCGATCCATGGAGGCCCCATCTGGAAACTTACAGGATTTAAAGGATCTGCTGCTAACATTTTGGTGCCAGATACCACAGCACACCTTCAGGGGTCTAGTGGAGTCCATGCCTCAACAGGTCAGGGCTGTTTTGGCAGCAAAAGGGGGATCAATATTAGGAGGTAAATGTTATGCCTGATCGGTGTAAGTATACTAGCAGTGTACTATTTTAATACTTGTAGTATACTTTGTAGTGTATGTAGTGTCATGCATTCTTTTTTATCAACACTTGAATGAGGGTACGTTTCATAAAAAAGCAACATTTCAAACAAAAAGCTGGTGAAATTCATAGACGTTGTCCGGATGCGATTCAGAACGATGATCAAAAAAACAGATGGAGTAGATCGAGTCCATCAACACCCACAAAGCTTCACAGTCATTTCCTTTTCATGGGTTCAACATTTCATTCACTAACATTAGCCAGTTTTGATGTACATGCTGATGATCTCGTTATTTTACATATCTGCTTACATATGCGATTGCTTGTTTCTGCATTTTCATCACCTGATCCAGAGATTCTGTACTAGAAGATGGGTAATAACGCCCGCTACCAATACCATATAACATTGAAAACATGGATAGTCGGAAAATTCAGTCAGTACACTACCAGTGGACTAGCCTACACAAAAATTCAGACACACAGAATTAGGAACATATCTGTTCTCATTATAAATCAAGATTTTCAAACAATGTAAGTTTATAAGACAGTATGTGAAACTAAGTATTCAATAAATCCATTCAAACAATTAAACACAACTTCAAGTCAGGTATACTTAGAATACGCAAGTATACTTGTATCGCGATCAAAAGATTGAGTACAGGTATAGTCCAAAACATAGACCTCAAGTATACTTAAGTGCGATTTTAAGTATATTTCTGAGAAGTACACAAAAAGTAGACTGGAAGTATACTTTATTTTTTTAAGTTTAGAAGAAGTACACTAATAGCACACTTGAATAAACTTCTTTTTTGTAAGGGTTAGTCAATAGAATGTGTTAAAGGGACCATCAAAATAAAGTGAAACCTTCAATTTTATTGTTTATTGTATCAAAATTGCAATATTATCTGAATTACAATATCTACTGAACTAGATATTTGAGAGTTATATTTGCAATCATTACTTTTCCGTATCCTCAGATGGCCTGACACGTTAAGTTACAGCAAGGAAAAACATATATTTGTGAGACAATGGAAGAAGCATGACACCCAAAATGATTCCTCTGTACACAAGTGTCTATTTTTTCAGCTCCGCACCCCGTTTTGTCCCACGTCTCGTCAATCAGAGAGCTTATTTTGAAGAATACATTATTCAATTCGGAGCAACTTTGATAACGAGGACTTTCCACCCACATCACCGCTCTCATTTCCTGCGAGATGCGCTCGCATCATTTTCTGTGATGATGTAATGGTGAAGTATCTGCCCTGTCATATGAACGATTCCACTTTATTCAGAGCTTCAGTTCAATTCAGAGTCTTTGAAGAGAGAAAAAGCAGACGTTCACCTATTAGAGCAGACACCAGAGCAATGCCTTCTGATTTTTGTATGCTGATATTTGATTTTGCAGAGAGAGAGAAGCAAGAGCAAGAGAGTGAAAAATGATGTCTGGAGAAGAGGAAAACAGATAGAGAGGGGGGAAAAAAATCAAATCACCTCTTGAAAATGTTCCAATAATCACTAACGCGCTCCAGCAACTGAGTTGGCCAAAAATAGATTGAATTGAAAGTTCTCTTGGTATTTTATGACGAGAGTAGCTTGCAACAAGGGTAGTCTGGAGAACTTTTCTTCACAATCTTTTGTGTTGATTTTGGCAGTTCTGACAAACCTGCAATATTTTCTTCTCAGTTTCAAATGTAAACTGAAATATTGGGTGTAATAAAAGGCGATCGCAGGGGCTTCGCATCCTGATGAATCGATGATGGTCTGAGAGAGGAGAGGAGAGCCTCTGAAAGTTATGGCTTCCTTTCTCTAGCGCCCGGGGCAAACTGATTTTCAGCTTTGCTCATAAATGTAAAAAAAAAAGGTAACTGGCTGTATTTTTTATTTGTGTAGAAAACAGATATGCAAACCAAACCAATCCAGCCTGGAGGTGCTTTTACATTCAGTACCTCTGCACCGACGCCGCGCCTGTGGCGGTGGACACGCCATCCATCATTGTTTGTGCTGGAGCTCATGCATGTTTGGTCAGATGAGCCCTTTCACACGCTGTAGATCAAACCTCAGTGGCATACATATACAGACATACAGGTAATTTTACATGCCAATAATTCTGCCGGTCGCCGTATGTAGTCGAGAAGATGCTATAATCCATCATGTGCTACAGACATACACCCTCATATGTCACTCACAGCTACACTAGATCACAGTTGCCCTGAGACTATACATAGGCTACTAATGACTGCTATACTCAAGACATTTGAACGCTTCTTTCTGTAGTGAACTTAATTGTCGCTATATGTAGTGTAGTGGGGTTTAAAGTGACTACATCACAAGGATTCACATTTTCTTGGATCTTTTGAGATAAAAGCACTTGAAGTACTATGAAACATACTGTAACTTGCTCAAACCTTCCCAGTCAAGAAAGATAAATTATTTTATTTTATTATGTCCTTGAATATTTCAGTGCAATCTTAACATTTATGTTAGCCTGACGTCGTCATACTCAGATTCTAGTCAGAATATGAGTCTGATTCTGCTCCACTGGGCTGTGATTATTGGGCCGTGTTTCAAATCCAGTTGGCATCCAGGCTACATTTATGTGGCATATTCTAGTGTGAACAGCACCTTGCAGAACTCAAAACCAGTCAATAAAGATATCTTGTTATATTATTTATTACTTTATTTTTATTCATTTTTTAAAATTTAGGCTAATAGTTAGGGCTCTGTTGTTAACCTTTATAATACCTTTGCAATATCTTCAATAAACGTTTAGTTATAATTTAATTCATTTAAGGACTGACACTTTTTTTTCAGTAAACCTCTGTTTAATAAAAATAAATAACAAGCAATTTTGTAAAACTGCTGTACCGAACCCATACCGAACCGAGGTAAGTACAGAACCATCAGTTTTGTGTACCGTTACACACTTAATTTGTATTATTATTATACATTTGTAATATTAATGATAGTTATTATTATTAATAATAATATATTTCAGTTATTTAGGGGTTGAAAGAAAGTATGTGAAATTGCTTGCTGGATGTGTTGGAATATAATATAATAATAATCAGAGTTACCTTGTACATGGCATGCATTAGGGATGCCACAATTCTCAATATAATATTGAACCATCCGGTACGGCATTCACCGTTCAATACACGCTTGTGAATTGTGTTTTTTTTCACAATCCGCGCTTGTGAATTTATGCATTTAAATCATTATTTTTCTACACATTCTATCATTTACCTCCATCCCAATACTGAACAACGCGACATACATTCACATCACACGTTAGTGGTGGAGTTATACTCACGGAACACTATAGTTATTCACAATCACGAAAGTTCATTATTTGCATGCGTTTTAAAGCCTTGCCGGTTAAACATTTCATTCGCCTGCTTATGCACATGCGCTTTTCCGAGCACGCACACTAAAAGCCTGTCAAACACGTGATTACTGGACTAAGTAGTCTTACTGCACTTATACTGTCAAATACACACAACGTTACCATAAACACAGTCGGTTATGTATAAAGAGAAAGTAAAATCTGTATATTAGATGCGGGCTGGTCTTAAATTGACTGCAGCGCAGCCTAGTGAACACGCTGCAGCTTGTCCTTAAAGGGACAGTTCACCTCTAAAATGTTGTCATTATTTACTCACTCTAATGTTGTTCAAACCTGTATTAATTTCTTCTGTTGAACACAGACAGTTGAATACCAGACAGTTTATGGTAGCCATTGACATCCATATGATTATTTCCTACAAAGGGGACCAGTAACTGTTTGGTTTCCAATATTCTTCAAAATATATTTTATGTCCAACAGAAGAAAGAACTTTATTCAGGTTTAAAACAACTTGAGCTTGAGTAATCGATGACAGAATTTTCATTTTTGAGTGAACTATTAATAAAACAACAAAAGACAAAGAGAAAATCACTCACTGCTCTTGACTGAAAAACTAATACAGTAGCTAAGAATCAATGTATATTTTATAGTGAAGTCTATGTAGTGTTTTATGTTTACATTTATTTGTTCAATTTCATACTTAAATGCTGCTGTACAGCTCTGAGCTGCCAGTGTAAATCTTTATATATATTTATTTGATATTTTCTATACACTAGGAATGTGTACAAGGGTTTTTTAAATTTAAAAGAAAGGTTTTTCAAGTCTTTTAAGTAAAATAAAAAAAGAGTATTGCGATTATGTTTTTTATTTTTTTCCTTAACCTCTTGCTTTTCCTGTCACCTAAGAATGTAATAACAAAAACACTTGTGACAAGCCATCAGAACCGAACCGAGAACCATGGTTAAAAAACCGAGGTATGTGTTGAACCGTGGACTAACTGTTTTGTTGCATCCCTAGCATGCAGACTCTTTATAATCATCGGTAGAGTTTAGATTGATATGTTTTTCGTCCTACAGGTAATGTGAAAGCTAGTATGGCAATTGTGACAGACTGCCTGTTGAAAGCTTGGCAAAGGACAACCTAACTGTATACATAACCATTTCTTTTTAAGGGGGTTGGGGTGTTGAGGCATCCTGCCGCTGAATTAATCATCATCTAACATAAGTGATCTCTCAAGAGGTTGTACGCTACTTTCTAAGCCATCTGTCTGGACTTACAGTGGGCTTTGTGGAAGATCTGCAGCCCACCCTGATGCATCAAGCTTTTTTCCGCTGACACGTCACTGCTAGGACATGATTCACTGTCGCAGGTCCATACCCAACATATTGCACTAGCTTGATGAGACCGTGTATATAGATTCCTGTTTATGCAGGTGCAGGATAATAGAGGAACATTGAACAATGGCTGCAGTGTGCAGCTTCAGCAGAACTTGGTCCCCATCAGTCTGCTAACAAGGGTGATGCCTCAGTCTACAATATTAGTAGGGAAACTAACAGCTCAGCACCGTAAAAATCCATTTATTCTGTCAAAGCTGTGGGCTACTTCCAAAAACAGAGCGTTGTGGTGTTTATATGGGAGACGCTGGTTTAAATCTGGCCTGCGTCACATCTAAATCTGTTTTGTGCTTATTTTGTGTCAGCTTTGTGCTTTCCTGTTAAAATGGATATATACAATTTTATGGCTGAAACGTTTTTAATGATGAAAAAATGACTGCAATTTTTTAACTTCACCACTTCAGTCGTTCCTCACCGTTTGTCCTATAATTATGAGAATAATTCATGCGGCATGCTGAGGAGAGCTGTACTGTTACTTTTCTTAGCATTCAGGCTTGTCATGTTCACCCGGTAGATGATAAACCGAGCACAAAAACAGCATATACTAGCATTGAAGACCTGAGTAGAGCTGCACAATTTGGGGGATAAAAAAACTGTGATTGGGATTTTAAGTGATTTACAATAAAAGAAAGAAGAGAAAAAGCTCCAGGTTTGCTGTGCTTATTTGTATTTGTATTACAATTTGGCCAAACATGTTGTGATTTATATATTAATGTGACTATTATAAATATAATTATTAGTAGTAATAAATAATAAAAAATCAAATAAATATTACAATTAATATTATATTATTATAATAATTATATATAATTATTATTACTAAATTAAAATATTAAAAGACATTTTAAATAAATACAATTATTATTTTTACTTTTATTTTTACAATATATCAGTGAAATTTTTTTTTTTTTTTGACAACATCTACTTTTTAAGTGCTTCTCATTACAAGTTTGGGGAGATGGTTGGTGCATGTCGTGTTCCCAAATGCACATTATACCCAAACTCAGTTAATGTAGAGCAGCATTTACTGTGAACCAATCTCTGAGACACCAAAAAAGTGCTAATTAATGAACACAATGACTTGATTCACCCTAAAACATGCATCACATATATTTATTTAATTAAATGACAGTCTATATCACAGTCATATCAAGATTTCAGCTAGCAACCACCCTGAACATCCTTGCAACCGCATATAAATGTGCTAAAAAACACTAAGAACATATTAGCAACCGCGTAGCAACACCCTGGCAACCAGCCACAACGTTCTAGCATTCTGGCACCACTGGCGTTTTCTTAAAAAAAGATTTGATTGTCGTCCTGGTGTTATTGAAAGCCCAGCTGACATTTATCTAAACTCTTTGTCCTTCATTCAGGTCAGCTGGTGGCAGGTACATGTGAAATCGTGACTCTGGACAGGGACAGCAGTCAGCCAAGGAGGACCATCGCCCGGCAGACGGCCAGGTGTGCCTGCAGGAAGGGCCAGATTGCCGGCACTACCAGAGCCAGTCCAGCATGTGTGGATGGTAAGAATGAGGAGGGGCTGAGGTGGGACTCAACCAGGCTTTGGTGCCACTGCCTTTAAGCCCACCAGAGCAGCCATAGCGGGGGCTTTCAGAATCCAGACTGATCCATGAGATTACACTGCTCAGTGAGTGTGGCTGAAGTGTCAGTCACAGGATTTGGAATGTTGCCGCAGGTTTCATCAGTGCCTGAGGTCACGTGTGCCGAATATTTTACGAGATGATGGACGCTGGGGAAATTTAGACTTGGTGAGATTAGCTCCGAGCTGCCGTGTGTTATTTAAATAGCAAACTTTTGAAAGCACTAATGACAAGTGAATCTTGACTACAGGTTGTAGTATGAACAAACTTGAGTTTCCAAAATCTTTAAATGCACAAAGCTGCATCAGCAGTCAGACGTAACTGAAAGACTTGCAGTTCAGTACACGAGTCAAACGTTAAGTAATGGATTCAGTGATTAAGTGAAGGATTTGTCAGACTGATTCAAACCAGTCTTTTTGAGCGTTTCATTAAATGAGCTGGCTCATTAGAGTCATTTGTTCATGAACCAGCCTCGTTCAAACACCATTGTGTATATTCGATTGATCAGATTTAGCAAGTGTGAACGGCAAAAAAAAATCACATGAGATGCTACATTAATATGTGGTTTGAAATCTTAATTAAATATAATTTCTAGAAATTCGTTTCAGTCTGACTGCTCTGATCAGATTTTGCATGTTTTATGTGACTTTTGTCACGGCACATAAAGCGTGAATGTCAAACGTTGTTATAGGAAACATGCTAAAAGTCAAGGCAGAAACAAGGTTGTGTTGTTGCAAAGTGCCAGACAAGCATAAAAATAACAATATAACGGAGACAGAGTTTGCTTTCTGAATGATTCATTAAAATGCCCCTATTATGCTTTTTCGAATATGCAGTGTGTAATATAGCTGTTAATGTAAATGACCTGCAGAGTTGCAAAGTTGAAAGTGCACAATAAACGTATTGTCTTCCAAAAGAAAGAATCGATTCTGAACCGCCTTAACAAGTTGTTTTTGTTCAAATGCCACTGCGTTACGATTCTACGTCACTAGAAAGGATATTTGCATAATGCTGTTGTACCTTGTCCGTCTGCCCACAAACTCGTCATTTTACCGACGACTGCTTCTCAAATCTCGCAGGACGCTTGCTCTTGAAAGATGGGTGAGTGCACAGTTTATTTGGACCAGCTTGCTCCTCAGAATCACAACCTGTAGGTAAGAATAATTATTGAGGTATATATTTTCTACCGGTGTTCAAAATACGTAGTTTTGTGTTTTATATTGTGTAAGTTTCCGGCTAACCCACGTTATGACTGTCTTATATTTCTGCAAATCAGCTGTGGGCCACTATGACCTAAAACTGTGTCTATTAATGCAGATTGTCTGTCGTTCTTACTACTTTGAGTAAAGATAAAGGATGGAGCCAGATTTGTTTTGCAAACTTTAATGTTAAATCAGTCATTAATGTTAGTGCTCGGCTAACATATGCACCGTTATTGATACAGTTAACAGTTATATTGCTACAGTTTCCGCATGTGCACCGCTATAAATTAGAAATATATACATTGGTTTGTTGAGTCAAATATGCACTGGGCTGTCTGGCCAATTAGAGCAGAGTAGCTTGCGGAAAGGAGGGATTTAGAGAGACTGATCCATCCATTGAGTCGTTTGAGAATCGCTGAACATTGTGGTGATGTGCACTGTATATTATGAGAAAATGAAATGGTTTTTTTTTACCTTCGATGCACGTAAACCTGTTGTAGGAGACCTCAAAAACAAAATCAGGATCCTATAAAATAGCATAATTGGGGCACTTGAACTGGCTCATTACAAATCATCCATTCTCAAATCAGACTGTTAGTTTTTTATAGTGCCAAACTATGACAAATGACACAAATGAAAAGTAAATGCAAATTGTATGTTTAACTACAGGTTGCCATATGAACAAAGTTTCTCAAATCTTTGATTGAAAAGAACGAGCTTGTGCAGCTGTAAAGCGAACACAATGGAAAGACGTAATACAGGGTCCTTTATCTCATCACAATTATTTCAGCGTGTTGCTGGTGTTGTATCTTAGCTTTTTTAATGCGATTCAACTGCATTTGTCAACTTGAAGCAAATGGCACCACTTACTCGAGAGCTTTTTAAATGACATTTTGCAAGTCCTGTACATTTGTTGCATTCCCTTTTTCCTCAATTTAGCTTTAGTCTTGCATGGACTGGGTTTTCAGCGTGACCTGCACTTATCTTCATGTGGTCGTATGTCTTCTTGCCTTCAGTTGTTGCTATGACACCCGAGTAATTTCAAGACATATTTCGTAAGGTAGGAGTTTCTTCATGGCCAGATGAAAGTAGGTGTTCTTGAGTAATTGCTTTTGAAAGACAGTCCTCCATGTTTCTACGACCTTACATCACCTGTAGTGGGCTACACCACATGGCAATCAGTAGCCATGGCTGAAAAAATTTCCAGGAAACGATGAAAAAATAAAATGTGTAAACACAACAATGCAAGTAGAAAAAAAAATGCTGTGGATGTCATGTTTCAGTAATTCCTCATTGCCGTTATTGGAAAATTGTCTCATGGCTTATGAAACAAATTGACAATAAAAATCAGTCACTCTATGTTGGCATTTTCTAACAAGATATCCGGATACAATTTCTCCATCGGTGCGAGCAGAGGTCTTGAGGCTTTGGCCTTTCAAAAATGCAGTTATACCATAACAACCAATGGATCCTGCTCTTCAGATATAAATTTAAGCCTTAGAAAGAAAATCTCAGTGTATCCAATTGACAATTTACCCCCTGCATGTGAAGACAATCTTTTCTTGAACTACACATGCAGCTCCCTCAATATTTCCCCAGTTTTGTTTGCTGTTTAACTATTTACCCCACTCGCTTTTAATTTTGTGTAATGTGGCTCTCCGCAGCTATTAAAGAATTATTGATTTCTTCAATCGTTTTGTTTCTTTAGATAAAAGGCTTCTGCTAAATATAGCCCGATCTCTTCAAATGAGGCAAAGATGCTGTTTTTATCTTGTTCTGTGCCCCGTGGCTTATCTGATAAAAGGCAGGCAATCAGACAGGTTTTGATACTGAGAAAGAATAGCCATCACGTCTGCCATTATGCATTAGAACTAAGACCGCCAGCTTTAGTTGCATGACAGCAGGTGCCGAGTAAACAAGCCCTGCTGATGGAAGGTGAGCAGACTTTTGTATTTATCACATTGAAGACCAGTAAAACAAGATGACACTGTTGATCATGTGTGGCTCAGTGGTTGTGCATGGCAAAGACGGAAAAATCGAAAAATCTTGTTTAAAATGCCATTATACCATTTTATTTTTTAAATTATCAATTTAATGACTCTAAAATGTAATGTTTTGCAACACCTCCTTATACCTTGAATACTTGTAAGTGTTCCCATCTGTAAAATGTTTTAAAATATATTTTTCAATGTAAAAAGTCTATTTTACAAATATCGTGAATTAATAATTCATAAATATAAGTATAAGATTATTATTGTGTACATACATATAAAAATGCCTACACGTCATAATGTAAAGTCACTGCGTGTATCAGAATTAGCCTATGCCTATTTGCATAACGATGAGCAAGCAGGCGTGGCGTCATTGGACGAGCAGATCCATTTCCTCTCTGGAGAAGCGGTCAGTTTCTCTGCTTGCAAATTCCGCCATGTATTATTATTGCACGTTACGCCCAAAACGCACCCATTATTAATTAAGAGAATAGAGACAACCCTTTTAGACCATGCGTTGGGCACGCCAACCATTTTTCCTGTCGTTAAACTAGCAAAAGTGGATTCAGACACGCCCAAAGTGCACCTGCGCTTCAGACCGTGCGCTTAAATCGTTAAAATAGGGCCCTTAATTTTACAGTCGGAGTAGGAATCTTTAGGCACCTCACGATCCGATCCGATTCTGATAGTCACGATCCGATTCCAAATCGATTCTTAATCAACTTTTATTTCTTATTAATTAATTAGTTTACCGACTTGAAAATCTTAAAATCAAATTAAAACAATTTTATTTTAAGACTATTAACTCTATAAACTAATATAGCTTCAAAACATCAAAGCAAGTACTAAATAACAAAGAGGTGCAGTGTGTAATTTTGCGACATCTAGCGGTGAGGTTGTGAATTGCACCCCCTACCCCTCCCCCCTTTCGGAGCACATAGAGAAGCTATGGTGGTCGACACAGGACAAAAATGTTGTCGTTAGAGAGAGCAGAGAGTGACTAGCGCTCTGTTGAGAAGTTTGTACGTTTAGGGCAACTGTACAAACATGGCGGCACAAAATGGTGACCTGCGTTGTATGTAGATAGAAATGGCTCAGTCTAAGGCAGGGGTGTCCAATCCTGCTCCTGGAGGGCCACTGTCCTGCAGAGTTTAGCTCCAACCCCAATTAAACACACCTGTACCTGCTAATCAAGGTCTTATTAGGCATATTAGAAACTTCCAGACAGGTGTTGAGGCAAGTAAGAGCTAAACTCTGCAGGACAGTGGCCCTCCAGGACCGACTTTGGACAGCCCTGGTCTAAGGTAATAAAAACATAACGGTTCATTATGCAAGGTCTTTATACACCACTGAAAACATAGTTATGTATATTAGATTGCATTTCAATTCTGTCAATAGATCCTCATAAATACTACACACTGCACCTTAAAGAGTATCTGAACGTTTTCCATTCAAGAGCTGTGAGTGATTTTTCTCTCATCTTTACTGTTGTATGATTATTAATGATGACATCATAGACAGTGGGTGATCTAAGAAGCTACATTCAAATTAATGCACAGATCTCTTTTGAAATATAAGATGTTGTTTGTCCTGTCTATTTTATCCCTTAAGACATAACTAACTGTGTTTACATTAATTTCGCGTCATAAGCATTTTGAGATGCAAGTACATTTAACCACTTAAATTAACCATATGAGCGCTCTTCATAAAACGCACGTCAGCATTTGAAATTGAAAGCAGCCTTCTGTCAGAGTGAGTTTCATATTTTTAATATATAAGCCCACTGCATTCCAAACTAAATAAATGATGCCTTCGTAGAGCATTTGTAAGGAAAATACCGTCGACCGACACTGCGCAAGCATAACATCAAGCAAAACGCTCGTGTCTCACAGCGCATATTCTGTGCAATGAAGCCAGTGAATGTCTCTGTAATTCGCTTCAACCTTTCTGAACTTTATGAAAGATTATTTTATGGAAGGCTCGAGTGGTGTGTGTGTGAGGATTTGGAAGCAAGCAATACAGGTGTTAGGTCTTAGTAAAAACTAAGCTCAGAATCGATCCATAATCGTTGGAGAGAGAATCGTGATTCATCGACTTTTTTCTCCCACCCCTATTACATATACTTTCTGTAGTAATGACAGTAAATTATGCATAATTCAGACCTGCCAATCTGTATGCATTTTGTGTAGCGGGTACGCATTTTGACCTCAAAGTATGTACTCTAAGTACTCTAAACTATGCGAAATCCTGGTGACACCTCTGTGCACGTGCAGTATTTAAATCAACCAACAGTAAAAGAAGTGCGACCAATCATAGCGCTGGGTTCATTTCCCAAATAGCAAGCGGGGATGATTGACAAATACGTGTGGTCTATCATTAAAAAGAGACTGCAAATTGGCAGCAACACAAAATCCTGCTCGATCCCCCTTCCACTCCCGACAGATTTCTAAGCGAGGACAGTAAAGTAGTCACAGTACTTCTAACTCCTGAAAGTAAAGGGGTTGGGGTGGATGTTTTACAGTGTACTGTACTAAGTGTTCTTTTGTTTTTTTGGCAGAATGAAGAAATTAAAGACAGACATACAGTAAATATGACTATTGGCGTAGTTTTGGTTAGATTACGACCAATGTTTACTCTAAAATACTGTGTTAACAGGAATAGCACAAAAATGTGTGTGACTGTTAATAATAACTAAAGTACCTGTATATACTGTATATTTATTATTATTGTATGAAAACTAGCATGTTACTTATGGATTTAAAAGTACTGTTGTTTCAGTGCTGCACGAGTTCTCTCTCACAAACACAAATGAAAATTGACGTGCTAGGTTTAAATTTTGTTCTTGCTTGGGATTTTTTGTCAAAAATGTCAGAAAACATTTTGCATTACCCATCCGTGTTTTTAAAATTTGTTAAATGACGGACGCTTTAATGTTAACCACACAACCCCTCGTTATATGTAGGACACGGCTAACTTATACTTGATATTTTTAGAATAAGCAATTAATTTGGCTCTTATTGGTCCTGTCAATTCACTGTCAACTGTTTCCTATAAATATTTTGTATTGGCAAACATTTAATGCTTGTGCTTGTCCTGTTTATAATGTGCAATGATCAAATTAAAAGACATCAAATGTGACACGCCACAAATACAACCCCTTTTTTTCCCTGTGGGATTTAGTATCATATTTGGATATTGGAATAATAAATTAAGTATTTTAAATGAATCACATGTACACACAATGTTCCTATTTTTAATGTTTTCTATGGGTTTTTTCATTTTAGACTAGTTGACTAGTCATTACAAAACCTGATGTAAATCACACATCCCTAATGTAAATACTTGAAATTACAAAAAAAAATTAATCCATTTATATTAAATAATTGAATGAGATTCACTTGTGGTTATCAGTTTGTATAAGCACACATTATGCAATGCAATATTAAACATGAATAATTTTTTTTTTTTGGAGCAGGTGTATTGAAACGTTTGACTGTATATTATAATATAGCCCAGTGCAGTGCAAGTGAATTTGAATTGGGTCAAATTCAAAAAACTTTAACAGTCAAAACTATAATTATGAAGAGAGGCGCGTGTGTGTATGTGTGTGTCTTGCAGACTGCCTACGTAGAGGAGAAAAAACATTTAAAAATTGTGGCTGTTACAGATTCTGCAAATTTTTTCTAAAATCACAATATTTGAGAAATTGAGACCAATTCAGGCAGAAACCCTTTTCACTACATTCATAGTAGAACACAACTTGCCGTTAGCTGCTGCGGACCATGCCAGACCACTGTTTAGGGAGATGTTTCCCGATAGTGAGACTGGATTGTTTTCTTCACAACCAATTTATATGTTGAAAAAAACAAACAAAATATATATATATATATATATATATATATATATATATATATATATATATATATATATATAGTTCTAAAGTTTGGAGTCAATAAAATTGTTATAAAAAACATTTATACTTTTTTACTCATTTTTAAGGATGCAGAAAGACATTTATAATGCTACATTTCTAGAAATCTTTCTACAAAAGATCATGTATAAATGCTGTTCTTTTGAAATTTAATTTATCAAAGAATCCAAAAAAATCACAGTTTCCTGAAGGATCATGGGACACTGAAGACTGGAGTAATGATGATGAAAATTCAGCTTTGCTGTCACAGGAATAATAATACAAATACATGTTATAATTTTACATTTCTTTTAAAAACATTTGAAAAAAATGTTGTATGGATATATATTGTCAAAACGTGGAGGTGTAGCATTGTATTCAGTGTATCAGCCGTGTTTAACACAAAATTAAGTACTCACACACAGACCAAACCATGAAAAAAACAACATTCTTTAGAATGAAACCAGGCTGAAATTATGTATAATTCATGTTCGTAGCATAATTAAATTTTCACTTGTACAAGTACAGTGACAGGTCATTTCTAACTGCAAACCGCCTCAATGTAATATGAATAGCAAGAAAAGCAGAGCCGAAAACACATTTGCTCTCTGGAATCTGTTAAGATGTCTTGGGTAACGACATCGACATGACAATTAAAATGAATTTATCAGCAAACCAATAGGAAATTAAACCGTCATGAAGTTTTCATGTAGAACAGAATCAAAGTGGCCTGAAAAGTCTGGCATCAATATCAAATCAGACTGAAAAAGCTAAACGAGAGGCGGCTGCAGCATGTTGGGACTCAGAGGGACTGTGGATTCTGCCTGGAAGCGGGCGCGAAGTGACAGCAACAGAACCCAATTCCCTCAGCTGGTGGTAGCGAGGAGGTGAGAGCCGACAGCTGGAATATGCCCTGAAAACTATGAGGAAAGTCAGGGGAAGGAGAGCATTTTAACAATTAGACAAGGTGATCGTCGTCCGGGTGTCAGGATAATCAAGTCCCGCTCACTGAGCACCTGCATTAATTCCATATCTTTGACTCCTCAATCGAATTCGGAATGTCAGTCCAAGGATTAGTAATGTTTCCCTAGTCACACAGCCTAGATGGATGTGATAGGTCAGGGCTGACCCCAGGCAGCCAATTCAAAGCATCTGCCTCGTATCGCTGGTACTATGCGGCAGCATTACAAATGGGATGCCGGCTCCCCAAAACATTCGGGAGTGGCTAGAGAAGTTCCACGCCATCAATCAAGACACCAAAGTCAAGATGGAGATTGTTTCATCTGGGAATATCACGTCGGGAACACCAAAAGCTAGAATTGCCGTTCACATCCTTTACATTTTAATATGAGTTGCACTTGCTAACATGGCTTTATATTTTTTGAAAGGACAGATAAGGACAGAAAATATATTGTTATTTGGCTCACACACTAAATAAATACAGAGGCTTGACATAAGTGGTCCCACTAGAAACTAATTATATAATGCATCCTCTGTGTTTCCACAATGCTCTAAAAATTAGCATGCCCTGTGATGAAGTGTCTGCAGGTGTGCCCATGATAACACAGATTACACAGACTCTCCGCCTTGACTCCTCATATATTATTTTACACAAACATTCTCTCACAAAAATAACATCATTTTGCTTTCTAGAATCAATTATGCAAGTGAGGACCATCAGTGTACACATATTTGTGTATTTGGTGATGAATCCAAGAGTATTATTCGGGGCATTATCAAAGCAAGTTTTATGATGGTGTAAATGTACATAAATATATACAGTGTATATACAGTGTAATATATATTTATATAATATATACATATAAAATTACTGCAAAAATAGATTATACAATACAATTTTAAAACATTAAAATGCTATATTATTAACAAAAACTAAGTATTGTGCGTACACATTAAATTATTAAAAATATTTATTCATATTATCATTGAACAATCAAATTGTTTAATGTTGTAATACTTTTTTAAAATAAAAATATTAATATAATTAATTACATAAACTGTTGCAAATGAATTTATTTACCATAACAACATAATTGTCTGGAATTTTGTAATGGTAAATAGATAGTTAAATAAATTAATATTATTATACCGTGACATGGACTCATCTATAGTTTCACTTTTATGGACTTTCAGTTTGTTGTCACATGTTTCTTTGTCTGTATTTCCCAGCACTCATCTGTTCCCATGGACACTAATCTTCCACCACAGCTGCACATCAATTAGTGCGTTACCTCTGTGTATTTAGTTTCTCTGTGTTCAGTCTTTAGTTGTTGTTTGTGTGTGTTTTACACGCTGTTACTTTGATACCATCTAGTTTAATAAAACATCTAGTTTATGTTGTATAATCCTGTCTTCCTCATCATCAACATCTGTGTGACAGGATAACTGACCAAAATGTATTATGCAGCCAAATTTGCTGCGATCGCCTGGATTTTTTTGTTTTCACTAGAAACTTCTGTCTTTACGTCACCAGTCCCTTCGACGACGAGACCCTGAAGTCATTGTTCTGGATTGGTGCGAACTACCACCATCCAATTGACCTCCCTATTGACTTAACTGGAGGGACGCCATCATCCGGTGTCTGGAGAGTCTACCCCCGGTCCAGAACACAGCCGGACCCAGAGCCTGTTTTTCACCACCTGCGACCATGGAGGAAACGTGTGAGCCCCCCGCAGATGGAGAGATACTTTCCGCCACGATGCATCAGCCAGAGCCTGAGGATAAGAGGCAAGTGCGGACCCTTGCCCCGGAAGAGGAGCCCCCCAGTGTGTTTGATCAGGGGTGTGAGCCATCAGTGGCCGAGGGTATTTTGGTGGATTTAGAGACTGAGGACTGGCTGACTTTGGCGTGGAGGTATCATCTCCAACCTTATCCCACCCCATTTCTGTTTTTTCATCACTGTTTCGGGACCTCTCTATGTATTGTATTAGGGCTGGGCGATATGGCCAAAAAAAAAAAATCCCTGATTTTTTCACCAAATATCCGATTTATGATTTCAATCGATTTTTTCCCCCTCCTACTTAAAATCAATCTGCAGGTAACAAAGAAATTGAAACAAGTTTTAACTTTATTTTGTTTAAAAATATTTGCGGCTTGGTAGCACATACCTGGGGTCCAAAACGTTCAGCATGTAAATAAACCCCGGCTATTCCACAGTATATACAGGCACCATATATTTTGTAATATACAATATACATATCAAAGGTTTATGAATTGATATGCAGATAAAATTAACTTTCATTAACAACAGTAATGTGCAAAAAATTATAGGGAAATTTACCAAAGTTATAGGGAAAGTTACCATTGTTCTTTTAAAGTCTCACACTGAACTGACCGACAGCTTCAATGATTATTAAAGGAATAAAAAAAACATTCAACTATTTCTTCCACAATACCCCTTTAAACTTTTAGTTTTACAAATCATCATATTAAAAATAACATAAAAATTGGATAATATTTAGAGCTTTGAAGTGCTGGAAAAAGTGTGAAGCACTTGAAAACATTCCATGTGGTGTAACTACAGTAAATCATGGTGAATGTTGGTGATTTGTGACTGAAACCCCTGATCCTCGCTCATATTGTCTCAATGTTTCTCCTGGTTTCCACATCAGCTCTGTTTGATCTGATATCTGTGGTTTATAACAGAATTCTGCACCAAACGCTTCCACTAGATCTTGCAGGAGCGATGTTATTAATTCTGTGGTGAATTCAAACGCTTTCTCACTGGATCTCCTAGCGCTGTGTAGTAACGGCGTCACGAGATCAGCCCGCGTGTGAGCTCCCGTTGCGTTGTCTATTATTGCTCCGAGCTGAGAAACGTCTGCGCAGCTCAAAAGAGTAGCGCGGTTCCGTTCAGACTTGAAACACACTTTGCAGCAGGGTATTGTTTGTTCTGCGACTGATGCCGAAAACCCGAACACTTACACTGTCCTTGTTGTTTGTATATCTCTATGGCAAACGCGCGGGGGGCAGGCTGAGCCCATTCGGAACTACGGGAGGCCAGAGGGGAGCGTCGGCGGATGTTAAAGAGAAAAGCAATTTTCATTCAAATAAATCGATGTAAACTACACATTCGAGTTAATCGATAAAATCGATTTATCGCCCAGCCCTATATTGTATGGACTCTTTATCTGTTTCATCAGAACCTTCATCGCTGTTTCTAGACAGCACAGACACCTGCATGAATAATGAATTGTTACCTTCGACCCTGTCAAATCTCCATCTGCCTCCGTCACCGCCCTTCTCGGCCAGTCCCCCAGCCCCGCCCCTGTTGGAAGTTTGCAGCCCTTCACCATATCCTGCAATTCCCTGCTGTGACCGCAGGTCAAGCAACAACCATCAGCACCTGAGCGGATTGATCCAGTGGCTCTGCCTCCAGACTCAGACTTCTTGCTACTTCTCGGCCTGTCGACCTGTCAGCTCTGCCTTGGCTCCTCCCACAGCTCCACCAGACACCCTCTGCCTTTCGACTCTCCCGGGTTCCCTCGTCCCACCGGCTCCCTCTTTGATCAATCGTCACGCCAACACTGCCACGGACTTGCGAATCTTCCGCTATGCTCCATTACTCCACCCCTACGGCTGCAGCGGGCTCCTCATTCCCCTCAGGTACGCCTCGGGCCTCCATCACACCGGCATCGCCTCAGTCAGTCTGGCTCCTCCTCAGACGATCGTTGCCGAGGCATCGCCCAAGCCTCCTGTGCCAGCAACGTCGCTCTTCTCCATCGGCTCTCCGTTTGTGCCCTGGGATACATTGGCTCCACCTCCATTGGTCGTCCCGCAGTTGACATCAGCCTTCACGCCACCTTGGCTTCTCCCTCCTTCGACTCCACCGCGGGCTGTCGTCTCTGGGCTCTGGGTCTGTGCCGTCGAACGCCCTTCATCATCGCCGCTGGGGTCTCGTCCGTGTTGCACCATCCTCTCATTTCCTGTCTTCACTGGGTCATCGCATCGGCCACCTCCAAAGCCCGCTCCATCCCTCCCCTCACCTCTGCTACTACAGCGCGAGGTCGTGCCTAATGGGAGGGGGCGTTATGCCACGGTTATCTGGACTCATCTATAGTTTCACTTTCATGTTTGTTGTCATCAGTCACATGTTTCTTTGTCTGTGTTTCCTGCCACTCATCTGTTCCCATGGACACTAATCTTCCACCACAGCTGCACATCATTTAGTGCGTTACCTCTGTGTATTTAGTTTGTTCATTCTTTTTCTAGAGATTTATTCACATTTGTCATTCAAAATTGAGAATTTTCTTCATTCAGATGCATACAGACCAATAACTTGTGAGTTTTTTTGATTAATTCATACAAGACTCATTAATTTGTGAGTCTGATTACATTGGTCCTAATGTTTGTTTTTGAGTGAAATATGTGCAGCGGCGTGAAAAGCGGTGGAGAAAATATTGGTGTAATGTCACTGTGAAAACAATGGACCCAAAACAATAGATAGAAAATATTCATTGTTATTCACATCCAATTCATTATCAAGGCAATTTATGACATCATAAATTCCCTCAATGATTGCATCACAGTGGGGGGCTTAACACTGAGAACAGAAGGGGCTTGGTGAAGAAACTGTTTGGAATGTAAGCTCATGAATTCATTATAAAGAAGCGCATGTGCTCCTTGTAAATTATGGACATTTCCTTTGTAAGCAAAGCTGATCTGAATACTAGTGTGTGCCATTACTGTGAATGTTAAACATATAGAATCCTCAAGCTGTGTCTGCTGTAAAAATGTATGGACAGATGTTTGATGTTCTCCTCTGTGCCAAACGTTTGAGTAATCGCAGTCCGCTGCAATGAGCAGCCCATCTCATTTATTGTCCCGATAAATCTTGAGTCCGGCCTCTGCATCGGTCATCAGTCACAGCTAAAGTCTTAACTGGGGCAGGAATGACAGGGCCTTGAGGACTGGATCTACCTTTCCTCAGAACATTGTGAATTATTAAAAAAAATACAAATTTAGGTTTAAAAAATACCCAGAATTTGACCATTGCAGTGCTTGCATGTAGGGTCAGGCAAGATGATATTCGTAATGATATTGCTGGAAATATAAAAATTAATATTGTGATGATGATATTTAATCATTATAAATTTGATTAATTTTTGCAAGTCAGTTTCAACTATTTATTTCAAAGAATCAACTCAAATTTTTTATTCAAATTATTGATTTTTGTCATCGCTGTTGCACTGTAACATTCCAGCTATTTCGTTTTAAAGATTCACTTAAGCCTTATTCGCACGGGATTAGTATTATCTGGGGACCTCGTGTGATTTAGAAATTACTCCCCCACATCTGAATTTTGCGTGGCGCATTCGCACGGGATAAGCAAGCCTGTGATTTTACTCGAATTTTCGAACTTATCTCCTGGATATGATGTCAAGACTTGTAAATGTTTTTTCGTTATAGATATAGCTGTATGAAATTATAAACAGCCATATCGATATAATTTTGATTGTTTTATAGTTATAAAAATAATTTAGTTCAGTTAGAGAACAGACGCTACAATTAAAAACTGAACTGAGCAATAATAACAATATACGGCGGAAGATTCAGTTTCAAACCTAAATGTAAAAGCGCCCATTTAAGCGAGTTGTCATTGTACTGTTCTATTTTTGTGTTTTTCATTAAGAATAATATTAAACACACCATTCAAGCAATTTACTCCCAAATTGGTGCTCATTCTAAAGTGAAAGTATAATCCACGCGGCCGCACGGAATTCATAATGGTGCGCATTTTATGCAGCCTAGCTCCATTCTTCGTGAAAGATAAAGATAAAAATGTGCACAGCAAACAAAAACCTTGCAAAAATGATATATACGATCTGCCTAATCCCGGAATTTTTACTTTACATATTACAGACATGGCCGATTCGCACGGGATTAAGATCACAGACATTCTCTGCAATTATTACAAATCACCAGAGGTCCCCAGATAATACTAATCCCGTGCGAATAGGGCTTTAGATTCATAAAGAAAATGTAAATTTTAGCGTCATCTAGTGGTGAGGTTATGAATTGCAACTGCCCAGCACTCACCCCTCCCTTTCGGAGAACATAGAGAAGCTACGGTGGTCGACACAGGACAAAGATGTCGTCGTCTGAGACAGCAGAAAGTAGCTAGCGCTCTGTAGAGCAGTTTGTTCGTTTAGGGCTACTGTAGAAACATGATGGTGTAAAATGGCGACTTCACTGTAAGGGGACCTGCGGTGTATGTAGATAGAAATGGCTCATTCTAAGGTAATAAAAACATAACGGTTCATTATGTACGGTCTTTATACACCACAGAAAACATAGTTATGTATATTACATTGCATTTCTGTCAATAGATCCTCATAAATACTACACACTGCACCTTTAAATCGATTTGCATACCGATTTGTGATTGGTCGATTCTCTTTGTCACTTTAATGTCATTTCGACAACAAACAGTTGCACAGAACAAAAGTCTTAAACCATTTTTGTGCTGCCTTTCAAGCTCCGATATTTTATTCAGCAAATGCATTTTTTTGTATTGAATAATTTTGATTAATGATTAAATATTTGTGGATTGCAGAGCCACGGCTGAAAGGCGCACTGCATATTTTATGTATACAAAAAAGAATTAGAGAGAAATGATTTTGGGTGTGATAATGGAGGTATTCAGTGATCTGTCACAATTTAGATGCCATCTGTACCGGCAAAGAGAGATGCATGAATAGTTAGCAAGAAAATCTTCTCACAAGAATTGATTGCGAGGATTATTTTGATATTTGTTTCTGCCTTTTTCTAATTTCAAAGTCCCAGCGTGTGGATACTTCAAATATACAGATTATAATTCAACAGATTCAATTTCCAGCATCCAACAATAAGAGGAGTTTGTAATGCAAATCTGCTATTGTGCGAGTTATATAAATGATAAGCAAACACAAGATGTTTCCATTCAGAATCAGATACATAAAAGCATATTATCTGAACAATGTCACATTTTGCTCTCAATATGCAACTTTCATATTACTTTTTTGCCCCTTTGACCAAAACCTCCAAGTGCACAGAGTTCTTTGATGTGTTGATTCAGAGAGACTCTGTCATCAGTGCAGTGACAGTCTCAATGCTCAATAGCGGGAGACTGAGGACAGCTCATTAGAGAGCCAGTCTGAGAGCTTACAGTTGTGCTGACAGGACTCTCTTCAGCTGTTGTTTGTGGGTTTGTTGACTTTACTTCTTTAAAGTGTTAAAATGTTGATGATCTGTCCTGTGTCATGCATCATT
Organism: Gobio gobio; assembly: GCF_949357685.1. Lineage (NCBI taxonomy): Eukaryota > Metazoa > Chordata > Actinopteri > Cypriniformes > Gobionidae > Gobio > Gobio gobio. Next base: position 20,865,989 of record NC_137121.1, read on the forward strand.
AAAGGCTACTAGCATCCTACCAGAGACGGGCAGAGAATGAGTTAGAGGTGGGATGCAGGGGGCTTTCAGAGTAGCTGAGTATTTTCCTGTGAAATAAAGGGTTTTGGGGACATCATTATTACTGTATGTCGGCTTGACAAATCCCTAATGCAAGACCAGACATGTATAAAATGTAACGGCTCCTAGAGCTTTCCAGCTTTTCGTGTCCTTGGGATGCTATTACTTTACTTTCTGATCTGATTTATTTTTCCAGAGAGCATTATCAGAAGTCCCACATACTTCCAATGAAGATCTTGGACTAATTCAATCTATTTGTCTATCCTTTCATCTATTCCTTCATCCATCCATCTGTCTATCCAACTATCTATAAAGTACAAGGCCTACTAAACTTTCAAGGCTTTTTGAACAATTTTAAGCATTCGGGCAAAACAACAAATCTATCCATTCAACATCTATCCATTCATCCACATCAATCTATATACCTATTCATCTGTCTGTATATCCATCTATCTGTCTGTCTGTCTGTCTGTCTGTCTGTCTGTCTGTCTGTCTGTCTGTCTGTCTGTCTGTCTGTCTGTCTATCTATCTATCTATCTATCTATCTATCTATTCATCTGTCCATCCATCCATCCATCCGTCCGTCCATCTATCCAAATATCTATAAAGTACAAGGCCTACACAACTTTCAAGGCTTTTTAAACTATTTTAAGCATTCAGGCAAGGCTTTTTTTGTCTTTTTTTGTCTTGACAATTTGTCTTGACAAACTTTCCTTTAATGCACTCCTTTTCCTCTGTTCAAGCCCTCCAATTAATATGAAACCAACAAAGCCAACCAATTTGCACCCAAACCTGAATGAATAATTAAAAATCTGGGGGGAAAAAACTACATGTAAGACTGTTGTTATATAGCATGCTAAACTCAAAGTGTTGATTAGGGCACCACTGGCTGCAACCTATGGTTTTGTGAAATAACGCCTACAAAATGAAGACGTACCAAATTTGCATGAAAGGCTCTTTTATTTGTCGTTATGGCCCAGGGCATAACAGTGAATACTAATGCTGGAGATTAGTAGCGGAAGCTAGTCCCTAGAGTCGACGCTGTGAGGGAAACATTCACTACATAACAAACTACTTTGGGTTTGGAAGCTATCTCTACCACTATTTTTTACCTTTAAGAACGTGCCTTTTCCTTTGGTGAGAATGACATTTCGCCTCCATTTGTATCTACTTGTTCTCCAAACATTTTGTTCCAAACGTACAAATTCTGCCACCCTGATATTTATGTACTTTTGCTTGCCTGGGTTATATTTCACTCTGATTATCATTTTCTCTACCTCACAAATGTACTCCTTTTCTCTCTCTCTTGTTTCATTTTCTCTCAGTTTCCCTCCCATCCTCCCTCCCTTTTTTCTCTCTCTCTCTAAGGGCCAATTGGGGTGTCATGGTATGCAAATGAACATGTAAGGGTGCCCTAGTTATTATAAATAGACATTTATGTTTGATTAAGTGCAAAAACAATCTTACCTCAGGAAAAAATTCTCACTGTTGGACCTTAGCGATCTGTTTCAAAGAGAAAGGCTTAGGATATTAGGCCAAGTGCTGGAGCTCTTTTCTTTCATTGCCATTTTCCTTTGTTGCATGAAATGTCCTGATTCTACAGTGTCTTGACCTCTGAATGTCATATGATAATTTTGTATTTATTATCTAAACTTGACCTTAATGGCATTCATAAAATGCAAAAAATGTGTTTATTTAGATGAATTTCCTCTACTATAATTTCAAATCTCAGTAGCACTAATTTGCAATCATATAGATACCATGCTATGATTCAAATACTAACTAATAAATATGATTCCTCCCTGCGGTTAATTTCAATTGAATGTCTGTTTCACAAATAAATGTACAGACTTGCAGAAGTAAAATAGGTTCTGAATGTTGTTCCGTGTATTTAACTTCCTCTTCATATTTGTTTTCCTCTTCTTTTAACAGTGCATATTGTCAAGACCAGACAGTGGTGTGAGATGATGCCTTGTTTGGATGACGAAGGCTGTGACCTATTGGTAAACAGAACGGGCTGGACGTGTGCACAGCCGGGAGGCCGAGTGAAAACAACCACAGTAAGTGCCACAAAACAAAACAACAACTCAGGACTTTGACTTGCTTGTCAAAAAGGCTAATGTCATGCCAAAAACCCCAATTGGATCCCAATAATAAAGAAAGTATAAGCATACCTTTTTTGATTCAATAAAATCAATCAAGTATGCAATGTTTAACAATGATGGCCTGAAATTCTATCAACGTTTTCCATGATTATGTCTAGTAACTTGTGAAAGGTATGTCATCTGGGCAGGTTAATCACTTTGCTTGTTAATATAATAGACATAATGACAATGTTTAATGTCCGTACACAAATGTATGTGGTATAGCATTTAAAAGATGTTAATTTATTTAGTTTGATGCTTAAGACTACAACCGAAAAAGCAATTTCACTGATTTCTAAGTAGATACTGAAAAATATTTTAGTATTAGAGATGCACCGATTGCAATTTTCTTGGCTGATTCCGATACTATAATTATACTATACTATATATTGCCTGTGCCGCTGGCAACAAAACAGACCGGCTTGGAATCGGAAAGACGTAAGACTGACCGGCCGGTCACCGTTACTGACCGAGCATGCGGAAAATCGACTTATTCCGATCCCTGGAATAAGTCCAGTTGATCGGTGCATCTCTAATTAGTATCACTGACATCAAGAGGGCTTTTTGTGAATGAATTTGTACCTTTCCTACACGCCTTGAACATTTGTCTACATCCTTGGTTAGAGTCCAACAAGGGTAGGATTTGGGACAGCACCAGAACCTCTCAAAATGCATAAGTGATTGTGTTATACACCCTAACTGTTGTGTTGTTAAATCCCAGGTATCCTGACGCCAGTGGGGGAAGATTTTCCCAAGAGAGGCGCAAAGTATGGAAGAACCTCGTCATTCTCCAAAGCTACAGCGGTGCGGGGGAGGGGAGCATTCATCATAGTCCAGTTAGCCCTATCTGTCAGTCTCTCCATTAGTCCTTCAGTCTCATAAGATAAGGGGTGAGAACCTCTCGTCATGGAGTTTACGTGGGCCGTGAGGAATGGATCCCCTGTGCTGTCTATCAAGAATTGGAACCGTCAAATTCTTTGTTTGCCAATGCTGGCGCGTGATCAGTGCGCTGACGGATGCAGGATAGTTTGCAACTTGGATCGTGAAACGTGAAAGGATCTATCAAAATTTTACAGACCAAAGAAATACAGACAAACAATTTCTGTGGGGAAGGATTTCCAATATGAACGCAAAATACACACATCAGCTGCTTCAGCTTTGAGAAACGCAAGCAAAAAAACACACACCTGAGCTTTGTAAGGAGTTTTTCCAACTGAGCACACGCGAAATGGACAACAAAGACGTTTTCGACGAAACTGTTGACTTTTCTTCGATTGTAGATCTGCTGCCATTGTCGTGTAACGGACTGAAGTCAGTCAGGAACGTAGAAAGCGTGGCAGACGATTTGTCAAAGCGAACATTATCTACCGGACCTGAAGAGACTAGCGGAGACTTGCGCTTTGGGAGAGACCATCCTATGTATTTTCAGAGTCATAAAGTTATATATATATTTAACAGTTTTATATGATGTACCTTTGTAGCAAACCTTATTTAACACTGACAATGTGATCCTATTCATAAAGGGTGAATTGAAAAACGCTATGTCCTGGAAAGTTATTTACGCATTGCTTTCATCGCAAGTGAATATAGAAAGGAAAATAGTGTACTTGTGTATTTGTGAGTAAACTTTTGTTTTGTAACAACATTCAACAATATACACACACATAAAAGCAACTGTAACCCACCTTGACAAGGTTATTTACGTCAGTATACAGCTATGGGTCAATTGTGTTTTACCGCAGCGATTGTACACTGGTAAATTCATCTTATAAAAACTGTTTATGTGTCAGTCCTTCTGTGATATCTGTCATATCGAGACGGTCACCCCATTAAGATAATGGCCCTTATGAGATAATGGCCCGTCCGCCACAACGAGCGCCGTGTCCTGCGTGGTTTCTCTTAGACCATTACTCTGCCCTTGTTGGCCCCTCTCCTCCTCTCTCAGCGCCGAGCCTGTGGAGGAATGCTGCTGTCAGCCAGGCTTCAAGCTTCATTTAACATCACTAACAGCCTGCATTACACACGGCGTCTCTCAGCTACAGCCGCAGTGCCCCACAATATCACCCCCCCGGCCCAAAAGTACCCTGAGTGTTTATGAGGGTTTGAAGGAGAATGATGTTAGCTTTATTGAGGCTTTTAATATGATCTTAACAACTTGCATTAATCATACAGTTACTTTGGTGGTGTGTCACTAAATGTGGCCCTTCTTAGACCTGAAGCTAAAATAAGCTAAGATGTTGAAATACTTTCTTCCATCTCAGTTCAATATGCAGAGACAACGATAAGTAAGCCAATGTAAACACTGTAACTCTGTGGTGTTTTCAAAAAATGTTGCTGTTTGTTTGAGAATTCCGACCAGCCTGAAACTGCAGCAGTGTTTCAACCAATGGCGTTTTAGACAGAGCTATCTGTTTGAATGATGTTGGTTTTATTGTCGCTTTCAAGATCTTAACAATCTGCATTAATCATTTACTTTAGTTGTATATCACAAAATGGAGCTCTTCATACTTAAACCTGATGCTAATATATGCTAAAACAACTGTTGTTTGAGGATCCGGACCGGCCTGATATAGCAACAGTGGCTCAACCAATGGCGTGATATCGGGGCGGAGCTATCTGCTTGTTTAACCAATAGCATTGAGGCTGCCACCCTACTTGTCACAAGCATATAGGGAGAGTTGTTCGGTAAACCTGATTGAATGCTGCTGTTTTTATTGTTTCTTTTCAGAAGGTGTTCAAACTTATAACTGAAGTAAATGACTAATATACAATACCATTCAAAAGTTTGGGGTCAGCAAGTTTTTATTTCTTTTCTTCAGTGAGGAATCAGATGCATTAAACTTATCAAAAGTGACAGTAAAGACTTACAGGGCTTATTTTAACGGTTTAAGCACATGTTCTGAAGTGCACGGTGCAGGTGCACTTAGGGCGTATCCGAATCCACTTTTGCTAGATTAACGACGGGGAAAATGGTCGGCCAAAAGGGTTATCCCTAGTCATGAGTGTGTTTTGGGCATAACGTGCAATAACCCAATCAGAGTCTCATCTCCCATTCCCTTGAAAGCCAGTTGCGCTTGCACCATGGCGCCTTCGCTATTTACATAGCGGAATTTGCAAGTGGAAAGACTGAATGCTTCTCAAGTTTGTGTGTTTGTGTGCTGCTGCGCATCCCTGTGTGTGTAATAAGCAGAGTGTACACACATTGTGGACCCGCCTATCGGCGCATATCCCTTTTATCTTCAAATAACAAAAAAATATTGCGGCATTGACTTTAGACCAGGTTTTTGTTCGTCAATGTCGCAGTCGTTTTCAGTTTCCTCAAAATAGCAATGCGCCAACAATGCGCCTGAACACACCTTGTTTTCAGACCGGCACACCCATGGGCGCACAAATGGGTGCAGATGCATTTGCTATGCAAACAACATGGCACAGAATGTCAAAATGATAACTGTGTCAGACTGAAACAAAAAACAAACCGTAGCAAAAAACACTTGCGTCGCGCCTGACGTCGCATTGCTCCGGATATATGATAGCCCACAGTGTCACAAAAATGTCTATTTCAAACGAAAGCTGTTCTTTTGAACTTTCAATTCAAAAACATCACGAAAAATACATCATGATTTCCACAAAAATATTAAGCAACACAACTGTGGTCAACATTGATAATTATTAGAAATGGTTCTTGAGCAGCAAATCAGCATATTACGATGCTTTCTGAGACTGAAGACTGGAGTAATGATGCTGAAAATTCAGCTTTGATCACTGGAATACATTACAATACAATAGATTCAAATAGAAAACAGGTATTTTAAATTGTAATTATATTTCACAATATAAGTTTTTACTGTTTTTTTTTTTTTTTCAGCCTTGGCGGGCATAAGAGACTTCTTTCAAAAACATAAAAAATCTTACCAAGCCTAAACTTTTGAATAGTAGTGTATGTCGCACAAGGTAGGCTCTTCATACTTCAAGATGAAGTGTGTAATTTTGTCAGACACATCTATAAGTACATCTATTTGTTAGACACCTACAAGTAAGCCCTCTGTTGGTCGATTTACATAAAAAGTGTTAACACTTTGAGCTATCATACACCGACAAAGTTTTTTTTGCTAGTTTCAGCCTGACGCAGTTATAATTTTCACATCCTGCGCCACATTGTTTAAAAAGCAAATGCACTCATGCCCATCTGTTTGCCCAAAGTGGATTCAGACATGCCCAAAGTGCACTTGCGCCGTGCACTTTAGACCATGCGCTTAGATCGTTAAAATAAGACCCTGTGACTCTGTGGTGTTTTCAAAAGTTTGTTTTGAGAATCCTGACCAGTGCGCCACAGCAACAATGGCTCGACCAATGCTAGAAATTTGGGGCGGAGCAATCTGTTTGTTTGACCAATGGCAGAGTTCAGGAAATCTTTTAGAAAACAGTCATTTTTTTGCAGCTCTGTTTCTTTTACCGCCTGTGATTTTACTGACTTTGAAACATTTAAAAAGGCATTTCTTATTGTTTTACTCTGTGGTGTATTAACTAATTTGATTCATCCTGTTAAAAAAAGGATCCATTTTATATTCAGCAGTAAGAGTGTTGTCTAGTCATCTTTTTTGATATCTATTTTATCCACTGAAAATGTCATTGCGAACAATTAGCCCTTCTTAAACAACCTGCAAGGAAGGCGGAGGCAAGGCACGAAGATGATTGGCTTGGGTAAAAAGGCTCCCTTGAGTTCATAATCAGGGTTTGACATGTCGCACTGAACCATCTCAAATTCCCATACAAATCTTACCGGCTTGGCTCACTCATCCATGGACCAAATGAGAAAAATTACAGACTTTGCCAGTTCCCTTAAAAACCCATTTACATTCTGTCAGCTCCTATTAAGGACGAGGATCGTGACAATGGGCAAAAATATGCATGGGAGAGAAATCCAGCCCCAGTCCATCACGGTAATTCCGACCCTGCTTACCAAGGCGCCAGTTGATTTCTCCTCAATTTGGGTTTCCCTTCCCGCAAGCTGCACACTAAACAGGCCCTGATAAGCACCCTGCCTGAAAACCAGCTTTAACAATATCACACAATTACGAGCACCAGTAACAGTATCAGCCATAGATTAGAGGTACTAAATGCTGAGCTATGAATAAATTAACCGCATTTTTTCGCCTAAGCAGAAAGACTCGAAAAAGAATGAAAGGACAACAAGGCAGGCACTTTGATTTGCGTAGCTCTGCTCCTCGGCTGATAGTTTTCTCAAAATAATTTTGAATGACACAGATTATAATAGATTTCCAAAATAATCCGGATTACCGCAGTCATTACAGCCACATTTGATAAACGAAAAAAGTCTTTCTATGGTCACATCATTATGTGCATTATGGCTCAAAGCGGGTGGCGATCTTATTTCAATTAAAAATTGCCGTGTCTATCAACGTGATGCCTCTGTTTACTGAACTCTTTAGACAAAGACGTCATCTGCAATTCAAATGATTTTAATCAGTAGACACAGAAGCACAACATTGATGGGATTGCTCCATTCGTTTAGCAAAATGTCAAAGCAAATCGTCAGGTCTCAGCTGTGTTTATGAACAAACTCCATGTTTCAGATTTGCAGGAGATTAAAAAGAGATGAAAAGCAGCGAATGTGTAATTGTGTGAAATCTAAACCCAGGACCCTTTTTATAGTGCAAATTTCTGATTAAGGCAAAACTAAAGGAGAACTCCCCGCAATTATCGATAATTGCGAGTGGGCAATTATGTATTAGCATGATAAAAACAACTGCGTGCATAAAGGACGACAACTTTGCACCTGAGATCAACGCAAGTGGAGGGACGTGGTTTGCCCACGGGTTAGGCGGGCGTTGCTCGAGTTCCTCCAGGTCCTTGTGGTGAATTATGGTCTGCCCTTCAAGCAGTCACACACGTCCGCCATTAATCATGTTTGGCCAGTGTCCCCATTCTCAAAAGAGGTCTGGAATGCGTTTCCAAACCTTACGGAGACCTGGTTGTCACCCTACCTGTCCACCCCCAGCCCCTTGGGGTCCTTCATAAAGATGAAGCCGAGGCGGTGACTTTGTTGAGGGAGATAGTTCCCAAGCTTACTCCTTACAGAAGGATGCTGCCCAGGCAATGTTTGGATTCAGGCGAGTACTTTGAGGGTCACGCAGGATGAAGTAATGTTTTGTAAGAATTAATTGAATTGTTCACTGAATACACGGTCAGCATAAGCAGGAGCGATGAAGCGTGGATGCAGCGTATAACAGTGTGACCTTAAGGGACAGTCTTTGAACGAGTCCTGGAGTATCCTATACAATAACAAATGATGTCTAAGTATTCTCCTTCCCTCATTTAAGCATGACATATTTGCCGTTGCTACTAAACTAAAGGTCAAAGATATGTCATGTTATTCAGCTTCTGAGAGCTAATCTTTAGGATTAATGGAGATTTTCTAAAAGTTGCTCCATGAATTTGAATTTCACAAATCAAAATGTCTTTTAAAAAATATAATAATAATTCTGTGCATAACTAGTTCTATAAATATTTATTAAAACAACAAGGCTACAAAACATACTTTCAGTCTTTATGTGACTTTTTTGTGATTCTGCATGGGTGTCTGTAGATCATTAGCCTGACATCGTCATACTCAGATTCTAGTCAGAATATGAGTCTGATTCTGCTTCATTGGGCTGTGATTATTAGATTAGATTAGATTCAAGTTTATTATCATTACACATGTACAGGTACAATGCAACGTATGGGGCGTGTTTCAACCGAACCAGGACAGAAAATGCCTCTGCACTCAATTGGATAGACCTACAACCAATCAGAGCAACGGAGTGACGCATGTTGAGCGACACATAGTTGTCAACAGAACTCAACTTCACGCACACTGGAAGAAGTAGTAGAAGAAGATGAGTGTAAACGATCTTTGCCGGTGTTGTAAAAAATAATTTAAGGATACACGGAGTACTTACCAACACGATCATCATTTCTGAGAGAAATAGTTAAGGAGAATGCATATACGAACAAGTTCTCCGTTTAGGATTAGAACGAATCCAACCCAAGCGCTCTTTGATGACGTGGATGATTACGTTACTGTTGATCATCTGTCCATCATCGTATAAAGCCCACCCTGACAATTTGACTGGTCAGAACAGCTCCTGTTCGGGCATAGTTGCTCCACAACGGATCAAGTCCAGACTGAACTTCCCGACCTCAAATGTTGTGGGCAGGGCTAAGTTCGGCTGGCATCCAGGCTAGTAGATCATAACCAGAAATTATCAATTCATTTGTTGTATAGCACTAGTGCACTCAAAAAAACAAGTTGTAGTGCACATAAAAGCCAACAAAGTCATAAGTGAGAAACGTGGTCTTTTTAGTAGAGATGCACTGATATGAACATTTTGCCCAATAACCGATATTTCTTTATATCTAAAAGCCGATAACCGATATATTGGCAGGTAAATCTAAATCCAAATTTTTGAAAGCCTGGTTACAAAAACAAAAGTTTCACCATTAAATCTATGTCGCAAGCACATAATTATAATGTTCTTATCATTTTTTTAAATGTAGCCTATATGACAGACTTGTGCTGCGCATGTTGCACTTAACTCTATTTTCCTTTTTTGAAGTGATTCCAATCATATTTCAAGCAATTCTAAACTATCATGGCGAACAGTGCGTATCTGAAGTGCCTCAGCTGAAGGAAATAATCCATTATTTATCAGCTTTAATATATCGGCCAAATTTTCTTATCGGGCCGATAATGATAATATTAAAAATGAACATATATCGTCCGATACCGATATGGTGGCCATATACACTCACCTAAAGGATTATTAGGAACACCTGTTCAATTTCTCATTAATGCAATTGTCTAATCAACCAATCACATGGCAGTTGCTTCAATGCATTTAGGGGTGTGGTCCTGGTCAAGACAATCTTCTGAACTCCAAACTGAATGTCAGAATGGGAAAGAAAGGTGATTTAACCAATTTTGAGCGTGGCATGGTTGTTGGTGCCAGACGGGCCGGTCTGAGTATTTCACAATCTGCTCAGTTACTGGGATTTTCACGCACAACCATTTCTAGGGTTTTTACAAAGAATGATGTGAAAAGGGAAAAACATCCAGTATGCGGCAGTCCTGTGGGCGAAAATGCCTTGTTGATGCTAGAGGTCAGAGGAGAATGGGTCGACTGATTCAAGCTGATAGAAGAGCAACTTTGACTGAAATAACCACTCGTTACAACCGAGGTATGAAGCAAAGCATTTGTGAAGCCACAACACGCACAACCTTGAGGCGGATGGGCTACAACAGCAGAAGACTCCACTGGGTACCACATCTCCACTACAAATAGGAAAAAGAGGCTACAATTTGCACGAGCTCACCAAAATTGGACAGGTGAAGACTGGAAAAATGTTGCCTGGTCTGATGAGTCTCGATTTCTGTTGAGACATTCAGATGGTAGAGTCAGAATTTGGCGTAAACAGAATGAGAACATGGATCCATCATGCCTTGTTACCACTGTGCAGGCTGGTGGTGGTGGTGTAATGGTGTGGGGGATGTTTTCTTGGCACACTTTAGGCCCCTTAGTGCCAATTGGGCATCGTTTAAATGCCACGGCCTACCTGAGCATTGTTTCTGACCATGTCCATCCCTTTATGACCACCATGTACCCATCCTCTGATGGCTACTTCCAACAGGATAATGCACCATGTCACAAAGCTCAAATCATTTCAAATTGGTTTCTTGAACATGACAATGAGTTCACTGTACTAAAATGGCCCCCACAGTCACCAGATCTCAACCCAATAGAGCATCTTTGGGATGTGGTGGAACGGGTGCCTCGTGCCCTGGATGTGCATCCCATAAATCTCCATCAACTGCAAGATGCTATCTTATCAATATGGGCCAACATTTCTAAAGAATACTTTCAGCACCTTTGTTGAATCAATGCCACGTAGAATTAAGGCAGTTCTGAAGGCGAAAGGGGGTCAAACACAGTATTAGTATGGTGTTCCTAATAATCCTTTAGGTGAGTGTATAGTACCAATCATGCATCGCTACTTTTTAGCCCTATAAACATACTGTATAGTATTTGATACACTAATTTATAAGGCCTTTAAATTATCAACATGATCAAAACTTTGCAGAAATAGCTGTTGTTCAAAATCTACTACAGGGTTCAAATCCGGTCCTGGAGGGCCATTGTCCTGCAGAGTCTAGCTCTAACCCTGATCAAACTCACCTACCTGTGATTTTCTAGTGATCCTGATGACCTTTATTAGCTTGCTTAGGTTGTTTGATCAGGGTTTGAGCTAAACTCTGCAGAACAGTGGCCCTCCAGGACCGGATTTGAGGAACATTACATGCCTTCTGTCGTCTGATTGATAGTTTATACTTGTTTTGCAAGTAAAAGCCTTATAGTATAATTGTAAAAACGTCCACCTTCAGGTCATAGTTCATGTGTCTTTTTGCTGTGAAATATTTAATAATTTAATGTTTTTTTTTTATAAAGTAAACATAAGCATAACTTTCATATTGCTAGTATTATTTCAACATGAACACTTACTGAACTGAAGCAAAATCATGTTAAAATGTGAGAATAAAATATGATCCAGGCTTTTGAGGAACGTTTATTTGTTAATCTCTCAATCCTCATCATCATATTGCATTATATGTTTTGCCTCCACAATAACTACAGCGCTTTGATCATAACAATACGTATTTAAATATCATCTTAAAACATTATTGAGAGATTAGGGCTGCGACCGAAAACCTAGGCAGCTGATTCGCTAGAAATTACATCAGAAGTGGAAAATGTTGGTAAAAAAACTTACATTTACACACAAACTGACCGGCAAACGCAACTTTCGGACGCAGTCTTTTTTCCCCAGCTCAACTGTCACAGAATGGAACGCACAGGATTGTGGGATATCAAAGGCAGCGAAGGATACAAATATGCTGCCTTCAAAAATCGATCAGATGAAGGTATCTCAGGAGACAGGAAGTGAAGCTAACATTATTCGGACGTGCCTTGGTGCCTTAGTGCCTTGAAATGTGTCCTCCGAAGGCAGCATTTTCCAGGTTTCGGACGCAACCATAGAGTGATATTTATATGCATTTTATATAAGTGTCCTGCTATGCTGTTATATCTCACTGATTTACATACTATCAGGATTTCATCTTTCTTTTTAGCCATAAAAAATCGGCATCTGCACAAAATTGCATATTTTTGCTCACTTTGGGCCTCGGAATAAAATTGATGTTTGTTCCTCCTCAAGTATGAGCTCTCACTATATCATACTAAATGACTCATACTATATCATACTCAACAAAAACACACATGCAAACTTAATCTCCCCCCCAAATATTTTGTAAATAACAAGTTCCATTTCGAAAATTAGATTTCCCTGACTATTATTTCATATGTCAGGCTTTACAGGGTTAGAGCATGTCAATTAAAAAATCATGGCGATGGAAGAAAACTCTTACTGAAGAAATATGATTTAATTATGAATGCTGACAGTATAATTAGTTTGTTAAAATCGAATATTTTTTCTGTACCATAAATGAAGAATAGTAATGCAACATGACAGAAAACTCTAAATTAATTTAGCTGATTTATGAGTGGACAGACTTATGCGACCGAACTACATTTCCCTGATAAAATACACAGATAAACATTGATTATACACATAATGTGCATCTTTTGCTCTATATTACGTTGCATAAGTGCAAAACAGCTCCTTGCCTTTGTCAATAAGTCAAATAGTGCAAAATTCCCATCTCGTAATCACCGTTTCTTTAAGTATGACCTTGCAAACACCTTTCATATATCACCTATACAGCTTGGGACGGCCTTGATGATCCCAGTTAAAGACATTGCAGACTTTTCTACAGAAACAAGCCAGAAACCTTTCATTACAGAATCTATGTCAGAGGTAGAAGCGCTTCGCTGTAATACACAATGCTACAAAACAGCTTCCTCCGATGTCAGCCGTGCACCGGCGAAACACTGAACCGCAAGGGCCGCCAGCAAAATAGGATTATAGAGATGCACACCAGCAAGGCGGCGTTCCTCTGACCGCAAGTCATTCTGAGCTGAATCTACCAAAACTGATTGATTCGTGTCTACGATTCACCAGACACCTGAATGTCACCTTTCCACATCGCTGCCATTCACTGCACAGAGTGATTGAAAGAGAGAGCAGAGGTGAGAGGGAACGGATGCTTATGGCAAGGGGAGATATGAACTTAATGCTGGAACACAGAGAGGAAGACGGGAGCGAGGGTGGAGGTGCACCGAATGCCACAGCTGACGACGGGGAGATATGGGAACATTAATTTTGCTACAGAGGTCTCTAAGTCTTCATTTCCAGGAGTCTCCAAGTCCTGGTGGAAACATCTGATAAGAGGCTGATGTCAGTGTCTTCATTTCGTTCTCTATCATACTCACATTCTTCACCTCGTTCATCTTTCCAGCTCAGGATATTTAGTACAAGCCGAAGCGATGTCATTGTCATGACCCTAAAGAAACGTCCAATATTTGACGTTTAATACATTTCGACTGAGCTACAGTGGCCTGGGGGGTGCACAATATAGGGCTGGGAATTGACACAAATTTAGATGCAAGTCAATTGAATTCAAAACGAAATTGAGTCATTTGGATATATATCAGGTGCAATACATGTCAATTTTTCTCAAGGAAAAATTCTGTAAACAGGGAACCTTGTCAGTTGGTATATTACTATAAAGGTTCAAATTAACACTTGATTTGTATAGCCTACAAAAAATGTAATTACACAATAATAACGTTATAATAACTTTTTAGTGATAAAATTACGTTTCAGTTAGTTTTTTAAAAATATAAACATTCAAACAGTGGCCTACATTAAATATTAAAGTTTAAATATAATGTAAAAATATAATAAATATGCAACATAGTGGTTACTGTAAGTAGTAGCAAAGAGGAAGAGCTTTTTCAGAGATGAATCCTTTTATTTTTTATATTTGAAAATGTTTGTGCTGCTGCGCGTCGCTTTGTGTAATAAGCAGAGTGTTCGTGCGTTGTGCACCCGCCTATAGGTGCAATTTTTAGGGGTGTGATATTCAAATGAGGATTGTTTTGAGCTGCCACATTTATCAACATCCGATCATTTTGTACGATGGGATTTGCAGCATACGAATGTTTCATAAATCACATGTGAACCCTGTCGTAAGATGATTTCTGCGCTTGGATCTGCGCATGTTTCTACGGTAGATTGATAAATGAGGTCCAGTGGGAGCAGGACTTGCCGCCATTTTGGAAGTGATGTCACGCCATTTGGGGGTTGATTGATCAATGATTGAGTTCAAAGGTTGGATGTCTGATTTCGAGCAGCGTTCCAGACATCCTTTCCAAGTAGGAAGTGTTGGAAATCCAAATTCCAAGTCATCTGGAACACAGCCTAAAGGCCCTTTTACACCGGACGCGTAACGGAAAAGCGAAGCGGAAAAACAAATATTTTGTGTGCGAATAAAACCATTCACATCAGCCGCGACACGAATTTGCAACGTCTGTGATGTTTCAGAGCTCCAACATTCCAAAACATTCGTTGTGATAGCTGAGAAAACATGGACACTTCATCATCCAGTGAAGACGAGCTTTTCATTTTATTTAAAAGACCGAAAAGAAGGTTTTGGATGCACCCAGTCTTAAAGAACAGAGAGTCTGAAGGGGAGTATGCTAATCTTGTACAGGAGCTAAAACTTTATCATGGCAGGTTCCGCACTTACTTTCAAATGTCTGTGGGACAATTTGAGAAGCTCCTCCAGAGACAGTAGCACCGCATCTGACGAGACAAACCACACACTTCAGGAACCAATCAATCCGGAGCAGCTCTGTTTCCAGTTGAGTCACAATGTACACATTTAAGTGCCACAGTGGTAGTGACGGAAACACATTCACTTTCTATAGTCGCGCTGTAATCTCATGAGAAATGCGATACCTGGCAATGGTTAATGTTGATTGAATGGCTAATGACATCAACTGGACATTTCGTCACCTTTGTTTCCATGTATATGATTGGTTTAAGCCTTTTCTGTCGCTGCGAGAGTTTTAAAAAATCGACATAGAAACAAAAAAAAATTAAAATAATTCGGCACAGCACATTCGCGTTCGGTATGGAAGCACTCATTACACGAACAGCTGATCAAAAAGATAAAACCATTGCAGTCAAAATCCAACTGTCAAAATCGCGTCCAGTGTGAAAGGACCTTAAGAATTCCTCAAAATGTGAATCGATTAAAGCCAAGAAATTTATATTTTCAACCCAGCCCTAGTGTACTGTAACAAATTTAGCAAAGCATTTAAAACAAAAATAAGTCACAAAAAATGTCTATATGTGTTTCAGGCGCTCACGTCCTAATTACAACTTGTAAACTCTACATTTTCTGGGAGCTCTGACCATGTGACCGCTGTACCACCTGACCACTGCAGATTCATTTTGACATTGATAGTGTTGCCAAAACGCATATCGTGAACTGCTCAGAGAACATCACAAGTTGTCAGCTCATAATTGCAGTAACTACGCTTTTAGTACGAATATGTTAGCCTTACTGTTATCTATAAGCTAGTGTGCTCCAAAACAATGACAGAATTCACATTTAGAAGATATAAGCATTCAAAACTTACAGTCTTTCACGTCCGCCAATATGGATAATAATTTTGATGACATCACTCTGCACTTCAGCTTCTCATCAGAGGAACAGAGAATGATTCAAACAGAGTAAAGATGCTTTCCATTGGGGCAAGGAAGTCTGGTTTCACATTAGTGTCACGCGAACAGCTGCAGCGCGCAAAGTCTGCTCCGGTCCAGAGACATGATAGCACAGTATGCGCGAGTCGGCACAGTCCACAAAATGTATCGGACTCATTTGAATTCTGCACAGATTGCTATATTTTAAAGCCATATGGATGATATTCGAAGGAGAAACGGTTAGAGATTAGGAGGAAACTGCGGCTTTACTGAGCTCAACGGCTCTGGCCGAACTGTGAAAAAAAGGGGAGTGGCTGTTCGATATGGCTGGTCTTCCTGTTTGAGTTGAAATTACACACTGAATAATGCTGCGGTTTTCGAGGCGCTTCAGTACTTAAAAGCCACCAAACATTAAAAATAATTTTAAATTCTACAAATTTACATCGTTTTCCAACCCATAAAAGTTTTGTCCCCCTCTCGAACATTCTCAGCACAGATTATTAATCATTGCCTCTGATCGTCATGCGATGGTTGTCTTCCTGTGACATTTCCTTGTGTGGCCTTGCTTGTGTCCATCCTGCTGAGTCGCTCATCTATGCTTGCTAATCCAACATGCGTGACAGCTGACCGCTGATGCTAACAATAGCGAGACAGCACGGACAGCCCGTTCTAAAGACTGTCAAATGATAAATTACCCTCTTCAGTCACTCTAACCGAGAGCCAGTTAGGTCACACAAACAGCTTGACGTGACATTTTTCCAGTACTGTATATGCAAACTGCTGCCAATCAATTAACAGCTTGCCTTTCTTTACCCCTCAACCGCATATTGGGATTGTGAGAAATTGACTGCAGAGCGGAAGTCAACACAAAAGCCTCCTGCGGGTCCAGGGTTGCAGGGACGGGCTGAACAAATAAATGTGGCTGTGAATCACTCGTCCTTTTTGTGAATTCCTCAAAACATAGCAGTCGTCTGGTGAATCGACAGTTGGATAAAACACTAAAAAAATCATTTTTAAATCACTACTTTTGTCAGTGCTGCATTGGACACTGTCGATCACAACATGCTTCTTGACAGGCTGGAAAACTGGGATAGTCCTTAAATGGTTCAGGTCATACTTAGAAGGGAGAGGTTATTATGTGAGCATTGGTGACCATAAGTCTGAGTGGACATCCATGACATGCGGAGTCCCACAAGGCTCAATTCTTGCCCCACTCCTATTCAACCTGTATATGCTCCCACTGAGCCAAATAATGAGAACCAAATTGGTTACCACAGCTATGCAGACGACACCCAGATCTACTTAGCACTATCACCTAATGACTTCAGCCCCATTGACTCCCTGTGCAAATGCATTGATGAATTTAACAACTGGATGTGCCAAAACTTTCTTCAGTTAAACAAAGACAAAACGGAAATCGCTACATTTGGAAACAAAGATGAAATTCTCAAGGTGAACGCATATCTTGAGGCTTACGGTCTAAAAACAAAAAATCAAGTCAGGAATCTTGGTGTGATTTTGGAGTCAGACCTGAGTTTCAGTAGTCATGTCAAAGCAATAACTAAATCAGCTTACTATCATCACATCACAAATATCGCAAGAATTAGATGCTTTGTTTCCAGACAAGACCTAGAGAAACTCGTTCATGCTTTTATCACCAGTAGGGTGGACTATAGTAATGGTCTTCTCACCGGCCTTCCCAAAAAGACCATTAGACAGCTGCAGCTCATACAGAACGCTGCTGCCAGGATTCTGAGCAGAACCAGAAAATATGAACACATCACACCAGGTCCTTGGAAGGGAAGGAGGTCACTAGGAAGCCGGGTTGCTACTCGTGTGTCTCACGAACGGAAAATCTCTGACTCTTCTGTTCAGACGGGAGCTCCACCAAATTTAGCATTGTTATTTTCTTTTCTTATACATGGTATTTATTATTATTTCTTATGCATATGCTGTGATTATTCTATCAATATTTTAATACCTTTTCTATGTAAAGTACTGTATGAAATGTGCTATATAAATAAACTTGCCTTGCCTAGCCTTTTTGTGTTTTTCAGGGGGAAAAAACTGAAGAAAAAAACTATTGTATAAGATACACTGCCACTCAAAAGTTGGGGCCAGTAAGATTTTTTTAAAAATAATTTTTCTTATGTTTCTCTTATGTTTCTCTTATGTATAATAATTCTCTTATGTTTACCAAAGCTTACATTTATCAGTAATACAGTAAAACCATAATATTGTGAAATATTATTACAATTTAAAATAATTGTTTTCTAATTTAATATATTAATTTTCAGCATCATTACTCCAGTCTTCAGTGTCACATGATCCTTCATAAATCATTCTAATATCATGTTTTGCTGCTCAAGAAACATTTCTTATTATTATCAATGTTGAAAACAGTTGTGCTGCTTAATATCTTTGTGGATTCTTTAATGAATAAAAGGTTCAAAAGAGCAGCGTTTATTAGATTATAGACTTTTTTGTAACATTATATGTCTTTACTGTCATTTTGATTAATTTAATTCATCCATTTCAATAAAGTATTAATTTCTTACTGAGCCCAAACTTATTTTTAATTCACATATAATTAATTGTATTTTTTAATTAGGGGTTCAAGCACGAAGTGCTGAACACCTATTGTATTTGTGCTGATTTTTATTAGGGGTTCAAGCACGAAGTGCTGAAACCCTATTGTAATTGTATTGATTTTTAGGGGTTCAAGCACGAAGTGCTGAAACCCTATTGTAATTGTATTGATTTTTATTATTAGGGGTTCAAGCACGAAGTGCTGAACACCTATTGTATTTGTGCTGATTTTTATTATTAGGGGTTCAAGCACGAAGTGCTGAACACCTATTGTATTTGTGCTGATTTTTATTATTATTATTATTATTATTATTATTCTGCCGTAAAACGCATCGTGCAGCCCAAACCGTAAGTGCTGGAGCTTTGAAACTTTGTCAGATGGTAGTACAAAAATCGAGGAGAGGTTATCAAATTATGAGCCAGATTGGCCTATAGGTGGCGCTATAGCAATCAATTGCGCGAAACTGCTCATAACTCCTAAACCGTATGTCGTAGACTCAAGTGTCTTATATCATTGGAAAGGTGAGTCCCTGACGAAAAAAACGTATATCTCCGATTTCATTTCCGTCATAATAGATTTTCCGCCATTTTGAATTTTGTCAAAAAACTACTTTTGCGAACTAGTCCCTGGATTTTTGCCCGATCGGAACCAAACTAGTACAGAAATGTTCTCTGGAGTCTGAATATCAATAATTATCGAAAAAAAGTATAAATTTCACTTCAAGGTTGCAAAGGGGCGGAAAACGAATGTTGTGGGAGGAGCCTATTTTACTTAAATGGCTATAACTCAAGAACAAAATGAGATATCTTTACCAAACTTGGTACACATGTGTATGGGCTAAGTCTTTGGTCACGATAAAAAAATCGCGACGATTGACCACTTGGTGGCGCTATAACACCAAAAAAATATGAAAATGGCTATAACCACCCGACCGCTAGTCCGATTGACTTGAAAATTGGTATGCCGTGTCTTGGTCCAAGCTAACATATATGTCTATGAGGACATTGGCGTATCTCAAAAAACATGGCTGCTATCGGCTAATGAAGTTTGAGCACCTCTAAGACAAGGTTAACGGAGGCCGATCGGAATGAAACTTGGTGGGCATCTTTGACTCATGGCCCTAGAGGTCTGTAAGAATTTTGAAAGAAATCAGCCACTAGTTGGCGCTAACGAGTTTTATGGCTCTTTAATCACGTGGTGTTGCACACATCAACCAAATATACACATCATATTATAGGTCTCCTCATGCTGAACAACTTTGCCTCTAGAAGCATTGCTGTCAATCAAACCGTTCATTAAATATTTGCAATTATGTTAAAAACCTACTTTTGCGAACTAGTCCCTGGTTTTTTGCCCGATCAGAACCAAACCAGTCTAGGACAATTCTTTGGACTCTCTAGATCAATAATTATCAAAAAAAAGTCCAACTTTTGCATTTAGATGGCTATAACAGTGTCATTTAGAAGAGGGATGTAGCAAAATACACTCAATAGCCTATAAATCTTAATGGAAAACTCAAAACGTCACTAAAATTGTTATGTATATGTGACATAACATGCTGAAGAAGTGTGCAAAGTTTCATGGAGATTGGACCATAGGTGGCGCTATAACTGTTAAAAAGCTTTGAAAACCATGTATTCCCTATGATGAATTGCCTGTATTGGCTGTAAATGGTATTTTCCATCTCTGTAATCAGGTGGGGTTAAAAACATCCACATAATATGCATATATTATGATAGATCTCCTCATGCTAAACAACTTTGCCTCAAGAACCAATACTGTCAATCAAATCGTTCATTAAATATTAACGATTATGTTAAAAACCTCTTTTTGCAAACTAGTAATAGATTTTTCGACCTGATCAGAACCAAACCAGTGCAGTACAATTCTCTGGACTCTTTAGAGCAATAATTATAAAAAAAAGTTAAACTTTTGCATCTGAATGGTTATAACAGGGTAATTTCAAGATGTGGCCTTGACCAAGTGTCTCCAAATGCCTATATCTATTCAATGAATGCTCAGATCTACTTAAAAACAAGTCAGTACATGTATCCTATGCCTCTTAACAAGCATGAATCGGACAATAGATCGGACAATATTTGCCTCTATAACAGTTAAAAAGGTGAAAATTATAGAGTTCATATCAAAATAATGGTATATTAAGCCAATAAGTGGTCGTTTGCTGCCCCCCGCTGTTCATTTTATTGTACTACACACAAAATAATTGATCTCTAAGTCATATTTAACTGCTCATAACTCCTAAACCGTATGTCGTAGACTCAAGTGTCTTGTATCATTAGAAAGGTGAGTCCATGATGAACAAAACTAATATGTTAAACGAATGTTGTGGGAGGAGCCTATTTTACTAAAATGGCTATAACTCAAGAACAAAATGAGATATCTTAACCAAACTTGGTACACATGTGTATGGGTTTAGTCTTGGTTATAATAAGCCAATAAGTGGTCGTTTGCTGCCCCCCGCTGTTCATTTTATTGTACTACACACACAAAAATTGATCTATAAGTCATATTTAGACTTTTAAAAAATCACTATTTAAACATTTACATCACATGTAGTCAAAATGAATCTATTAAGTATTACTACTGACAATTGTGTCACATTGAGAAATGTGAATCTTGAAGGAGACTTGCAGGAATTTTGTTATGTTTACTGCAACATCATATAGTTATAATGTCTGTATCTACAACATAATTTGTGTGTAGCCCAATGTTTCTGAATACACTTTTAATAATCTGATTAATAGTTACAAAGATCTATGTGAAATGATTATAGACCATAGCATTAAAAAAATGTGTGTGTGTGTGTGTGTGTGTGTGTGTGTGTGTGTGTGTGTGTGTAAGCATGCATAATGGAACAACTGGTTTGAAGCAAGCCTGTAGTGCTCCAGTCAGAAATTGAAGCTTTCGCGCCTCGATCGCCCCCCGGTGGCCAGTCCCAGTATAGCTCCTAAACCCCGCCTCTCCATGTATATGAATGGGCGCGAGACACACTAAACAATTTAATTACACTTCAAACAATTGTTTCCTAAAGATGGTTTCTGTCAGTTTAGGCAGTTTTTATTACAATAATTTCATTTCAAGTGTTCGTTTTTTAAATAAGTTTAGTTTTAGTGAGTTATTTGATGCTATAAAAACGGGGGGTGTGACGTCATGATTGACAGCTGAGATTGACGGCTTCTCTGAGTGAAGTTGTCACTGAGGCACTAACGGACTTTTTTCTGGATTTTTGGGAGGAGATTGGAGCTTTAGCTTTAATTTCTACACTTCCATAACTGTTTATTTCACACCAACATAATTAATTGTTCTGCATCTGCGAGAGTGTGGGCGGGCTTTTGATAATCGCGCCTCTACTTCCTGTTCTCTACTGCGCAACTCCGGTCCCGAGATCGCTACTGCGCAGACTCGGTCCCAAGATGTCAGCGCCGTGAGTGGGCCTATGAAAGCTTCAACTTTGGTCAGCGGAAGTCAATGAAGTCGAGTCGTCCATATTTTTTTACGGTCTATGGTTTGAAGCCTGTTTCAGAGCCTATTTTACTAAAAGGGCTATAACTCAAGAACGAAATGAGATATCTTCACAAAACTTTGTACACATGTGCATGGGCTCAGTCTTTGGTCACAGTAAAAATAATTGTGAGGATTGAACACTTGGTGGCGCTATAACATGAAGGAAACATGAAAAGGGCTATAACCACCCGACTGCTAGTCCGATTGACTTGAAAGTTGGTATGCAGTGTCTTGGTCCAAGGTACCATGCATGTCTATGAGGAATATGGTGTAACTCAAAAAACATGGCCGCTATTGGCCAATGAAATTTGAGAACCTATTAGACAAGGTTAACGGAGGCCGATCGGAACAAAACTTGATGGGCATGTTTGACTCATGGCCCTAGAGGTCAATAAGAATTTAAAGAAATTGGCCACTAGCAGGCGCTAACGAGTTTTATGGCTCTGTAATCACGTCATGTTTCACATATTCCCACAATATTGATATCATTTGATAGGTCTCCTCATACTAAACAACTTTGCCTCTAGAATCATTGCTGTCAATCAAATCGTTCATTAAATATTCACCATTATGTTAAAAACCTAATTTTGCAAACTAGTCCCTGTTTTTTTGCCCGATTGGAACCAAACCAGTCTAGGACAATTCTCTGGACTCTCTAGATCAATAATTATCAAAAGAAAGTTGAACTTTTGCATTTGGATGGCTATAACAGGGTCATTTAGAAAAGAGACGTGGCAAAATACACTCAAAAGCCTATAAATTCTAAGGGACAACTCAAAACTTCACGAAAATTGGTGGGCATGTGTGACATTAGATCCTTAACAAGCATGCAAAGCTTTACAGAGATCGGACCATAGGTGGCGCTATAACTGTTAAAAACCATATGTTTCCTATGGTAAATTGCCTGTAATTTAAGTTTTCCATCTATTATTTCAGTGTTTAAAATCTTGCTAAATAAAACCTAATGTCTTTTGATGCTTGTGTGCTTAAAGGCCTTAAAGGCTTGAACCCCGCTAAATGCTGCTTGCAGCTTTAATTATTATTATTATTATTATTATTATTCAGACCTAAAACGCATCGTGCAGACCAAACTGTAAGGGCTAGAGACTTGAAACTTGGCCAATAGGTAGTACAAAAATCGAGGAGAGGTTATCAAATTATGACCCCGATTGGCCTATAGGTGGCGCTATAGCAATCAATTGCGCAAAACTGCTCATAACTCCTAAACTGTATGTTGTAGACTCAAGTGTCTTATATCATTGGAAAGCTGAATACCTGACATAAAAAACGTACATCTCCGATTTCATTTCCGGTATGCAAATTTTTCCGCCATTTTGAATTTTGTCAAAAAACTACTTTTGCGAACTAGTCCTAGGTTTTTTGTCCGATCAGAACCGAACTAGTGCCAAAATGTTCTCTGGCGTCTGACTATTAATAATCATTGAAAAAAAGTCATAATTTGGATTCACGGTTGTTAGGGGGCTTAAAATTGATGTTCAGGGCGGAGCCTATTTTACTAAAAAGGCTATAACTCTAGATCAAAATAAGATATCTTCACCAAATTTGGTACACATATGTATGGGCGTTGTCTTTGGTCACGATAAGACAATCGCGA
Source organism: Gobio gobio (assembly GCF_949357685.1). Taxonomy (NCBI): domain Eukaryota; kingdom Metazoa; phylum Chordata; class Actinopteri; order Cypriniformes; family Gobionidae; genus Gobio; species Gobio gobio. The sequence goes on from NC_137121.1 coordinate 20,889,648, forward strand.
CGATTGGCCACTTGGTGGCGCTATAACATGAAAATAACATGAAAAAGGCTATGACCACCTGACCATTAGTCCAATTGACTTGAAAATTGGTATGCAGTGTCTTGGTCCAAGGTAGCATATATGTCTATGAGGAAATTGGCGTATCTCAAAAAACATGGCCGCCACAGCCAATTAAATTTGAGCACCTATTAGACAAGGTTAACAGAGGCCGATCATAACGAAACTCGATGGGCATGTTTGACTCATGGTCTTAGAGGTCTGTAAGAATTTTGAAAGAAATCGGCCACTAGTTGGCGCTAACGAGTTTTGAGGTTCTGTAATCACGTGGTGTTGTACACATCCCCGAAATATGCATATCATTTGATAGATCTCCTCATACTGAACAACTTTGCCTCAAGAACCAATACTGTCAATCAAATTGTTATTTATTTATTTATTCACAATTATGTTAAAAACGTATTACCTAAAATTGCCACCAGATGGCAGCAGAAGACCACTCATTGGTTCATTCTGCTTACTAAGCATATTTAAACTTTATAAAATCATTATAATAAATGTTGCAAATGACATTTTGTCAATGTTTATCAATTAATTTGTTCATTTGATTAATGTTTTTACAATAATTATTAAATTACAATTAAAATAATGCCTGAAAATATGTTTTAAAGGGGAAAACCTGGAATAAGCTATTTGTTACCCATCATTTATTTCAAATATCTATATCTCCAACAAAATGTGCATGTGAGTTAAGCACGTTTGAAGACATTAACTTGGAAAATGTGCCCATTAAATGAAAAACAGACATTTAAAATGAAAATGAGCCAATGAGTGGTTCTCTGCTGCCACCTGCTGGGCTTAAATTGTCATTTTGTCATACTATTTACTTATCATGTTCTATAATTCCTATTTAGATATTATAAAGTCACTATTACAATATTTACAATTACATTTTGTCAAATTAATTTATTTCAAATATATGATGGCGTATTACCTAAAATTGCCACCAGATGGCAGCAGAAGACCACTCATTGGCTAATCCTCTAAACTAATATTGTTCAATCATATTTAAACTGTGATCGTGCAGACCAAAGCGTAAATGCTAGAGACTTGAAACTTTATCAGATGGTAGTACAAAAATCGAGGCTAATGTTGTCAGAGTATGAACCCGATTGGCCAATAGGTGGCGCTACAGCAATCAAAAGCGCGAAATGGCTCATAACTCCTAAACCCTATGTCGTAGACTCAAGTGTCTTATATCATTGGAAAGGTGAGTCCATGGCGAACAAAACGTATATCTCCGATTTCATTTCCGCCATGACAGATTTTCCGCCATTTTGCATTTTGTCAAAAAAAAAATTTGACAAAAACTTTTGCAAACTAGTCCTAGGTTTTTTGCCGGATCGGAACCAAACCAGTGTCAAAATGTTCTCTGGAGTCAGATTATCAATAATTATCAATAAAACGTCGAAATTTATATTCACGGTTGTTAAGGAGCGTAAAAATAATCGTTCAGGGGGGAGCCTATTTACTAAAAGGGATATAACTCAGGAACAAAATGAGATATCTTCACCAAACTTGGTACACATGTGTATAGGCTGAGTGTTTGGTCACGATAAAAAAAATCACGACGATTTAACACTTGGTGGCACAATAACTTGAAAAAACATCAAAATGGCTTTAACCACCTGACCGCTAGTCCGATTGACTTGAAAATTGGTATGCAGTGTCTTGGTCCAAGGTACCAAGTATGTCTATGAGGACATTGGCGTATCTTAAAAAACATGGCTGCCACAGCCAATTAAATTTGAGCACCTATTAGACAAGTCTCATGGCCCTAGAGGTCTGTAAGAATTTTGAAATAAATCGGCCACTAGTTGGCGCTAATGAGTTTTATGGCTCTGTAATCACGTGGTGTTGCACACATCCACGAAATATACATATCATTTAATATATTCTAAGGGAAAACTCAAAACTTCACGAAAATTGGTGGGCATATGTGACATTAGATCCTTAACAAGCTTGCAAAGTTTTATAGAGCTCGGACCATAGGTGGCGCTATAACTGTTAACTTCTTAACCCGCATCGGATCGTGGACGGGGGGGTTGACGGAAGTGGGGGGGTGTGTACTTTTATTTACTTTTGTTTTATACAAAATATTCAATCAACTATCACAAACTATGCATCATTTGAAAGCTAAAACACTCAAGATTCATGTTCTGAACTTGTTTTTGCAATAAATACACCAGAGAGGAAAGGGTTAAATGAAACGCTAAAGGACCATCCATGTAAACATTAGCATAATATCAGCGTTACTCATCTTTCATCTCCTGTCGTTCAGATCAGATCGGACGAATCCAATAAACACCCGCATACATCTCTGTGTAAGAGTCCATTCTTCAAAATGCATCCCACTTTTTAATCCAAAACAACGAAAAAATAGGGAAAAAACTAAAAATCCTCCGTTGTTTGCAAGAGAGTTTTGAGTTAGCGTGATCAATCATGTCCATTTTCAATGAAATATCGATTCTATTCCGTGTCTGGCAAACTCCCCCTGCAAGAATAGCTTCTCCCACGTATTTTAAGCCCTCCCTCGTCTCTCTCCTTCAATCAGAGACTCTTCTGGGATGCATCATATAGAGGAAGTGCCTTACAGGCTTGGTGAGCTGTCAATCATTGCGCCCATGGTTTTCGTTGGATAAAGGCACTCGGTGCCCAGCCAATGCCTTTCCAACAAAGGTTTGATTGATGGACTTAGTAACCAATCAAAAGGCATTATCTTGCGCAGTTTGCGTAAGTAGGCTTTGGTGAATACTGTTTTTGCGCGCTGGCTGCGCGTTCTCCATGGCCAGCTGCAGTGGAGCGCGCTGTCTCTCACAGACGCTTCCCATCAGCTAAATGAGTTTTTTACACTTTGTAATCTCTGTAAATAGTTGCTTTAGTTTTTCAGTAACTGTTTATCCATTATAATTAGTAGTATATTGCAGTTTATTGCAGATTTATTTGAATGAAAAACTACTCTTTACAATAGCAAATGTTCTGAAATAAATGGCCTTTTTGAAATGACGCCTAGACTTTTCTTGACATAAAAGCTCACAGAAGCCACATTACTGAGAGAATCATCCTCATATTTGAATCATGACATGATTAGACATTCAGTTTTATATTTAAGTTATTTTCAGGCTCTTAACATTAAATTATAATATTTTTTTCCCTAAGTGAAAACAAAAAACAAAAAACGTGAGTCACTTACATGTATATTTACATGTATATTACTCTGTTCCCATATTACTTTGAGTTATTATGACTCTTGGGTAGCAATATTTCAAGTGTCTAGTTTAAAATAAGACCAGGTTTATGAATATAGACCATAGGGTTTAAGAGCTGCAGACATTTTCATTTGGGTATATCGTTTTCAAAGAATTCCTAAAAAATGGGGCGCTTGTTAAGAGGTTAAAAACCTTTTAAAACCATATGTTTCCTATGGTAAATTGCCTATATTGCCTGAAAATTTACTTTTCCATCTATTATTTCAGTGTTTAAAATCTTGCTAAATAAAACTTAATGTCTTTTGATGCTTGTGTGCTTAAAGGCCTTAAAGGCTTGAACCCCGCTAAATGCTGCTTGCAGCTTTAATTATTATTATTATTATTATTATCCGCTAAAACGCATCGTGCAGCCCAAACCGTAGAAGCTGGAGCTTTGAAACTTTGTCAGATGGTAGTACAAAAATCGAGGAGAGGTTATCAAATTATGAGCCAGATTGGCCTATAGGTGGCGCTATAGCAATCAATTGCGCAAAACTGCTCATAACTCCTAAACCGTATGTCGTAGACTCAAGTGTCTTATATCATTGGAAAGCTGAATACCTGACGTAAAAAATGTATATCTCCGATTTCATTTCCGCCATTATAGATTTTCCGCCATTTTGAATTTTGTCAAAAAACTACTTTTGCGAACTAGTCCCTGGATTTTTGCCCGATCGGAACCAAACCAGTGCAGAAATGTTCTCTGGAGTATGAATATCAATAATTATCGAAAAAAAGTTGAAATTTCTATTCACGATCGCTAAGGGGCGGAAAACGAACGTTGTGGGAGGAGCCTATTTTACTAAAATGGCTATAACTCAAGAACAAAATGAGATATCTTTACCAAACTTTGTACACATGTGTATGGACTGAGTCTTGGGTCACGATAAAAGAATCGCGACGATTGAACACTTGGTGGCGCTATAACACGAAAAAAACATGAAAATGGCTATAACGACCCGACCGCTAGTCCGATTGACTTGAAAATTGGTATGCAGTGTCTTGGTCCAAGGTACCATATATGTATATGAGGACATTGGCGTATCTCAAAAAAAAATGGCTGCTATTGGCCAATGAAGTTTGAGCACCTCTAAGACAAGGTTAACGGAGGCTGATCGGAATGAAACTCGGTGGGCATGTTTGACTCATGGACTTAGAGGTCTGTAAGAATTTTGAAAGAAATCGGCCACTAGTTGGCGCTAACGAGTTTTTTGGCTCTGTAATCACGTGGTGTTGCACACATCAACCAAATATACACATCATATGATAGGGCTCCTCATACTGAACAACTTTTCCTCTAAAAGCATTGCTGTCAATCAAATCGTTCATTAAATATTTGCGATTATGTTTAAAACCTACTTTTGCAAACTAGTCCCTGGATTTTTGCCCGATGGAAACCAAACCAGTCTAGAACAATTCTCTGGACTCTCTAGATCAATAATTATTGAAAAAAAGTTGAACTTTTGCATTTGGATGGCTATAACAGGGTCATTTAGAAGAGGAGCTTAGCAAAATACACTCAAAAGGCTATAAATCCTAAAGGAAAACTCAAAACTTCACCAAAAATGTTATGTACATGTATCATAACATGCTGAAGAATCCTGCAAAGTTTCATGGAGATCGGACCATAGGTGGCGCTATAACTGTTAAAACGCTTTGAAAACCATGTATTCCCTATGGTGAAATGCCTGTTTTGGCTGCAAATGGTATTTTCCATCTCTGTAATCAGGTGGGGTTAAAAACATCCACATAATATGCATAAATTATGATAGATCTCCTCATACTGAACAACTTTGCTTCAAGAACCAATACTGTCAATCAAATCGTTATTTAAACATTCACAATTATGTTAATAACCTCATTTTGCAATCTAGTCCTAGATTTTTTTGCCCGATCGGAACCAAACCACTGTAGTACGATTCTCTGGACTCTTTAGAGCAATAATTATTTAAAATAAAGTTAAACTATTGCATCTGAATGGCTATAACATTATTTCAAGGTGTGGCCTTGGCCAAGTGTCCCCAAATGCCTATATCTATTCAATGAATGCTCAGATATTCTTAAAAACAAGTCAGAACATGTGTACTATGCCTCTAAACAAGCATGAAACATTTCAGACAGATAGGACAATATTTGCCTCTATAACAGTTAAAAAGCTGAAAATTATGAAAATAATGGTAGATTAAGCCAATAAGTGGTCGTTTGCTGCCCCCCGCTGTTCATTTTATTGTACTACACTCTAATATTGATCTACAAGTCATATTCAGCTTAAAATAAATCACTATTTTAACATTTGCAATCACATTTAGTTAAAATTAATCTATTAAGTATTACTATTGACAATTGTCACATTGAGAAATGTGAATCTTGAAGGAGACTTGCAGGAAACATTTTGTTTACTGCAACATCATATAGTTAAAATGTCTGTATCTACAACAAAATGTGTGTGTGTAGTCCTATGTTTCTGAATACATTTTTAAAAATCTGATTAATAGTTACAAAGAGCTATGTTAAATGATTATAGACCATAGCATTAAAAAAGTGTGTGTGTGTGTGTGTGTGTGTGTGTGTGTGTGTGTGTGTGTGTGTGTGTGTCTGGCCTTGACCAAGTGTCCCCAAATGCCTATATCTATTCAATGAATGCTCAGATATTCTTAAAAACAAGTCAGAACATGTGTACTATGCCTGTAAACAAGCATGAACATTTTCAGAAAGATCGGACATTATTTGCCTCTATAACAGTTAAAAAGGTGAAAATTACAGGGTTCATATGACAATAATGGTATATTAAGCCAAAAAGTGGTCGTTTGCTGCCCCAGGAAACATTTTGTTTACTGCAACATAAAGTTCAAATGTCTGTATCTACAACAAAATGTGTGTGGGTGGTCCTATGTTTCTGAATAAATTTTTAATAATCTGATTAATAGTTACAAAGAGTTATGTGAAATGATTATAGACCATAGAATTAAAAAAGTGTTTGTGTGTGTGTGTGTGTATAAGCATGCAGAATGGAATTAACATGGAAGACCAATTTGATATATAAGTGATTTTATAATGTCTATTGCAAAGCAACTGTGAAAAGACTTTATTAATAAGTAGAATGTCCAGCAGAGGGCAGCAGAAGACCACTTATTGACTCACTTTCCTTTTAAAGTTAATAATTTTCAACAGTGACAAAAGCAATTACTATTATAACATACTCATATTTTGTCAGATTTTATCTCTTCATTTGTACTGTCACTTCACATAATTACTAGCAATGTGGTAAATCATGGTAAATCACATTAGAATCATGGTTAATCATAGTAAATAATACTAGAACGTGGTGTATTTCACAAAAAAATGTGACATGCTCATAGACCATTAAAATATATTTTCACAATAACATATTACAAAAACATTGTGTGTGTGTGTGTGTGTGTGTGTGTGTGTGTGTGTGTGTGTGTGTGTGTGTGTGTGTGTGTGTGTGTGTGTGTGTGTGTGTGTGTGTGTGTGTGTGTGTGTGTGTGTGTGTGTGTGAAAGCATGCATAATGTAACAACTGGTTTGAAGCCTGTTTCAGAGCCTATTTTACTAAAAGGGCTATAACTCAGGAACGAAATGAGATATCTTCACCAAACTTGGTACACATGTGTATGGGCTGAGTCTTTGGTCACGGTACAAAGAATTGTGAGGATTGAACACTTGGTGGCGCTATAACATGAAAAAAACATGAAAAGGGCTATAACCACCTGACTGCTAGTCCGATTGACTTGAAAGTTGGTATGCAGTGTCTTGGTCCAAGGTACCATGCATGTCTGTGAGGAAATTGGCGAAGCTCAAAAAACATGGCCGCCATTGGCCAATGAAATTTGAGCACCTATTAGACAAGGTTAACAGGATCGGAACAAAACTTGGTGAGCATGTTTGACTCATGGTCCTAGAGGTCTGTAATAATTTTTTAAGAAATTGGCCACTAGTAGGCGCCAACGAATTTTATGGCTCTGTAATCACGTGATGTTTCACATATTCCCACAATATTGATATAATTTGATAGATCTTCTCATACTGAACAACTTTGCCTCTAGAAACATTGCTGTCAATCAAATCGTTCATTTAATATTCGAAATTATGTTAAAAACCTACTTTTGTAAACTAGTCCCGTTTTTTTTGCCCGATCGGAACCAAACCAGTCTAGGACAATTCTCTGGACTCTCTAGATTAATAATTATCAAAAAAGTTGAACTTTTGCATTTGGATGGCTATAACAGGGTCATTTAGAAAAGAGGCGTGGCAAAATACACTCAAAAGCCTATAAATTCTAAGGGAAAGCTCAAAACTTCACGAAAATTGGTGGGCACATGTAACATTGCCTGTAAATTGACTTTTCCATCTATTATTTCAGTGTTTAAAATCTTGCTAAATAAAATGTAATGTCTTTTGATGCTTGTGTGCTTAAAGGCCTTAAAGGCTTGAACCCCGCTAAATGCTGCTCGCAGCTTTAATTATTATTATTATTATTATTATTATTATTATTATTATTATTCTCCGCTAAAACGCATCGTGCAGCCCAAACCGTAAGGGCTGGAACTTTGAAACTTTGTCAGATGGTAGTACACAAATCGAGGAGAGGTTATCAAATTATGAGCCAGATTGGCCTATAGGTGGCGCTATAGCAATCAATTGCGCGAAACTGCTCATAACTCCTAAACCGTATGTCGTAGACTCAAGTGTCTTATATCATTGGAAAGGTGAGTCCATGACGAACAAAACGTATATCTCCGATTTCATTTGCGCCATGATAGATTTTCCGCCATTTTGAATTTTGTCAAAAAACTACTTTTGCGAACTAGTCCTAGGTTTTTTGCCCGATCGGAACCAAACCAGTGCAGAAATGTTCTCTGGAGTCGGAATATCAATAATTATCGAAAAAAAGTTGAAATTTCTATTCACGGTCGCTAAGGGGCGGAAAACGAACGTTGTGGGAGGAGCCTATTTTACTAAAATGGCTATAACTCAAGAACAAAATGAGATATATTTACCAAACTTTGTACACATGTGTATGGGCTGAGTCTTGGGTCACGATAAAATAATCGCGATGATTGAACACTTGGTGGCGCTATAACACGAAAAAAACATGAAAATGGCTATAACCACCCGACCGCTAGTCCAATTGACTTGAAAATTGGTATGCAGTGTCTTGGTCCAAGGTCTCATGTATGTCTATGAGGACATTGGCGTATCTCAAAAAATATGGCTGCTATTGGCCAATGAAGTTTGAGCACCTATTAGACAAGGTTAACGGAGGCCGATCGGAATGAAACTCAATGGGCATGTTTGACTCATGGCCCTAGAGGTCTGTAAGAATTTTGAAAGAAATCGGCCACTAGTTGGCGCTAATGAGTTTTTTGGCTCTGTAATCACGTGGTGTTGCACACATCCACGAAATATGCATATCATTTGATAGATCTCTTCATATTGGACAACTTTGCCTCAACAACTATTGCTGTCAAACAAATCGTTCATTAAATATTTGCAATTATGTTAAAAACCTACTTTTGCGAACTAGTCCCTGGTTTTTTGCCCGATCGGAACCAAACCAGTCTAGAACAATTCTCTGGACTCTCTAGGTTAATAATTATCGAAAAAAAGTTGAACTTTTGCATTTACATGGCTATAACAGGGTCATTTAGAAGAGGGACGTAGCAAAATACACTCAATAGCCTATAAATCTTAAAGGAAAACTCAAAACGTCACGAATATTGTTATGTATATGTGACATAACATGCTGAAGAAGCATGCAAAGTTTCATGGAGATCGGACCATAGGTGGCGCTAAGACTGTTAAAAAGCTTTGAAAACCATGTATTCCCTATGGTGAATTGCCTGTATTGGCTGTAAATTGCATTTTCCATCTCTCTATTCAATGAATGTTCAGATCTACTTAAAAACAAGTCAGAACATGTATCCTATGCCTCTAAACAAGCATGAAAAATTTCAGACAGATCGGACAATATTTGCCTCTATAAAAGTTAAAAAAGGTTAAAATTACAGAGTTCATTTGATAATAATGGTATATTAAGCCAATAAGTGGTCGTTTGCTGCCCCCCGCTGTTCATTTTATTGTACTACACACAAAATAATATTATTCTGCAGTAAAACACATCGTGCAGCCCAAACCGTAAGGGCTAGAGACTTGAAACTTGGCCAATAGGTAGTACAAACATAGAGGAGAGGTTATCAAATTATGAGCCAGATTGGCCTATAGGTGGCGCTATAGCAATCAATTGCGCGAAACTGCTCATAACTCCTAAACAGTATATCGTACACTCAAGTGTGTTATATCATTGGAAAGGTGAGTCCATGAGGAAAAAAATGTGTATCTCCGATTTCATTTGCGCCATGATAGATTTTCCGCCATTTTGAATTTTGTTAAAAAACTACTTTTGCAAACTAGTCCTAGGTTTCTTGCTTGATCGGAACCAAACCAGTGCAGAAATGTTCTCTGGAGTCTGAATATCAATAATTATCAAAAAAAAGTTGAAATTTCTATTCACGGTCGCTAAGGGGCGGAAAACGACTGTTGTGGGAGGAGCCTATTTTACTAAAATGGCTATAACTCAAGTAAGAAATGAGATGTCTTCACCAAACTTGGTACACATGTGTATGGTCTGAGTCTTTGGTCACGATAAAAAAATCGCGACGATTGAACACTTGGTGGCGCTATAACACAAAAAAAACATGAAAATGGCTAAAACTACCCGACCGCTAGTCCGATTGACTTGAAAATTGGTATGCAGTGTCTTGGTCCAAGGTACCATGTATGTCTATGAGGACATTGGCCTATCTCAAAAAACATTGCCGCCACAGCCAATTAAATTATTTCAGTGTTTAAAATCTTGCTAAATAAAACTTAATGTATTTTGATGCTTGTGTGCTTAAAGGCCTTAAAGGCTTGAACCCCGCTAAATGCTGCTTGCAGCTTTAATTATTATTATTATTCTCCGCTAAAACGCATCGTGCAGCCCAAACCGTAGAAGCTGGAGCTTTGAAACTTTGTCGGATGGTAGTACAAAAATCGAGGAGAGGTTATCAAATTATGAGCCAGATTGGCCTATAGGTGGCGCTATAGCAATCAATTGCGCGAAACTGCTCATAACTCCTAAACCGTATGTCGTAGACTCAAGTGTCTTATATCATTGGAAAGCTGAATACCTGACGTGAAAAATGTATATCTCCGATTTCATTTCCGCCATTATAGATTTTCCGCCATTTTGAATTATGTCAAAAAACTACTTTTGCGAACTAGTCCCTGGATTTTAGCTCGATCGGAACCAAACCAGTGCAGAAATGTTCTCTGGAGTCTGAATATCAATAATTATTGAAAAAATGTAGAAATTTCTATTCACTGTTGCTAAGGGGCGGAAAACGAACGTTGTGGGAGGAGCCTATTTTACTAAAATGGTTATAACTCAAGAACAAAATGAGATATCTTTACCAAACTTTGTACACATATGCACGGGCTGAGTCTTGGGTCAAGATAAAACAATTGCGACGATTGAACACTTGGTGGCGCTATAACACGAAAAAAACATGAAAATGGCTATAACCACCCAACCGCTAGTCCGATTGACTTGAAAATTGGTATGCAGTGTCTTGGTCCAAGGTACCATGTATGTCTATGAGGAGATTGGCGTATCTTAAAAAACATGGCTGCTATTGGCCAATAAAATTTGAGCACCTCTAAGACAAGGTTAACGGAGGCCGATGGGAATGAAACTCGGTGGGCATGTTTTACTCATGGACTTAGAGGACTGTAAGAATTTTGAAAGAAATCGGCCACTAGTTGGCGCTAACGAGTTTTTTGGCTCTGTAATCACGTGGTGTGGCACACATCAACCAAATATACACATCATATGATAGGGCTCCTCATACTGAACAACTTTTCCTCTAGAAGCATTGCTGTCAATCAAATCGTTCATTAAATATTTGCGATTATGTTTAAAACCTACTTTTGCGAACTAGTCCCTGGATTTTTGCCTGATCGGAACCAAACCAGTATAGGACAATTCTCTGGACTCTCTAGATCAATAATTATCGAAAAAAAGTTGAACTTTTGCCTTTGGATGGCTATAACAGGGTCATTTAGAAGAGGGGCGTAGCAAAATACACTCAAAAGCCTATAAATCCTAAAGGAAAACTCAAAACTTCACGAAAATTGTTATGTATATGTAACATAACATGCTGAAAAAACATGCAAAGTTTCATGGAGATCGGACCATAGGTGGCGCTATAACTGTTAAAAAGCTTTGAAAACCATGTAATCCTATGGTGAAATGCCTGTATTGGCTGTAAATGGTATTTTCCATCTCTGTAATCAGGTGGGGTTATAAACATCCACATAATATGCATAAATTATGATAGATCTCCTCATACTGAACAACTTTGCCTCAAGAACCAATACTGTCAATCAAATCGTTATTTAAACATTCACAATTATGTTAATAACCTACTTTTGCAAACTAGTCATAGATTTTTCAACCTGATCAGAACCAAACCAGTGCAGTACAATTCTCTGGACTCTTTAGAGCAATAATTATTTTTAAAAAAAGTTAAACTTTTGCATCTGAATGGCTATAACAGGGTTATTTCATGATGTGGCCTTGACCAAGTGTCCCCAAATGCCTATATCTATTCAATGAATGCTCAGATATTCTTAAAAACAAGTCAGAACATGTGTACTATGCCTCTAAACCAGCATGAAAAATTTCAGACAGATAGGACAATATTTGCCTCTATAACAGTTAAAAAGCTGAAAATTATGAAAATAATGGTATATTAAGCAATAAGTGGTCGTTTGCTGCCCCCCGCTGTTCATTTTAGTGTACTACACTCTAATATTGATCTACAAGTCATATTCAGCTTAAAATAAATCACTATTTTAACATTTGCAATCACATTTAGTTAAAATGAATCTATTAAGTATTACTATTGACAATTTTCACATTGAGAAATGTGAATCTTGAAGGAGACTGGCAGGAAACATTTTGTTTACTGCAACATCATAAAGTTCAAATGTCTGTATCTACAACAAAATGTGTGTGTGTAGTCCTATGTTTCTGAATACATTTTTAAAAATCTGATTAATAGTTACAAAGAGCTATGTTAAATGATTATAGACCATAGCATTAAAAAAGTGTGTGTGTGTGTGTGTGTGTGTGTGTGTGTCTGGCCTTGACCAAGTGTCCCAAAATGCCTATATCTATTCAATGAATGCTCAGATATTCTTAAAAACAAGTCAGAACATGTGTACTATGCCTCTAAACAAGCATGAAAAATTTCAGACAGATAGGACAATATTTGCCTCTATAACAGTTAAAAAGCTGAAAATTATGAAAATAATGGTATATTAAGCCAATAAGTGGTCGTTTGCTGCCCCCCGCTGTTCTTTTTATTGTACTACACTCTAATATTGATCTATAAGTCATATTCAGACTTTAAAAAAAAATCACAATTTTAACATTTACAATCACATTTAGTCAAAATTAATCTATTAGCTATTACCATTGACAATAATTGTCACATTGAGAAATGTGAATCTTGAAGGAGACTTGCAGGAAACATTTTGTTTACTGCAACATCATATAGTTCAAATGTCTGTATCTACAACAAATTGTGTGTGTATAGTCCTATGTTTCTGAATACATTTTTAATAATCTGATTAATAGTTACAAAGAGCTATGTGAAATGATTATAGACCATAGCATTAAAAAAGTGTGTGTGTGTGTGTGTGTGTGTGTGTGTGTGTGTGTGTGTGTGTGTGTGTGTGTGTGTGTGTGTGTGTGTGTATAAGCATGCATAATGGAATTAACATGGAAGACCAATTTGATATATAACTGATTTTATAGTGTTTATTGCAAAGCAACTGTGAAAAGACTTTATTAATAAGTAGAATGTCCAGCAGATGGCAGCAGAAGACCACTCATTGGTTCATTCTGTCCAATAAGCATATATATAAACTCTAAAAAAACATTATAATAGCATTGAAAATGACATTTTGTCAATGTTTATCAATTAATTTGTTCATTTGATTAATGTTTTTACAATAATTATTAAATTACAATTAAAATAATGCCTGAAAATATTTTTAAAGGGGAAGACCTGGAATAAGCTATTTGTTACCCATCATTTATTTCAAATATTTATATCACCAACAAAATGTGCATGTGAGTTAAGCACGTTTGAAGACATTAACTTGGAAAATGTGCCCATTAAATGAAAAACAGACATTTAAAATGAAAATGAGCCAATGAGTGGTTCTCTGCTGCCACCTGCTGGTCATAAATAGTCATTTTTTCATACTATTTACTTATCATGTTCTATAATTCCTATTTAGACATTATAAAGTCATTATTACAATATTTACAATCACATTTTGTCAAATTAATTTATCTCAAATATATTATGGCGTATTACCTAAAATTGCCACCAGATGGCAGCAGAAGACCACTCATTGGCTTATCCTCTAAACTAATATTGTTCAATCATATTTAAACTGTGATCGTGCAGACCAAAGCGTAAATGCTAGAGACTTGAAACTTCATCAGATGATAGTACAAAAATCGAGGCTAATGTTGTCAGAGTATGAACCCGATTGGACAATAGGTGGCGCTACAGCAATCAAAAGCGCGAAATGGCTTATAACTCCTAAACCGTATGACGTAGACTCAAGTGTCTTATATCATTGGAAAGGTGAGTCCATGACGAACAAAACGTATATCTCCGATTTAATTTCCGCCATGATAGATTTTCCGCCATTTTGAATTTTGTCAAAAAACTACTTTTGCAAACTAGTCCTAGGTTTTTTGCCCGATCGGAACCAAACCAGTGACAAAATGTTCTCTGGAGTCAGTTTATGAATAATTATCAAAAAAAAGTCGAAATTTATATTCATGGTTGTTAAGGAGCGTAAAAATAGTCGTTCAGGGCGGAGCCTATTTACTAAAAAAGCTATAACTCAAGAACAAAATGAGATATCTTTACCAAACTTGGTAGACATGTGTATAGGCTGAGTCTTTGGTCACAATAAAAAAAATCGCGACGATTTAACTCTTGGTGGCGCAATAACATAAAAAAACATGAAAATGGCTTTAACCACCCGACCGCTAGTCCGATTGACTTGAAAATTGGTATGCAGTGTCTTGGTCCAAGGTACCAAGTATGTCTGTGAGGACATTGGCATATCTCAAAAAACATGGCTGCCACAGCCAATTAAATTTGAGCACCTATTAGACAAGTCTCATGGCCCTAGAGGTCGGTAAGAATTTTGAAAAAAATCGGCCACTAGTTGGCGCTAATGAGTTTAATGGCTCTGTAATCACGTGGTGTTGCACACATCCACGAAATATGCATATCATTTGATATATTCTAAGGGAAAACTCAAAACTTCACGAAAATTGGTGGGCATGTGTGTCATAACATCATTAACAAGCATGCAAAGTTTTATAGAGATCGGACCATAGGTGGCGCTATAACTATTAAAAACCTTTTAAAACCATATGTTTTCTATGGTAAATTGCCAATATTGCCTGTAAATGGACTTTTCCATCTGTTATTTCAGTGTTTAAAATCTTGCTAAATGGTAAAAAAGGTAATGTCTTTTGATGCTTGTGTGCTTAAAGGCCTTAAAGGCTTGAACCCCGCTAAATGCTGCTTGCAGCTTTAATTATTATTATTATTATTAGGGGTTCAAGCATGAAATGCTGAAACCCTATTGTAATTGTAAGGATTCGTAAAACGCATCGTGCAGGCCAAACCGTAAGGCCTAGAGACATGAAACCTGGCCAGATGGTAGGCCTCAGTTTGGGGACAACCTATCAGAGTATGACCCCGAATGGCCCATAGGTGGCGCTACAGCAACCAAAAGTCCAAAATTGCTCATAACTCTTAGACTGTTTGTCCCAGGATCAAGTGTCTTATATCGTTGGAATCCTTGGCTCAAGGCAGACAAAATGGCTATCTCCGATTTGGATGTAGGCAGGGAAAATTTTCTGCTATGTCGAATTTTGTCCAAAACCTACTTTTGCGAACTAGTCCCTGGTTTTTCGCCCGATCGGAACCGAACCAGTCTAGGACAATTCTCTGGACTCTCTCGATCTATAATTATCAAAAAAAAGTTGAACTTTGGTATTTGGGTGGCTGTAACAGGGTCATTTAGAAAAGGGGCGTGGCAAAATACACTAAAAAGCCTATACATCCCAAATGAAAACTCAGAACTTCACCAAAATTGATGAGCATATGTGTCAGAACATGGCGAGGAAGCATGCAGAGTTTCATGGAGATCGGACCATAGGTGGCGCTATAACTGGCAAAAAGCCTTCATTCTTATTAGGGGTTCAAGCATGAAATGCTGAAACCCTATTGTAATTGTAAGGATTCGTAAAACGCATCGTGCAGGCCAAACCGTAAGGCCTAGAGACATGAAACCTGGCCAGATGGTAGGCCTCAGTTTGGGGACAACCTATCAGAGTATGACCCCGAATGGCCCATAGGTGGCGCTACAGCAACCAAAAGTCCAAAATTGCTCATAACTCTTAGACTGTTTGTCCCAGGATCAAGTGTCTTATATCGTTGGAATCCTTGGCTCAAGGCAGACAAAATGGCTATCTCCGATTTGGATGTAGGCAGGGAAAATTTTCTGCTATGTCGAATTTTGTCCAAAACCTACTTTTGCGAACTAGTCCCTGGTTTTTCGCCCGATCGGAACCGAACCAGTCTAGGACAATTCTCTGGACTCTCTCGATCTATAATTATCAAAAAAAAGTTGAACTTTGGTATTTGGGTGGCTGTAACAGGGTCATTTAGAAAAGGGGCGTGGCAAAATACACTAAAAAGCCTATACATCCCAAATGAAAACTCAGAACTTCACCAAAATTGATGAGCATATGTGTCAGAACATGGCGAGGAAGCATGCAGAGTTTCATGGAGATCGGACCATAGGTGGCGCTATAACTGGCAAAAAGCCTTCATTCTTATTAGGGGTTCAAGCATGAAATGCTGAAACCCTATTGTAATTGTAAGGATTCGTAAAACGCATCGTGCAGGCCAAACCGTAAGGCCTAGAGACATGAAACCTGGCCAGATGGTAGGCCTCAGTTTGGGGACAACCTATCAGAGTATGACCCCGAATGGCCCATAGGTGGCGCTACAGCAACCAAAAGTCCAAAATTGCTCATAACTCTTAGACTGTTTGTCCCAGGATCAAGTGTCTTATATCGTTGGAATCCTTGGCTCAAGGCAGACAAAATGGCTATCTCCGATTTGGATGTAGGCAGGGAAAATTTTCTGCTATGTCGAATTTTGTTCAAAACCTACTTTTGCGAACTAGTCCCTGGTTTTTCGCCCGATCGGAACCGAACCAGTCTAGGACAATTCTCTGGACTCTCTCGATCTATAATTATCAAAAAAAAGTTGAACTTTGGTATTTGGGTGGCTGTAACAGGGTCATTTAGAAAAGGGGCGTGGCAAAATACACTAAAAAGCCTATACATCCCAAATGAAAACTCAGAACTTCACCAAAATTGATGAGCATATGTGTCAGAACATGGCGAGGAAGCATGCAGAGTTTCATGGAGATCGGACCATAGGTGGCGCTATAACTGGCAAAAAGCCTTCATTCTTATTAGGGGTTCAAGCATGAAATGCTGAAACCCTATTGTAATTGTAAGGATTCGTAAAACGCATCGTGCAGGCCAAACCGTAAGGCCTAGAGACATGAAACCTGGCCAGATGGTAGGCCTCAGTTTGGGGACAACCTATCAGAGTATGACCCCGAATGGCCCATAGGTGGCGCTACAGCAACCAAAAGTCCAAAATTGCTCATAACTCTTAGACTGTTTGTCCCAGGATCAAGTGTCTTATATCGTTGGAATCCTTGGCTCAAGGCAGACAAAATGGCTATCTCCGATTTGGATGTAGGCAGGGAAAATTTTCTGCTATGTCGAATTTTGTTCAAAACCTACTTTTGCGAACTAGTCCCTGGTTTTTCGCCCGATCGGAACCGAACCAGTCTAGGACAATTCTCTGGACTCTCTCGATCTATAATTATCAAAAAAAAGTTGAACTTTGGTATTTGGGTGGCTGTAACAGGGTCATTTAGAAAAGGGGCGTGGCAAAATACACTAAAAAGCCTATACATCCCAAATGAAAACTCAGAACTTCACCAAAATTGATGAGCATATGTGTCAGAACATGGCGAGGAAGCATGCAGAGTTTCATGGAGATCGGACCATAGGTGGCGCTATAACTGGCAAAAAGCCTTCATTCTTATTAGGGGTTCAAGCATGAAATGCTGAAACCCTATTGTAATTGTAAGGATTCGTAAAACGCATCGTGCAGGCCAAACCGTAAGGCCTAGAGACATGAAACCTGGCCAGATGGTAGGCCTCAGTTTGGGGACAACCTATCAGAGTATGACCCCGAATGGCCCATAGGTGGCGCTACAGCAACCAAAAGTCCAAAATTGCTCATAACTCTTAGACTGTTTGTCCCAGGATCAAGTGTCTTATATCGTTGGAATCCTTGGCTCAAGGCAGACAAAATGGCTATCTCCGATTTGGATGTAGGCAGGGAAAATTTTCTGCTATGTCGAATTTTGTCCAAAACCTACTTTTGCGAACTAGTCCCTGGTTTTTCGCCCGATCGGAACCGAACCAGTCTAGGACAATTCTCTGGACTCTCTCGATCTATAATTATCAAAAAAAAGTTGAACTTTGGTATTTGGGTGGCTGTAACAGGGTCATTTAGAAAAGGGGCGTGGCAAAATACACTAAAAAGCCTATACATCCCAAATGAAAACTCAGAACTTCACCAAAATTGATGAGCATATGTGTCAGAACATGGCGAGGAAGCATGCAGAGTTTCATGGAGATCGGACCATAGGTGGCGCTATAACTGGCAAAAAGCCTTCATTCTTATTAGGGGTTCAAGCATGAAATGCTGAAACCCTATTGTAATTGTAAGGATTCGTAAAACGCATCGTGCAGGCCAAACCGTAAGGCCTAGAGACATGAAACCTGGCCAGATGGTAGGCCTCAGTTTGGGGACAACCTATCAGAGTATGACCCCGAATGGCCCATAGGTGGCGCTACAGCAACCAAAAGTCCAAAATTGCTCATAACTCTTAGACTGTTTGTCCCAGGATCAAGTGTCTTATATCGTTGGAATCCTTGGCTCAAGGCAGACAAAATGGCTATCTCCGATTTGGATGTAGGCAGGGAAAATTTTCTGCTATGTCGAATTTTGTCCAAAACCTACTTTTGCGAACTAGTCCCTGGTTTTTCGCCCGATCGGAACCGAACCAGTCTAGGACAATTCTCTGGACTCTCTCGATCTATAATTATCAAAAAAAAGTTGAACTTTGGTATTTGGGTGGCTGTAACAGGGTCATTTAGAAAAGGGGCGTGGCAAAATACACTAAAAAGCCTATACATCCCAAATGAAAACTCAGAACTTCACCAAAATTGATGAGCATATGTGTCAGAACATGGCGAGGAAGCATGCAGAGTTTCATGGAGATCGGACCATAGGTGGCGCTATAACTGGCAAAAAGCCTTCATTCTTATTAGGGGTTCAAGCATGAAATGCTGAAACCCTATTGTAATTGTAAGGATTCGTAAAACGCATCGTGCAGGCCAAACCGTAAGGCCTAGAGACATGAAACCTGGCCAGATGGTAGGCCTCAGTTTGGGGACAACCTATCAGAGTATGACCCCGAATGGCCCATAGGTGGCGCTACAGCAACCAAAAGTCCAAAATTGCTCATAACTCTTAGACTGTTTGTCCCAGGATCAAGTGTCTTATATCGTTGGAATCCTTGGCTCAAGGCAGACAAAATGGCTATCTCCGATTTGGATGTAGGCAGGGAAAATTTTCTGCTATGTCGAATTTTGTTCAAAACCTACTTTTGCGAACTAGTCCCTGGTTTTTCGCCCGATCGGAACCGAACCAGTCTAGGACAATTCTCTGGACTCTCTCGATCTATAATTATCAAAAAAAAGTTGAACTTTGGTATTTGGGTGGCTGTAACAGGGTCATTTAGAAAAGGGGCGTGGCAAAATACACTAAAAAGCCTATACATCCCAAATGAAAACTCAGAACTTCACCAAAATTGATGAGCATATGTGTCAGAACATGGCGAGGAAGCATGCAGAGTTTCATGGAGATCGGACCATAGGTGGCGCTATAACTGGCAAAAAGCCTTCATTCTTATTAGGGGTTCAAGCATGAAATGCTGAAACCCTATTGTAATTGTAAGGATTCGTAAAACGCATCGTGCAGGCCAAACCGTAAGGCCTAGAGACATGAAACCTGGCCAGATGGTAGGCCTCAGTTTGGGGACAACCTATCAGAGTATGACCCCGAATGGCCCATAGGTGGCGCTACAGCAACCAAAAGTCCAAAATTGCTCATAACTCTTAGACTGTTTGTCCCAGGATCAAGTGTCTTATATCGTTGGAATCCTTGGCTCAAGGCAGACAAAATGGCTATCTCCGATTTGGATGTAGGCAGGGAAAATTTTCTGCTATGTCGAATTTTGTCCAAAACCTACTTTTGCGAACTAGTCCCTGGTTTTTCGCCCGATCGGAACCGAACCAGTCTAGGACAATTCTCTGGACTCTCTCGATCTATAATTATCAAAAAAAAGTTGAACTTTGGTATTTGGGTGGCTGTAACAGGGTCATTTAGAAAAGAGGCGTGGCAAAATACACTCAAAAGCCTATAAATTCTAAGGGAAAGCTCAAAACTTCACGAAAATTGGTGGGCATATGTGACATTAGATCCTTAACAAGCATTAAACGTTTTATAGAGATCGGACCATAGGTGGCGCTATAACTGTTAAAAACCTTTTAAAACCATGTTTCTTATGGTAAATTGCCTGTAAATTGACTTTTCCATCTATTATTTCAGTGTTTAAAATCTTGCTAAATAAAACTTAACGTCTTTTGATGCTTGTGTGCTTAAAGGCCTTAAAGGCTTGAACCCCGCTAAATGCTGCTTGCAGCTTTAATTAGGGGTTCAAGCACGAAGTGCTGAAACCCTATTGTAATTGTAAGGGTTTTTATTATTATTATTCTCCGCTAAAACGCATCGTGCAGCCCAAACCGTAAAGGCTGGAGCATTGAAACTTTGTCAGATGGTAGCCCAAAAATCGAGGAGAGGTTATCAAATTATGAGCCAAATTGGCCTATAGGTGGCGCTATAGCAATCAATTGCGCGAAACTGCTCATAACTCCTAAACCGTAAGTCATAGACTCAAGTGTCTTATATCATTGGAAAGCTGAATACCTGACGTAAATAATGTATATCTCCGATTTCATTTCCGGTAGGCAAATTTTTCCGTCATTTTGAATTTTGTTGAAAAACTACTTTTGCAAACTAGTCCCTGGATTTTAACCCGATCGGAACCAAACCAGTGCAGAAATGTTCTCTGGAGTCTGAATATCAATAATTATCGAAAAAAAGTTGAAATTTCGATTCACGGTTGCTAAGGTGCGGAAAACGAATGTTGTGGGAGGAGCCTATTTTACTAAAATGGCTATAACTCAAGAACAAAATGAGATATCTTTACCAAACTTGGTACACATGTGTATGGGCTGAGTCTTTGGTCACGATAAAACAATCGCGACGATTGAACACTTGGTGGCGCTATAACACAAAAAAAACATGAAAATGGCTATAACCACCCGACCGCTAGTCCAATTGACTTGAAAATTGGTATGCAGTGTCTTGGTCCAAGGTACCATATATGTCTATGAGGACATTGGCGTATCTCAAAAAACATGGCCGCTATCGGCTAATGAAGTTTGAGCACCTCTAAGACAAGGTTAACGGAGGCCGATCGGAATGAAACTCGGTGGGCATGTTTGACTCATGGCCCTAGAGGTCTGTAAGAATTTTGAAAGAAATCGGCCTCTAGTTGGCGCTAACGAGTTTTATGGCCCTGTAATCACGTGGTGTTGCACACATAAACCAAATATACATATCATATGATAGGTCTCCTCATGCTGAATAACTTTGCCTCTAGAAGCATTGCTGTCAATCAAAGCGTTCATTAAATATTTGCAATTATGTTTAAAACCTACTTTTGCGAACTAGTCCCTGGATTTTTGCCTGATCGGAACCAAACCAGTCTAGGACAATTCTCTGGACTCTCTAGATTAATAATTATTGAAAAAAAATTGAACTTTTGCATTTGGATGGCTATAACAGGGTCATTTAGAAGAGGGGCGTAGCAAAATACACTATACAGCTTATAAATCCTAAAGGAAAACTCAAAACTTCACGAAAATTGTTATGTATATGTGACATAACATGCTGAAGAAGCATGCAAAGTTTTATGGAGATCGGACCATAGGTTGCGCTATAACTGTTAAAAAGCTTTGAAAACCATGTATTCCCTATGGTGAATTGCCTGTATTGGCTGTAAATGGTATTTTCTATCTCTGTAATCAGGTGGGGTAAAAAACATCCACATAATGTGCAGAAATTATGATAGATCTCTTCATACTGAACAACTTTGCCTCAAGAACCAATACTGTCAATCAAATTGTTATTTATTTATTCACAATTATGTTAAAAACGTATTACCTAAAATTGCCACCAGATGGCAGCAGAAGACCACTCATTGGTTCATTCTGCTTACTAAGCATATTTAAACTTTATAAAATCATTATAATAAATGTTGCAAATGACATTTTGTCAATGTTTATCAATTAATTTGTTCATTTGATTAATGTTTTTACAATAATTATTAAATTACAATTAAAATAATGCCTGAAAATATGTTTTAAAGGGGAAAACCTGGAATAAGCTATTTGTTACCCATCATTTATTTCAAATATCTATATCTCCAACAAAATGTGCATGTGAGTTAAGCACGTCTGAAGACATTAACTTGGAAAATGTGCCAATTAAATGAAAAACAGACATTTAAAATGAAAATGAGCCAATGAGTGGTTCTCTGCTGCCACCTGCTGGGCTTAAATGGTCATTTTGTCATTCTATTTACTTATCATGTTCTATAATTCCTATTTAGACATTATAAAGTCACTATTACAATATTTACAATTACATTTTGTCAAATTAATTTATTTCAAATATATTATGGCGTATTACCTAAAATTGCCACCAGATGGCAGCAGAAGACCACTCATTGGCTTATCCTCTAAACTAATATTGTTCAATCATATTTAAACTGTGATCGTGCAGACCAAAGCGTAAATGCTAGAGACTTGAAACTTTATCAGATGGTAGTACAAAAATCGAGGCTAATGTTGTCAGAGTATGAACTTGATTGGCCAATAGGTGGCGCTACAGCAATCAAAAGGGCGAAATGGCTCATAACTCCTAAACCGTATGTCGTAGACTCAAGTGTCTTATATCATTGGAAAGGTGAGTCCATGACGAATAAAACGTATATCTCCGATTTCATTTCCGCCATGATAGATTTTCCGCCATTTTGCATTTTGTCAAACAACTACTTTTGCAAACTAGTCCTAGGTTTTTTGCCGGATCGGAACCAAACCAGTGTCAAAATGTTCTCTGGAGTCAGATTATCAATAATTATCAAAAAAAGTCGAAATTTATATTCACGGTTGTTAAGGAGCGTAAAAATAATCGTTCAGGGGGGAGCCTATTTACTAAAAGGGCTATAACTCAGGAACAAAATGAGATATCTTCACCAAACTTGGTACACATGTGTATAGGCTGAGTCTTTGGTCACGATAAAAAAATCGCGACGATTTAACACTTGGTGGCACAATAACGTGAAAAAACATCAAAATGGCTTTAACCACCTGACCGCTGGTCCGATTGACTTGAAAATTGGTATGCAGTGTCTTGGTCCAAGGTACCAAGTATGTCTATGAGGACATTGGCGTATCTTAAAAAACATGGCTGCCACAGCCAATTAAATTTGAGCACCTATTAGACAAGTCTCATGGCCCTAGAGGTCTGTAAGAATTTTGAAAGAAATCGGCCACTAGTTGGCGCTAACGAGTTTTACGGCTCTGTAATCACGTGGTGTTGCACACATCCACGAAATATGCATATCATTTGATAGATCTCCTCATACCAAACAACTTTTTCTCTAGAACTGTTGCTGTCAATTAATATGTTCATTAAATATTCCTGAGTATGTTCAAAACCTACTTTTGCGAACTAGTCCCTGGTTTTTTGCCCGATTGGAACCAAACTAGTCTAGGATAATTCTCTGGACTCTCTAGATCAATAATTATTGAAAAAAAGTTGAACTTTTGCATTTGAATGGCTATTACAGGGTCATTTAGAAAAGAGGTGTGGCAACATACACTCAAAAGCCTATAAATTCTAAGGGAAAACTCAAAACTTCACGAAAATTGTTTTTGCATATGTAAGATAACATCTTTAACAAGCATGCAAAGTTTTATGGAAATCGGACCATAGGTGACGCTATAACTGTTAAAAGCCTTTTAAAACCACGTATTTCCTATTGTAAATTGCCTGTATTGACTGTAAATGGTATTTTCCATCTATTATTTCAGTGTTTAAAATCTTGCTAAATAAAAATTAATGTCTTTTGATGTTTGTGTGCTTAAAGGCCTTAAAGGCTTGAACCCCGCTAAATGCTGCTTGCAGCTTTAATTAGGGGTTCAAGCACGAAGTGCTGAAACCCTATTGTAATTGTATTGATTTTTATTATTATTAGGGGTTCAAGCACGAAGTGCTGAAAACCTATTGTATTTGTGCTGATTTTTATTATTATTATTATTCTGCCGTAAAACGCATCGTGCAGCCCAAACCGTAAGTGCTGGAGCTTTGAAACTTTGTCAGATGGTAGTACAAAAATCGAGGAGAGGTTATCAAATTATGAGCCAGATTGGCCTATAGGTGGCGCTATAGCAATCAATTGCGCGAAACTGCTCATAACTCATAAACCGTATGTCGTAGACTCAAGTGTCTTATATCATTGGAAAGGCGAGTCCCTGACGAACAAAACGTACATCTCCGATTTCATTTCCGTCATAATAGATTTTCCGCCATTTTGAATTTTGTCAAAAAACTACTTTTGCGAACTAGTCCCTGGATTTTTGCCCGATCGGAACCAAACCAGTGCAGAAATGTTCTCTGGAATCTGAATATCAATAATTATTGAAAAAAAGTAGAAATTTCGATTCACGGTTGCAAAGGGGCGGAAAACGAATGTTGTGGGAGGAGCCTATTTTACTAAAATGGCTATAACTCAAGAAAAAAAATAGATATCTTTACCAAACTTGGTACACATGTGTATGGGCTAAGTTTTTGGTCACGATAAAAAAATCGCGACGATTGAACACTTGGTGGCGCTATAACACGAAAAAAACATGAAAATGGCTATAACCACCCGACCGCTAGTCCGATTGACTTGAAAATTGGTATGCAGTGTCTTGGTCCAAGGTACCATATATGTCTATGAGGACATTGGCGTATCTCAAAAAACATGGCTGCTATCGGCTAATGAAATTTGAGCACCTCTAAGACAAGGTTAACGGAGGCCGATCGGAATGAAACTTGGTGGGCATCTTTGACTCACGGCCCTAGAGGTCTGTAAGAATTTTGAAAGAAATCGGCCACTAGTTGGCGCTAACGAGTTTTATGGCTCTGTAATCACGTGGTGTTGCACACATCAACCAAATATACATATCATATGATAGGTCTCCTCATGCTGAACAACTTTGCCTCTAGAAGCATATCTGTCAATCAAACCGATCATTAAATATTTGCAATTATGTTTAAAAACGACTTTTTCAAACTAGTCCCTGGATTTTTGCCCGATTGGAACCAAACTAGTCTAGAACAATTCTCTGGACTCTCTAGATCAATAATTATCGAAAAAAAGTTGAACTTTTGCATTTAGATGGCTATAACAGGGTCATTTAGAAGAGGGGCGTAGCTAAATACACTCAAAAGCCTATAAATCATAAAGGAAAACTCAAAACTTCACGAAACTTGTTATGTATATGTGACATAAAATGCTGAAGAAGCATGCAGAGTTTCATGGAGATCGGACCATAGGTGGCGCTATAACTGTTAAAAAGCTTGGAAAACCATGTATTCCCTATGGTGAATTGCCTGTATTGGCTGTAAATGGTATTTTCCATCTCTGTAATCAGGTGGGGTAAAAAACATCCACATAATATGCAGAAATTATGATAGATCTCCTCATACTGAACAACTTTGCCTCAAGAACCAATACTGTCAATCAAATTGTTATTTATTTATTCACAATTATGTTAAAAACTTATTACCTAAAATTGCCACCAGATGGCAGCAGAAGACCACTCATTGGTTCATTCTGCTTACTAAGCATATTTAAACTTTATAAAATCATTATAATAAATGTTGCAAATGACATTTTGTCAATGTTTATCAATTAATTTGTTCATTTGATTAATGTTTTTACAATAATTATTAAATTACAATTAAAATAATGCCTGAAAATATATTTTAAAGGGGAAAACCTGGAATAAGCTATTTGTTACCCATCATTTATTTCAAATATCTATATCTCCAACAAAATGTACATTTGAGTTAAGCATGTTTGAAGACATTAACTTGGAAATGTGCCCATTAAATGAAAAACAGACATTTAAAATGAAAATGAGCCAATGAGTGGTTCTCTGCTGCCACCTGCTGGGCTTAAATGGTCATTTTGTCATACTATTTACTTATCATGTTCTATAATTCCTATTTAGACATTATAAAGTCACTATTACAATATTTACAATTATATTTTGTCAAATTAATTTATTTCAAATATATTATGGCGTATTACCTAAAATTGCCACCAGATGGCAGCAGAAGACCACTCATTGGCTTATCCTCTAAACTAATATTGTTCAATCATATTTAAACTGTGATCGTGCAGACCAAAGCGTAAATGCTAGAGACTTGAAACTTTATCAGATGGTGGTACAAAAATCGAGGCTAATGTTGTCAGAGAATGAACCCGATTGGCCAATAGGTGGCGCTACAGCAATCAAAAGTGCGAAATGGCTCATAACTCCTAAACCCTATGTCGTAGACTCAAGTGTCTTATATCATTGGAAAGGTGAGTCTATGACGAACACAACGTATATCTCCGATTTCATTTCAACCATGATAGATTTTCCGCCATTTTGAATTTTGTCAAAAAACTACTTTTTCAAACTAGTCCTAGGTTTTTTGATTGATCGGAACCAAACCAGTGCAGAAATGTTCTCTGGAGTCTGATTATCAATAATTATTGAAAAAAAGTTGAAATTTCTATTCACGGTCGCTAAGGGGTGGAAAACGATTGTTGTGGGAGGAGCCTATTTTACTAAAATGGCTATAACTCAAGAACAAAATGAGATATCATCATCAAACTTGGTACACATATGTAAGACCTCAATTTGTGGTCATGATAAAAAAATCGCGACGATTGAACACTTGGTGGCGCTATAACACGAAAAAAACATGAAAATGGCTATAACCACCCGACCGCTAGTCCGATTGACTTGAAAATTGGTATGCAGTGTCTTGGTCCAAGGTACCATCTATGTCTATGAGGACATTGGCGTATCTCAAAAAACATGGCCGCCACAGCCAATTAAATATGAGCACCTATTAGACAAGGTTAACGGAGGCCGATCAGAACGAAACTCAATGGGTATGTTTGACTCATGGCCCTAGAGGTCTGTAAGAATTTTGAAAGAAATCGGCCACTAGTTGGCGCTAACGAGTTTTATGGCTCTGTAATCACGTGGTGTTGCACACATCCACAAAATATGCATATCAATTGATAGATCTCCTCATATTGAACAACTTTGCCTCTAGAACCATTGCTGTCAATCAAATTGTTCATTAAATATTTGCAATAATGTTAAAAACCTACTTTTGCAAACTAGTCCCTGGTTTTTTGCCCGATCGGAACCAAACCAGTCTAGGACAATTCTCTGGACTCTCTAGATCAATAATTATCAAAAAAAAGTTCAACTTTTACATTTAGATGACTATAACAGGGTGATTTAGAAGAGGGACGTAGCAAAACACACTCAATAGCCTATAAATTCTAAGGGAAAACTCAAAACTTCCCGAAAATTGGTGGGCATGTGTGACTTTAGATCCTTAACAAGCATACAAAGCTTTATAGAGATCGGACCATAGATGGCGCTATAACTGTTAAAAACCATATGTTTCCTATGGTAAATTGCCTATATTGCCTGTAATTTGAGTTTTCCATCTATTATTTCAGTGTTTAAAATCTTGCTAAATAAAACTACCCGACCGCTAGTCCAATTGACTTGAAAATTGGTATGCAGTGTCTTGGTCCAAGGTACCATGTATGTCTATGAGGACATTGGCGTATCTCAAAAAACATGGCTGCTATTGGCCAATGAAGTTTGCACTCAATAGCCTATAAATCTTAAAGGAAAACTCAAAACGTCACGAATATTGTTATGTATATGTGACATAACATGCTGAAGAAGCATGCAAAGTTTCATGGAGATCGGACCATAGGTGGCGCTAAAACTGTTAAAAAGCTTTGAAAACCATGTATTCCCTATGGTGAATTGCCTGTATTGGCTGTAAATTGCATTTTCCATCTCTCTATTCAATGAATGTTCAGATCTACTTAAAAACAAGTCAGAACATGTATCCTATGCCTCTAAACAAGCATGAAAAATTTCAGACAGATCGGACAATATTTGCCTCTATAAAAGTTAAAAAAGGTTAAAATTACAGAGTTCATTTGATAATAATGGTATATTAAGCCAATAAGTGGTCGTTTGCTGCCCCCCGCTGTTCATTTTATTGTACTACACACAAAATAATATTATTCTGCAGTAAAACACATCGTGCAGCCCAAACCGTAAGGGCTAGAGACTTGAAACTTGGCCAGTAGGTAGTACAAACATATAGGAGAGGTTATCAAATTATGAGCCAGATTGGCCTATAGGTGGCGCTATAGCAATCAATTGCGCGAAACTGCTCATAACTCCTAAACCGTATATCGTACACTCAAGTGTCTTATATCATTGGAAAGGTGAGTCCATGAGGAAAAAAATGTGTATCTCCGATTTCATTTGCGCCATGATAGATTTTCCGCCATTTTGAATTTTGTTAAAAAACTACTTTTGCAAACTAGTCCTAGGTTTCTTGCTTGATCGGAACCAAACCAGTGCAGAAATGTTCTCTGGAGTCTGAATATCAATAATTATCGAAAAAAAGTTTAAATTTCTATTCACGGTCGCTAAGGGGCGGAAAACGACTGTTGTGGGAGGAGCCTATTTTACTAAAATGGCTATAACTCAAGTAAGAAATGAGATGTCTTCACCAAACTTGGTACACATGTGTATGGTCTGAGTCTTTGGTCACGATAAAAAAATCGCGACGATTGAACACTTGGTGGCGCTATAACACAAAAAAACATGAAAATGGCTAAAATACCCGACCGCTAGTCCGATTGACTTGAAAATTGGTATGCAGTGTCTTGGTCCAAGGTCCCATGTAGGTCTATGAGGACATTGGCCTATCTCAAAAAACATTGCCGCCACAGCCAATTAAATTATTTCAGTGTTTAAAATCTTGCTAAATAAAACTTAATGTATTTTGATGCTTGTGTGCTTAAAGGCCTTAAAGGCTTGAACCCCGCTAAATGCTGCTTGCAGCTTTAATTATTATTATTATTATTATTCTCCGCTAAAACGCATCGTGCAGCCCAAACCGTAAGGGCTGGAACTTTGAAACTTTGTCAGATGGTAGTAAACAAATCGAGGAGAGGTTATCAAATTATGAGCCAGATTGGCCTATAGGTGGCGCTATAGCAATCAATTGCGCGAAACTGCTCATAACTCCTAAACCGTATGTCGTAGACTCAAGTGTCTTATATCATTGGAAAGGTGAGTTTATGACGAACAAAACGTATATCTCCGATTTCATTTGCGCCATGATAGATTTTCCGCCATTTTGAATTTTGTCAAAAAACTACTTTTGCGAACTAGTCCTAGGTTTTTTGCCCGATCGGAACCAAACCAGTGCAGAAATGTTCTCTGGAGTCTGAATATCAATAATTATCGAAAAAAAGTTGAAATTTCTATTCACGGTTGCTAAGGGGCGGAAAACGAATGTTGTGGGAGGAGCCTATTTTACTAAAATGGCTATAACTCAAGAAAAAAATGAGATATCTTCACCAAACTTGGTACACATGTGTATGGGCTCCGTTTTTGGTCACGATAAAAAAACCGCGATGATTGAACACTTGGTGGCGCTATAACACGAAAAAAACATGAAAATGGCTATAACCACCCGACCGCTAGTCCGATTGACTTGAAAATTGGTATGCAGTGTCTTGGTCCAAGGTACCAAGTATGTCTATGAGGACATTGGCGTATCTCAAAAAACATGGCCGCCAAGGCCAATTAAATTTGAGCACCTATTAGACAAGGTTAACGGAGGCCGATCAGAACGAAACTCGATGGGTATGTTTGACTTATGGCCTTAGAGGTCTATAAGAATTTTGAAAGAAATCAGCCACTAGTTGGCGCTAACAAGTTTTATGGCACTGTAATCACGTGGTGTTGAACACATCCACAAAATATGCATATCGTTTGATAGACCTCCTCATATTGAACAACTTTGCCTCTGGAACCATTGCTGTTAATCCAATTGTTCATTAAATATTTGCGATTATGTTTAAAACCTACTTTTGCAAACTAGTCCCTGGTTTTTTGCCTGATCGGAACCAAACCAGTATAGGACAATTCTCTGGACTCTCTAGATCAATAATTATCGAAAAAAAGTCCAACTTTTGCCTTTGGATGGCTATAACAGGGTCATTTAGAAGAGGGGCGTAGCAAAATACACTCAAAAGCCTATAAATCCTAAAGGAAAACTCAAAACTTCACGAAAATTGTTATGTATATGTAACATAACATGCTGAAAAATCATGCAAAGTTTCATGGAGATCGGACTATAGGTGGCGCTATAACTGTTAAAAAGCTTTGAAAACCATGTAATCCTATGGTGAAATGCCTGTATTGGCTGTAAATGGTATTTTCCATCTCTGTAATCAGGTGGGGTTAAAAACATCCACATAATATGCATAAATTATGATAGATCTCCTCATACTGAACAACTTTGCCTCAAGAACCAATACTGTCTATCAAATCGTTATTTAAACATTCACAATTATGTTAATAACCTACTTTTGCAAACTAGTCATAGATTTTTCAACCTGATCAGAACCAAACCAGTGCAGTACAATTCTCTGGACTCTTTAGAGCAATAGTTATTTTAAAAAAAAGTTAAACTTTTGCATCTGAATGGCTATAACAGGGTTATTTCATGATGTGGCCTTGACCAAGTGTCCCCAAATGCCTATATCTATTCAATGAATGCTCAGATATTCTTAAAAACAAGTCAGAACATGTGTACTATGCCTCTAAACAAGCATGAAAAATTTCAGACAGATAGGACAATATTTGCCTCTATAACAGTTAAAAAGCTGAAAATTATGAAAATAATGGTATATTAAGCCAATAAGTGGTCGTTTGCTGCCCCCCGCTGTTCATTTTATTGTACTACACTCTAATATTGATCTACAAGTCATATTCAGCTTAAAATAAATCACTATTTTAACATTTGCAATCACATTTAGTTAAAATGAATCTATTAAGTATTACTATTGACAATTTTCACATTGAGAAATGTGAATCTTGAAGGAGACTGGCAGGAAACATTTTGTTTACTGCAACATCATAAAGTTCAAATGTCTGTATCTACAACAAAATGTGTGTGTGTAGTCCTATGTTTCTGAATACATTTTTAAAAATCTGATAAATAGTTACAAAGAGCTATGTTAAATGATTATAGACCATAGCATTAAAAAAGTGTGTGTGTGTGTGTGTGTGTGTCTGGCCTTGACCAAGTGTCCCCAAATGCCTATATCTATTCAATGAATGCTCAGATATTCTTAAAAACAAGTCAGAAGATGTGTACTATGCCTCTAAACAAGCATGAAAAATTTCAGACAGATAGGACAATATTTGCCTCTATAACAGTTAAAAAGCTGAAAATTATGAAAATGATGGTATATTAAGCCAATAAGTGGTCGTTTGCTGCCCCCCGCTGTTCTTTTTATTGTACTACACTCTAATATTGATCTATAAGTCATATTCAGACTTTAAAAAAAATCACAATTTTAACATTTACAATCACATTTAGTCAAAATTAATCTATTAGCTATTACCATTGACAATAATTGTCACATTGAGAAATGTGAATCTTGAAGGAGACTTGCAGGAAACATTTTGTTTACTGCAACATCATATAGTTCAAATGTCTGTATCTACAACAAATTGTGTGTGTGTGTAGTCCTATGTTTCTGAATACATTTTTAATAATCTGATTAATAGTTACAAAGAGCTATGTGAAATGATTATAGACCATAGCATTAAAAAAGTGTGTGTGTGTGTGTGTGTGTGTGTGTGTGTGTGTGTGTGTGTGTGTGTGTGTGTGTGTGTGTGTATAAGCATGCATAATGGAATTAACATGGAAGACCAATTTGATATATAACTGATTTTATAGTGTTTATTGCAAAGCAACTGTGAAAAGACTTTATTAATAAGTAGAATGTCCAGCAGAGGGCAGCAGAAGACCACTAATTGGTTCATTCTGTCCACTAAGCATATATATAAACTCTAAAAAAACATTATAATAGCATTGAAAATGACATTTTGTCAATGCTTATCAATTAATTTGTTCATTTGATTAATGTTTTTACAATAATTATTAAATTACAATTAAAATAATGCCTGAAAATATGTTTTAAAGGGGAAGACCTGGAATAAGCTATTTGTTACCCATCATTTATTTCAAATATTTATATCACCAACAAAATGTGCATGTGAGTTAAGCACGTTTGAAGACATTAAAAAACAGACATTTAAAATGAAAATGAGCCAATGAGTGGTTCTCTGCTGCCACCTGCTGGGCATAAATAGTCATTTTTTTCATACTATTTACTTATCATGTTCTATAATTCCTATTTACACATTATAAAGTCATTATTACAATATTTACAATCACATTTTGTCAAATTAATTTATCTCAAATATATTATGGCGTATTACCTAAAATTGCCACCAGATGGCAGCAGAAGACCACTCATTGGCTTATCCTCTAAACTAATATTGTTCAATCATATTTAAACTGTGATCGTGCAGACCAAAGCGTAAATGCTAGAGACTTGAAACTTCATCAGATGATAGTACGAAAATCGAGGCTAATGTTGTCAGAGTATGAACCCGATTGGACAATAGGTGGCGCTACAGCAATCAAAAGCGCAAAATGGCTTATAACTCCTAAACCGTATGACGTAGACTCAAGTGTCTTATATCATTGGAAAGGTGAGTCCATGACAAACAAAACGTATATCTCCGATTTCATTTCCGCCATTATAGATTTTCCGCCATTTTTAATTTTGTCAAAAAACTACTTTTGCAAACAAGTCCTAGGTTTTTTGCCCGATCGGAACCAAACCAGTGTCAAAAAATTTTCTTGAGTCAGTTTATCAATAATTATCAAAAAAAAGTCGAAATTTATATTCACGGTTGTTAAGGAGCGTAAAAATAGTTGTTCAGGGCGGAGCCTATTTACTAAAAAAGCTATAACTCAAGAACAAAATGAGATATCTTTACCAAACTTGGTAGACATGTGTATAGGCTGAGTCTTTGGTCACAATAAAAAAAATCGCGACGATTTAACTCTTGGTGGCGCAATAACGTAAAAAAACATGAAAATGGCTTTAACCACCCGACCGCTAGTCCGATTGACTTGAAAATTGGTATGCAGTGTCTAGGTCCAAGGTACCAAGTATGTCTGTGAGGACATTGGCATATCTCAAAAAACATGGCTGCCACAGCCAATTAAATTTGAGCACCTATTAGACAAGTCTCATGGCCCTAGAGGTCGGTAAGAATTTTGAAAGAAATCGGCCACTAGTTGGCGCTAATGAGTTTTATGGCTCTGTAATCACGTGGTGTTGCACACATCCACGAAATATGCATATCATTTGATATATTCTAAGGGAAAACTCAAAACTTCACGAAAATTGGTGGGCATGTGTGTCATAACATCATTAACAAGCATAGAAAGTTTTATAGAGATCGGACCATAGGTGGCGCTATAACTATTAAAAACCTTTTAAAACCATATGTTTTCTATGGTAAATTGCCAATATTGCCTGTAAATGGACTTTTCCATCTGTTATTTCAGTGTTTAAAATCTTGCTAAATGAAACGTAATGTCTTTTGATGCTTGTGTGCTTAAAGGCCTTAAAGGCTTGAACCCCGCTAAATGCTGCTTGCAGCTTTAATTATTATTATTATTCTCCGCTAAAACGCATCGTGCAGCCCAAACCGTAAGGGCTGGAGCGTTGAAACTTTGTCAGATGGTAGCCCAAAAATCGAGGAGAGGGTATCAAAGTATGACCCCGATTGGCCAATAGGTGGCGCTATAGCAATCAATTGCGCGTAACTGCTCATAACTCCTAAACCATAAGTTGTACACTCAAGTGTCTTATATCATTGGAAAGCGGAATAACTGACTTAAATAATGTATATCTCCGATTTCATTTCCGGTATGCAAATTTTTCCGCCATTTTGAATTTTGTTGAAAAACTACTTTTGCGAACTAGTCCCTGGATTTTAGCCCGATCGGAACCAAACCAGTGCAGAAATGTTCTCTGGAGTCTGAATATCAATAATTATCGAAAAAAAGTATAAATTTCGCTTCAAGGTCGCAAAGGGGCGGAAAACGAATGTTGTGGGAGGAGCCTATTTTACTAAAATGGCTATAACTCAATAACAAAATGAGATATCTTTACCAAACTTGGTACACATGTGTATGGGCTAAGTCTTTGGTCACGATAAAACAATCGCGACGATTGACCACTTGGTGGCGCTATAACACGAAAAAAACATGAAAATGGCTATAACCACCCAACCGCTAGTCCGATTGACTTGAAAATTGGTATGCAGTGTCTTGGTCCAAGGTACCATGTATGTCTATGAGGAGATTGGCGTATCTTAAAAAACATGGCTGCTATTGGCCAATAAAGTTTGAGCACCTCTAAGACAAGGTTAACGGAGGCCGAAGGGAATGAAACTCGGTGGGCATGTTTTACTCATGGACTTAGAGGACTGTAAGAATTTTGAAAGAAATCGGCCACTAGTTGGCGCTAACGAGTTTTTTGGCTCTGTAATCACGTGGTGTGGCACACATCAACCAAATATACACATCATATGATAGGGCTCCTCATACTGAACAACTTTTCCTCTAGAAGCATTGCTGTCAATCAAATCATTCATTAAATATTTGCGATTATGTTTAAAACCTACTTTTGCAAACTAGTCCCTGGATTTTTGCCTGATTGGAACCAAACCAGTATAGGACAATTCTCTGGACTCTCTAGATCAATAATTATCGAAAAAAAGTTGAACTTTTGCCTTTGGATGGCTATAACAGGGTCATTTAGAAGAGGGGCGTAGCAAAATACACTCAAAAGCCTATAAATCCTAAAGGAAAACTCAAAACTTCACGAAAATTGTTATGTATATGTAACATAACATGCTGAAAAATCATGCAAAGTTTCATGGAGATCGGACCATAGGTGGCGCTATAACTGTTAAAAAGCTTTGAAAACCATGTAATCCTATGGTGACAGTGCAGTACAATTCTCTGGACTCTTTAGAGCAATAATTATTTTTTAAAAAAGTTAAACTTTTGCATCTGAATGGCTATAACAGGGTTATTTCATGATGTGGCCTTGACCAAGTGTCCCCAAATGCCTATATCTATTCAATGAATGCTCAGATATTCTTAAAAACAAGTCAGAACATGTGTACTATGCCTCTAAACCAGCATGAAAAATTTCAGACAGATAGGACAATATTTGCCTCTATAACAGTTAAAAAGCTGAAAATTATGAAAATAATGGTATATTAAGCAATAAGTGGTCGTTTGCTGCCCCCCGCTGTTCATTTTAGTGTACTACACTCTAATATTGATCTACAAGTCATATTCAGCTTAAAATAAATCACTATTTTAACATTTGCAATCACATTTAGTTAAAATGAATCTATTAAGTATTACTATTGACAATTTTCACATTGAGAAATGTGAATCTTGAAGGAGACTGGCAGGAAACATTTTGTTTACTGCAACATCATGAAGTTCAAATGTCTGTATCTACAACAAAATGTGTGTGTGTAGTCCTATGTTTCTGAATACATTTTTAAAAATCTGATTAATAGTTACAAAGAGCTATGTTAAATGATTATAGACCATAGCATTAAAAAAGTGTGTGTGTGTGTGTGTGTGTGTGTCTGGCCTTGACCAAGTGTCCCAAAATGCCTATATCTATTCAATGAATGCTCAGATATTCTTAAAAACAAGTCAGAACATGTGTACTATGCCTCTAAACAAGCATGAAAAATTTCAGACAGATAGGACAATATTTGCCTCTATAACAGTTAAAAAGCTGAAAATTATGAAAATAATGGTATATTAAGCCAATAAGTGGTCGTTTGCTGCCCCCCGCTGTTCTTTTTATTGTACTACACTCTAATATTGATCTATAAGTCATATTCAGACTTTAAAAAAAATCACAATTTTAACATTTACAATCACATTTAGTCAAAATTAATCTATTAGCTATTACCATTGACAATAATTGTCACATTGAGAAATGTGAATCTTGAAGGAGACTTGCAGGAAACATTTTGTTTACTGCAACATCATATAGTTCAAATGTCTGTATCTACAACAAATTGTGTGTGTGTAGTCCTATGTTTCTGAATACATTTTTAATAATCTGATTAATAGTTACAAAGAGCTATGTGAAATGATTATAGACCATAGCATTAAAAAAGTGTGTGTGTGTGTGTGTGTGTGTGTGTGTGTGTGTATAAGCATGCATAATGGAATTAACATGGAAGACCAATTTGATATATAACTGATTTTATAGTGTTTATTGCAAAGCAACTGTGAAAAGACTTTATTAATAAGTAGAATGTCCAGCAGAGGGCAGCAGAAGACCACTCATTGGTTCATTCTGTCCAATAAGCATATATATAAACTCTAAAAAAACATTATAATAGCATTGAAAATGACATTTTGTCAATGTTTATCAATTAATTTGTTCATTTGATTAATGTTTTTACAATAATTATTAAATTACAATTAAAATAATGCCTGAAAATATGTTTTAAAGGGGAAGACCTGGAATAAGCTATTTGTTACCCATCATTTATTTCAAATATTTTTATCACCAACAAAATGTGCATGTGAGTTAAGCACGTTTGAAGACATTAACTTGGAAAATGTGCCCATTAAATGAAAAACAGACATTTAAAATGAAAATGAGCCAATGAGTGGTTCTCTGCTGCCACCTGCTGGGCATAAATAGTCATTTTTTCATACTATTTACTTATCATGTTCTATAATTCCTATTTAGACATTATAAAGTCATTATTACAATATTTACAATCACATTTTGTCAAATTAATTTATCTCAAATATATTATGGCGTATTACCTAAAATTGCCACCAGATGGCAGCAGAAGACCACTCATTGGCTTATCCTCTAAACTAATATTGTTCAATCATATTTAAACTGTGATCGTGCAGACCAAAGCGTAAATGCTAGAGACTTGATACTTCATCAGATGATAGTACAAAAATCGAGGCTAATGTTTTCAGAGTATGAACCCGATTGGACAATAGGTGGCGCTACAGCAATCAAAAGCGCAAAATGGCTTATAACTCCTAAACCGTATGACGTAGACTCAAGTGTCTTATATCATTGGAAAGGTGAGTCAATGACGAACAAAACGTATATCTCCGATTTAATTTCCGCCATGATAGATTTTCCGCCATTTTGAATTTTGTCAAAAAACTACTTTTGCAAACTAGTCCTAGGTTTTTTGCCCGATCGGAACCAAACCAGTGACAAAATGTTCTCTGGAGTCAGGTTATGAATAATTATCAAAAAAAAGTCGAAATTTATATTCACGGTTGTTAAGGAGCGTAAAAATAGTTGTTCAGGGCGGAGCCTATTTACTAAAAAAGCTATAACTCAAGAACAAAATGAGATATCTTTACCAAACTTGGTACACATGTGTATAGGCTGAGTTTTTGGTCACAATAAAAAAAATCGCGACGATTTAACTCTTGGTGGCGCAATAACATAAAAAAACATGAAAATGGCTTTAACCACCCGACCGCTAGTCCGATTGACTTGAAAATTGGTATGCAGTGTCTTGGTCCAAGGTACCAAGTATGTCTGTGAGGACATTGGCATATCTCAAAAAACATGGCTGCCACAGCCAATTAAATTTGAGCACCTATTAGACAAGTCTCATGGCCCTAGAGGTCGGTAAGAATTTTGAAAAAAATCGGCCACTAGTTGGCGCTAATGAGTTTTATGGCTCTGTAATCACGTGGTGTTGCACACATCCACGAAATATGCATATCATTTGATATATTCTAAGGGAAAACTCAAAACTTCACGAAAATTGGTGGGCATG
This sequence comes from Gobio gobio, assembly GCF_949357685.1. Classification (NCBI taxonomy): domain Eukaryota; kingdom Metazoa; phylum Chordata; class Actinopteri; order Cypriniformes; family Gobionidae; genus Gobio; species Gobio gobio. The sequence continues at coordinate 20,927,558 of NC_137121.1, forward strand.
TGTGTCATAACATCATTAACAAGCATGCAAAGTTTTATAGAGATCGGACCATAGGTGGCGCTATAACTGTTAAAAACCTTTTAAAACCATATGTTTCCTATGGTAAATTGCCTATATTGCCTGAAAATTGACTTTTCCATCTATTATTTCAGTGTTTAAAATCTTGCTAAATAAAACTTAATGTCTTTTGATGCTTGTGTGCTTAAAGGCCTTAAAGGCTTGAACCCCGCTAAATGCTGCTTGCAGCTTTAATTAGGGGTTCAAGCACGAAGTGCTGAAACCCTATTGTAATTGTAAGGGTTTTTATTATTATTATTCTCCGCTAAAACGCATCGTGCAGCCCAAACCGTAAAGGCTGGAGCATTGAAACTTTGTCAGATGGTAGCCCAAAAATCGAGGAGAGGTTATCAAATTATGAGCCAAATTGGCCTATAGGTGGCGCTAAAGCAATCAATTGCGCGAAACTGCTCATAACTCCTAAACCGTAAGTCATAGACTCAAGTGTCTTATATCATTGGAAAGCTGAATACCTGACGTAAATAATGTATATCTCCGATTTCATTTCCGGTAGGCAAATTTTTCCGTCATTTTGAATTTTGTTGAAAAACTACTTTTGCGAACTAGTCCCTGGATTTTAACCCGATCGGAACCAAACCAGTGCAGAAATGTTCTCTGGAGTCTGAATATCAATAATTATCGAAAAAAAGTTGAAATTTCGATTCACGGTTGCTAAGGTGCGGAAAACGAATGTTGTGGGAGGAGCCTATTTTACTAAAATGGCTATAACTCAAGAACAAAATGAGATATCTTTACCAAACTTGGTACACATGTGTATGGGCTGAGTCTTTGGTCACGATAAAACAATCGCGACGATTGAACACTTGGTGGCGCTATAACACAAAAAAAACATGAAAATGGCTATAACCACCCGACCGCTAGTCCAATTGACTTGAAAATTGGTATGCAGTGTCTTGGTCCAAGGTACCATATATGTCTATGAGGACATTGGCGTATCTCAAAAAACATGGCCGCTATCGGCTAATGAAGTTTGAGCACCTCTAAGACAAGGTTAACGGAGGCCGATCGGAATGAAACTCGGTGGGCATGTTTGACTCATGGCCCTAGAGGTCTGTAAGAATTTTGAAAGAAATCGGCCTCTAGTTGGCGCTAACGAGTTTTATGGCCCTGTAATCACGTGGTGTTGCACACATAAACCAAATATACATATCATATGATAGGTCTCCTCATGCTGAATAACTTTGCCTCTAGAAGCATTGCTGTCAATCAAAGCGTTCATTAAATATTTGCAATTATGTTTAAAACCTACTTTTGCGAACTAGTCCCTGGATTTTTGCCTGATCGGAACCAAACCAGTCTAGGACAATTCTCTGGACTCTCTAGATTAATAATTATTGAAAAAAAATTGAACTTTTGCATTTGGATGGCTATAACAGGGTCATTTAGAAGAGGGGCGTAGCAAAATACACTATACAGCTTATAAATCCTAAAGGAAAACTCAAAACTTCACGAAAATTGTTATGTATATGTGACATAACATGCTGAAGAAGCATGCAAAGTTTTATGGAGATCGGACCATAGGTTGCGCTATAACTGTTAAAAAGCTTTGAAAACCATGTATTCCCTATGGTGAATTGCCTGTATTGGCTGTAAATGGTATTTTCTATCTCTGTAATCAGGTGGGGTAAAAAACATCCACATAATGTGCAGAAATTATGATAGATCTCTTCATACTGAACAACTTTGCCTCAAGAACCAATACTGTCAATCAAATTGTTATTTATTTATTCACAATTATGTTAAAAACGTATTACCTAAAATTGCCACCAGATGGCAGCAGAAGACCACTCATTGGTTCATTCTGCTTACTAAGCATATTTAAACTTTATAAAATCATTATAATAAATGTTGCAAATGACATTTTGTCAATGTTTATCAATTAATTTGTTCATTTGATTAATGTTTTTACAATAATTATTAAATTACAATTAAAATAATGCCTGAAAATATGTTTTAAAGGGGAAAACCTGGAATAAGCTATTTGTTACCCATCATTTATTTCAAATATCTATATCTCCAACAAAATGTGCATGTGAGTTAAGCACGTCTGAAGACATTAACTTGGAAAATGTGCCAATTAAATGAAAAACAGACATTTAAAATGAAAATGAGCCAATGAGTGGTTCTCTGCTGCCACCTGCTGGGCTTAAATGGTCATTTTGTCATTCTATTTACTTATCATGTTCTATAATTCCTATTTAGACATTATAAAGTCACTATTACAATATTTACAATTACATTTTGTCAAATTAATTTATTTCAAATATATTATGGCGTATTACCTAAAATTGCCACCAGATGGCAGCAGAAGACCACTCATTGGCTTATCCTCTAAACTAATATTGTTCAATCATATTTAAACTGTGATCGTGCAGACCAAAGCGTAAATGCTAGAGACTTGAAACTTTATCAGATGGTAGTACAAAAATCGAGGCTAATGTTGTCAGAGTATGAACTTGATTGGCCAATAGGTGGCGCTACAGCAATCAAAAGGGCGAAATGGCTCATAACTCCTAAACCGTATGTCGTAGACTCAAGTGTCTTATATCATTGGAAAGGTGAGTCCATGACGAATAAAACGTATATCTCCGATTTCATTTCCGCCATGATAGATTTTCCGCCATTTTGCATTTTGTCAAAAAACTACTTTTGCAAACTAGTCCTAGGTTTTTTGCCGGATCGGAACCAAACCAGTGTCAAAATGTTCTCTGGAGTCAGATTATCAATAATTATCAAAAAAAGTCGAAATTTATATTCACGGTTGTTAAGGAGCGTAAAAATAATCGTTCAGGGGGGAGCCTATTTACTAAAAGGGCTATAACTCAGGAACAAAATGAGATATCTTCACCAAACTTGGTACACATGTGTATAGGCTGAGTCTTTGGTCACGATAAAAAAATCGCGACGATTTAACACTTGGTGGCACAATAACGTGAAAAAACATCAAAATGGCTTTAACCACCTGACCGCTGGTCCGATTGACTTGAAAATTGGTATGCAGTGTCTTGGTCCAAGGTACCAAGTATGTCTATGAGGACATTGGCGTATCTTAAAAAACATGGCTGCCACAGCCAATTAAATTTGAGCACCTATTAGACAAGTCTCATGGCCCTAGAGGTCTGTAAGAATTTTGAAAGAAATCGGCCACTAGTTGGCGCTAACGAGTTTTACGGCTCTGTAATCACGTGGTGTTGCACACATCCACGAAATATGCATATCATTTGATAGATCTCCTCATACCAAACAACTTTTTCTCTAGAACTGTTGCTGTCAATTAATATGTTCATTAAATATTCCTGAGTATGTTCAAAACCTACTTTTGCGAACTAGTCCCTGGTTTTTTGCCCGATTGGAACCAAACTAGTCTAGGATAATTCTCTGGACTCTCTAGATCAATAATTATTGAAAAAAAGTTGAACTTTTGCATTTGAATGGCTATTACAGGGTCATTTAGAAAAGAGGTGTGGCAACATACACTCAAAAGCCTATAAATTCTAAGGGAAAACTCAAAACTTCACGAAAATTGTTTTTGCATATGTAAGATAACATCTTTAACAAGCATGCAAAGTTTTATGGAAATCGGACCATAGGTGACGCTATAACTGTTAAAAGCCTTTTAAAATCACGTATTTCCTATTGTAAATTGCCTGTATTGACTGTAAATGGTATTTTCCATCTATTATTTCAGTGTTTAAAATCTTGCTAAATAAAAATTAATGTCTTTTGATGTTTGTGTGCTTAAAGGCCTTAAAGGCTTGAACCCCGCTAAATGCTGCTTGCAGCTTTAATTATTATTATTAGGGGTTCAAGCACGAAGTGCTGAAACCCTATTGTAATTGTATTGATTTTTATTATTAGGGGTTCAAGCACGAAGTGCTGAAACCCTATTGTAATTGTATTGATTTTTATTATTATTATTATTATTATTATTATTCTCCGCTAAAACGCATCGTGCAGCCCAAACCGTAGAAGCTGGAGCTTTGAAACTTTGTCAGATGGTAGTACAAAAATCGAGGAGAGGTTATCAAATTATGAGCCAGATTGGCCTATAGGTGGCGCTATAGCAATCAATTGCGCAAAACTGCTCATAACTCCTAAACCGTATGTCGTAGACTCAAGTGTCTTATATCAATGGAAAGCTGAATACCTGACGTAAAAAATGTATATCTCCGATTTCATTTCCGCCATTATAGATTTTCCGCCATTTTGAATTTTGTCAAAAAACTACTTTTGCGAACTAGTCCCTGGATTTTTGCCCGATCGGAACCAAACCAGTGCAGAAATGTTCTCTGGAGTATGAATATCAATAATTATCGAAAAAAAGTTGAAATTTCTATTCACGATCGCTAAGGGGCGGAAAACGAACGTTGTGGGAGGAGCCTATTTTACTAAAATGGCTATAACTCAAGAACAAAATGAGATATCTTTACCAAACTTTGTACACATGTGTATGGACTGAGTCTTGGGTCACGATAAAATAATCGCGACGATTGAACACTTGGTGGCGCTATAACACGAAAAAAACATGAAAATGGCTATAACGACCCGACCGCTAGTCCGATTGACTTGAAAATTGGTATGCAGTGTCTTGGTCCAAGGTACCATATATGTCTATGAGGACATTGGCGTATCTCAAAAAACATGGCTGCTATTGGCCAATGAAGTTTGAGCACCTCTAAGACAAGGTTAACGGAGGCTGATCGGAATGAAACTCGGTGGGCATGTTTGACTCATGGACTTAGAGGTCTGTAAAAATTTTGAAAGAAATCGGCCACTAGTTGGCGCTAACGAGTTTTTTGGCTCTGTAATCACGTGGTGTTGCACACATCAACCAAATATACACATCATATGATAGGGCTCCTCATACTGAACAACTTTTCCTCTTAAAGCATTGCTGTCAATCAAATCGTTCATTAAATATTTGCGATTATGTTTGAAACCTACTTTTGCGAACTAGTCTCTGGATTTTTGCCTGATCGGAAACAAACCAGTTTAGGACAATTCTCTGGACTCTCTAGATCAATAATTATCAAAAAAAGTTGAACTTTTGCATTTGAATGCCTATAACAGGGTCATTTAGAAGAGGGGCGTAGCAAAATACACTCAAAAGCATATAAATCCTAAAGGAAAACTCAAAACTTCACGAAAATTATTATGTATATGTAACATAACATGCTGAAAAAGCATGCAAAGTTTCATGGAGATCGGACCATAGGTGGCGCTATAACTGTTAAAAAGCTTTGAAAACCATGTATTCCTATGGTGAAATGCCTGTATTGGCTGTAAATGGTATTCTCCATCTCTGTAATCAGGTGGGGTTAAAAACGTCCACATAATATGCATAAATTATGATAGATCTCCTCATACTGAACAACTTTGCCTCAAGAACCAATACTGTCAATCAAATCGTTATTTAAACATTCACAATTATGTTAATAACCTACTTTTGCAAACTAGTCATAGATTTTTCAACCTGATCAGAACCAACCCAGGGCAGTACAATTCTCTGGACTCTTTAGAGCAATAATTATTTTTAAAAAAAGTTAAACTTTTGCATCTGAATGGCTATAACTGGGTTATTTCAAGATGTGGCCTTGACCAAGTGTCCCCAAATGCCTATATCTATTCAATGAATGCTCAGATATTCTTAAAAACAAGTCAGAACATGTGTACTATGCCTCTAAACAAGCATGAAAATTTTCAGACAGATAGGACCATATTTGCCTCTATAACAGTTAAAAAGCTGAAAATTATGAAAATAATGGTATATTAAGCCAATAAGTGGTCGTTTGCTGCCCCCCGCTGTTCATTTTATTGTACTACACTCTAATATTGATATACAAGTCATTTTCAGCTTTAAATAAATCACTATTTTAACATTTGCTATCACATTTAGTTAAAATTAATCTATTAAGTATTACTATTGACAATTGTCACATTGAGAAATGTGAATCTTGAAGGAGACTTGCAGGAAACATTTTGTTTACTGCAACATCATAAAGTTCAAATGTCTGTAACTACAACAAAATGTGTGTGTAGTCCTATGTTTCTGAATACATTTTTAAAAATCTGATTAATAGTTACAAAGAGCTATGTGAAATGATTATAGACCATAGCATTAAAAAAGTGTGTGTGTGTCTGGCCTTGACCAAGTGTCCCCAAATGCCTATATCTATTCAATGAATGCTCAGATATTCTTAAAAACAAGTCAGAACATGTGTAATATGCCTCCAAACAAGCATGACAATTTTCAGACAGATAGGACAATATTTGCCTCTATAACAGTTAAAAAGGTGAAAATGACAGAGTTCATATGAAAATAATGACCAATATGTGGTCTTTTGCTGCCCCCCGCTGTTCATTTTATTGTACTACACTCTAATATTGATCTATGGTTATAGATACATGGTTAATCATAGTAAATAATACTAGAACGTGGTGCATTTCACAAAAAAATGTGACATGCTCATAGACCATTAAAAGATATTTTCACAATAACATATCTCAAAAATATTGTGTGTGTGTGTGTGTGTGTGTGTGTGTAACCATGCATAATGGAACAACTGGTTTGAAGCCTGTTTCAGAGCCTATTTTACTAAAAGGGCTATAACTCAGGAACTAAATGAGATATCTTCACCAAACTTGGTACACTTGTGTATGGGATGAGTCTTTGGTCAAGGTAAAAAGAATTGTGAGGATTGAACACTTGGTGGCGCTATAACATAAAAAAACATGAAAAGGGCTATAACCACCCGACTGCCAGTCCGATTGACTTGAAAGTTGGTATGCAGTGTCTTGGTCCAAGGTACCACGCATGTCTATAAAGGAAATTGGCGTAGCTCAAAAAACATGGCCGCCATTGGCCAATGAAATGTGAGCACTTATTAGACAAGGTTAACAGAGGCCGATCGGAACAAAAGTTGGCGAGCATGTTTGACTCAGGGTCCTAGAGGTCTGTAATAATTTTTTAAGAATTTGGCCACTAGTAGGCGCCAATTAGTTTTATGGCTCTGTAATCACGTGATGTTTCACATATTCTCACAATATTGATATAATTTGATAGATCTCCTCATACTGAACAACTTTGTCTCTAGAAACATTGCTGTCAATCAAATCGTTCATTAAATATTTGTGATTATGTTAAAAACCTACTTTTGCAAATAAGTCCCTGTTTTTTTGCCCGATCGGAACCAAACCAGTCTAGGACAATTCTCTGGACTCTCTAGATCAATAATTATCAAAAAAAGTTTTACTTTTGCATTTGGATGGCTATAACAGGGTCATTTCGAAAAGAGGCGTGGCAAAAAACCCCTCAAAAGCCTATAAATTCTAAGGGAAAGCTCAAAACTTCACGAAAATTGGTGGCCATGTGTGAGATTAGATCCTTAACAAGCATTAAACGTTTTATAGAGATCGGACCATAGGTGGCGCTATAACTGTTAAAAACCTTTTAAAACCATGTTTCCTATGGTGAATTGCCTGTAAATTGAATTTTCCATCTATTATTTCAGCGTTTAAAATCTTGCTAAATAAAACTTAATGTCTTTTGATGCTTGTGTGCTTAAAGGCCTTAAAGGCTTGAACCCCGCTAAATGCTGCTTGCAGCTTTAATTATTATTATTATTATTATTATTCTCCGCTAAAACGCATCGTGCAGCCCAAACCGTAAGGGCTGGAGCGTTGAAACTTTGTCAGATGGTAGTACAAAAATCGAGGAGAGGTTATCAAATTATGAGCCAGATTGGCCAATAGGTGGCGCTATAGCAATCAATTGCGCGAAACTGCTCATAACTCCTAAACCGTATGTCGTAGACTCAAGTGTCTTATATCATTGGAAAGGTGAGTCCATGACAAACAAAACGTATATCTCCGATTTCATTTCCGCCATGATGGATTTTCCGCCATTTTGAATTTTGTCAAAAAACTACTTTTGCGAACTAGTCCCTGGATTTTAGACCGATCGGAACCAAACCAGTGCAGAAATGTTCTCTGGAGTCTGAATATCAATAATTATCGAAAAAAAGTTGAAATTTCGATTCACGGTTGCTAAGGGGCGGAAAACGAATGTTGTGGGAGGAGCCTATTTTACTAAAATGGTTATAACTCAAGAACAAAATGAGATATATTTACCAAACTTGGTACACATATGTATGGGCTGAGTCTTTGGTCACGATAAAAAAATCCCGACGATTGAACACTTGGTGGCGCTATAACATGAAAAAAACATGAAATTGGCTATAACCACCCGACCCCTAGTCCGATTGACTTGAAAATTGGTATGCAGTGTCTTGGTCCAAGGTACCATGTATGTCTATGAGGACATTGGCGTATGTCAAAAAACATGGCCGCCACAGCCAATTAAATTTGAGCACCTATTAGACAAGGTTAACGGAGGCCGATTGGAACGAAACTCTGTGGGCATGTTTAACTCATGGCCCTAGAGGTCTGTAAGAAGTTTGAAAGAAATCGGCCACTAGTTGGCGCCAACGAGTTTTACGGCTCTGTAATCACGTGGTGTTGCACACATCCATGAAATATGCATATCATTTGATAGAACTCCTCATACCAAACAACTTTGCCTCTAGAACTATTGCTGTCAATTAATATGTTCATTAAATATTTGCGTTTATGTTCAAAACCTACTTTTGCGAACTAGTCCCTGGATTTTTGCCCGATTGGAACCAAACTAGTCTAGGATAATTCTCTGGACTCTCTAGATCAATAATTATCAAAAAAAAGTTTAACTTTTGCATTTAAATGGCTATAACAGGGTAATTTAGAAAAGCGGCATGGCAAAATACACTCAAAAGCCTATAAATTCTAAGGGAAAACTCAAAACTTCACGAAAATTGTTATGCATATGTGAGATCACATCTTTAACAAGCATGCAAAGTTTTATGGAAATCAGACCATGAGTGGCGCTATAACTGTTTAAAACCTTTTAAAACCACGTATTTCCTATTGGAAATTGCCTGTATTGACTGTAAATGGTATTTTCCATCTATTATTTCAGTGTTTAAAATCTTGCTAAATAAAACTTAATGTCTTTTGATGCTTGTGTGCTTAAAGGCCTTAAAGGCTTGAACCCCGCTAAATGCTGCTTGCAGCTTTAATTATTATTATTATTCTCCGCTAAAACGCATCGTGCAGCCCAAACCGTAGAAGCTGGAGCTTTGAAACTTTGTCAGATGGTAGTACAAAAATCGAGGAGAGGTTATCAAATTATGAGCCAGATTGGCCTATAGGTGGCGCTATAGCAATCAATTGCGCAAAACTGCCCATAACTCCTAAACCGTATGTCGTAGACTCAAGTGTCTTATATCATTGGAAAGCTGAATACCTGACGTAAAAAATGTATATCTCCGATTTCATTTCCGCCATTATAGATTTTCCGCCATTTTGAATTTTGTCAAAAAACTACTTTTGCAAACTAGTCCCTGGATTTTTGCCCGATCGGAACCAAACCAGTGCAGAAATGTTCTCTGGAGTCTGAATATCAATAATTATCGAAAAAAAGTTGAAATTTCTATTCACGATCGCTAAGGGGCGGAAAACGAACGTTGTGGGGGGAGCCTATTTTACTAAAATGGCTATAACTCAAGAACAAAATGAGATATCTTTACCAAACTTTGTACACATGTGTATGGACTGAGTCTTGGGTCACGAAAAAAGAATCGCGACGATTGAACACTTGGTGGCGCTATAACACGAAAAAAACATGAAAATGGCTATAACGACCCGACCGCTAGTCCGATTGACTTGAAAATTGGTATGCAGTGTCTTGGTCCAAGGTACCATATATGTCTATGAGGACATTGGCGTATCTCAAAAAACATGGCTGCTATTGGCCAATGAAGTTTGAGCACCTCTAAGACAAGGTTAACGGAGGCTGATCGGAATGAAACTCGGTGGGCATGTTTGACTCATGGACTTAGAGGTCTGTAAGAATTTTGAAAGAAATCGGCCACTAGTTGGCGCTAACGAGTTTTTTGGCTCTGTAATCACGTGGTGTTGCACACATCAACCAAATATACACATCATATGATAGGGCTCCTCATACTGAACAACTTTTCCTCTAAAAGCATTGCTGTCAATCAAATCGTTCATTAAATATTTGCGATTATGTTTAAAACCTACTTTTGCGAACTAGTCTCTGGATTTTTGCCTGATCGGAAACAAACCAGTCTAGGACAATTCTCTGGACTCTCTAGATCAATAATTATCAAAAAAAAGTTTAACTTTTGCATTTGAATGCCTATAACAGGGTCATTTAGAAGAGGGGCGTAGCAAAATACACTCAAAAGCATATAAATCCTAAAGGAAAACTCAAAACTTCACGAAAATTATTACGTATATGTAACATAACATGCTGAAAAAGCATGCAAAGTTTCATGGAGATCGGACCATAGGTGGCGCTATAACTGTTAAAAAGCTTTGAAAACCATGTATTCCTATGGTGAAATGCCTGTATTGGCTGTAAATGGTATTCTCCATCTCTGTAATCAGGTGGGGTTAAAAACATCCACATAATATGCATAAATTATGATAGATCTCCTCATACTGAACAACTTTGCCTCAAGAACCAATACTGTCAATCAAATCGTTATTTAAACATTCACAATTATGTTAATAACCTACTTTTGCAAACTAGTCATAGATTTTTCAACCTGATCAGAACCAACCCAGGGCAGTACAATTCTCTGGACTCTTTAGAGCAATAATTATTTTTAAAAAAAGTTAAACTTTTGCATCTGAATGGCTATAACTGGGTTATTTCAAGATGTGGCCTTGACCAAGTGTCCCCAAATGCCTATATCTATTCAATGAATGCTCAGATATTCTTAAAAAAAAGTCAGAACATGTGTACTATGCCTCTAAACAAGCATGAAAATTTTCAGACAGATAGGACCATATTTGCCTCTATAACAGTTAAAAAGCTGAAAATTATGAAAATAATGGTATATTAAGCCAATAAGTGGTCGTTTGCTGCCCCCCGCTGTTCATTTTATTGTACTACACTCTAATATTGATATACAAGTCATTTTCAGCTTTAAATAAATCACTATTTTAACATTTGCTATCACATTTAGTTAAAATTAATCTATTAAGTATTACTATTGACAATTGTCACATTGAGAAATGTGAATCTTGAAGGAGACTTGCAGGAAACATTTTGTTTACTGCAACATCATAAAGTTCAAATGTCTGTAACTACAACAAAATGTGTGTGTGTAGTCCTATGTTTCTGAATACATTTTTAAAAATCTGATTAATAGTTACAAAGAGCTATGTGAAATGATTATAGACCATAGCATTAAAAAAGTGTGTGTGTGTCTGGCCTTGACCAAGTGTCCCCAAATGCCTATATCTATTCAATGAATGCTCAGATATTCTTAAAAACAAGTCAGAACATGTGTAATATGCCTCCAAACAAGCATGACAATTTTCAGACAGATAGGACAATATTTGCCTCTATAACAGTTAAAAAGGTGAAAATGACAGAGTTCATATGAAAATAATGACCAATATGTGGTCTTTTGCTGCCCCCCGCTGTTCATTTTATTGTACTACACTCTAATATTGATCTATGGTTATAGATACATGGTTAATCATAGTAAATAATACTAGAACGTGGTGCATTTCACAAAAAAATGTGACATGCTCATAGACCATTAAAAGATATTTTCACAATAACATATCTCAAAAATATTGTGTGTGTGTGTGTGTGTGTGTAACCATGCATAATGGAACAACTGGTTTGAAGCCTGTTTCAGAGCCTATTTTACTAAAAGGGCTATAACTCAGGAACGAAATGAGATATCTTCACCAAACTTGGTACACTTGTGTATGGGATGAGTCTTTGGTCAAGGTAAAAAGAATTGTGAGGATTGAACACTTGGTGGCGCTATAACATAAAAAAACATGAAAAGGGCTATAACCACCCGACTGCCAGTCCGATTGACTTGAAAGTTGGTATGCAGTGTCTTGGTCCAAGGTACCACGCATGTCTATAAAGGAAATTGGCGTAGCTCAAAAAACATGGCCGCCATTGGCCAATGAAATGTGAGCACTTATTAGACAAGGTTAACAGAGGCCGATCGGAACAAAAGTTGGCGAGCATGTTTGACTCAGGGTCCTAGAGGTCTGTAATAATTTTTTAAGAATTTGGCCACTAGTAGGCGCCAATTAGTTTTATGGCTCTGTAATCACGTGATGTTTCACATATTCTCACAATATTGATATAATTTGATAGATCTCCTCATACTGAACAACTTTGTCTCTAGAAACATTGCTGTCAATCAAATCGTTCATTAAATATTTGTGATTATGTTAAAAACCTACTTTTGCAAATAAGTCCCTGTTTTTTTGCCCGATCGGAACCAAACCAGTCTAGGACAATTCTCTGGACTCTCTAGATCAATAATTATGAAAAAAAGTTGAACTTTTGCATTTGGATGGCTATAACAGGGTCATTTCGAAAAGAGGCGTGGCAAAAAACCCTCAAAAGCCTATAAATTCTAAGGGAAAGCTCAAAACTTCACGAAAATTGGTGGCCATGTGTGAGATTAGATCCTTAACAAGCATTAAACGTTTTATAGAGATCGGACCATAGGTGGCGCTATAACTGTTAAAAACCTTTTAAAACCATGTTTCCTATGGTGAATTGCCTGTAAATTGAATTTTCCATCTATTATTTCAGCGTTTAAAATCTTGCTAAATAAAACTTAATGTCTTTTGATGCTTGTGTGCTTAAAGGCCTTAAAGGCTTGAACCCCGCTAAATGCTGCTTGCAGCTTTAATTAGGGGTTCAAGCACGAAGTGCTGAAACCCTATTGTAATTGTATTGATTTTTATTATTAGGGGTTCAAGCATGAAATGCTGAAACCCTATTGTAATTGTAAGGATTCGTAAAACGCATCGTGCAGGCCAAACCGTAAGGCCTAGAGACATGAAACCTGGTCAGATGGTAGGCCTCAGTTTGGGGACAACCTATCAGAGTATGACCCCGAATGGCCCATAGGTGGCGCTACAGCAACCAAAAGTTCAAAATTGCTCATAACTCTTAGACCGTTTGTCCCAGGATCAAGTGTCTTATATCGTTGGAATCCTTGGCTTAAGGCAGACAAAATGGCTATCTCCGATTTGGATGTTGTCAGGGAAAATTTTCTGCTATGTCGAATTTTGTCCAAAACCTACTTTTGCAAACTAGTCCCTGGTTTTTCGCCCGATGGGAACCGAACCAGTCTAGGACAATTCTCTGGACTCTCTCGATCAATAATTATCAAAAAAAAGTTGAACTTTGGCATTTGGGTGGCTGTAACAGGGTCATTTAGAAAAGGAGCGTGGCAAAATACACTAAAAAGCCTATACATCCCAAATGAAAACTCAGAACTTCACCAAAATTGATGAGCATATGTGTCAGAACATGGTGAGGAAGCATGCAGAGTTTCATGGAGATCGGACCATAGGTGGCGCTATAACTGGCAAAAAGCCTTCATTCTTATTAGGGGTTCAAGCATGAAATGCTGAAACCCTGTTGTAATTGTAAGGATTCGTAAAACGCATCGTGCAGGCCAAACCGTAAGGCCTAGAGACATGAAACCTGGCCAGATGGTAGGCCTCAGTTTGGGGACAACCTATCAGAGTATGACCCCGAATGGCCCATAGGTGGCGCTACAGCAACCAAAAGTTCAAAATTGCTCATAACTCTTAGACCGTTTGTCCCAGGATCAAGTGTCTTATATCGTTGGAATCCTTGGCTTAAGGCAGACAAAATGGCTATCTCCGATTTGGATGTAGGCAGGGAAAATTTTCTGCTATGTCGAATTTTGTCCAAAACCTACTTTTGCAAACTAGTCCCTGGTTTTTCGTCCGATGGGAACCGAACCAGTCTAGGACAATTCTCTGGACTCTCTCGATCAATAATTATCAAAAAAAAGTTTAACTTTGGCATTTGGGTGGCTGTAACAGGGTCATTTACAAAAGGGGCGTGGCAAAGTACACTAAAAAGCCTATACATCCCAAATGAAAACTCAGAACTTCACCAAAATTGATGAGCATATGTGTCAGAACATGGTGAGGAAGCATGCAGAGTTTCATGGAGATCGGACCATAGGTGGCGCTATAACTGGCAAAAAGCCTTCATTCTTATTAGGGGTTCAAGCATGAAATGCTGAAACCCTATTGTAATTGTAAGGATTCGTAAAACGCATTGTGCAGGCCAAACCGTAAGGCCTAGAGACATGAAACCTGGCCAGATGGTAGGCCTCAGTTTGGGGACAACCTATCAGAGTATGACCCCGAATGGCCCATAGGTGGCGCTACAGCAACCAAAAGTTCAAAATTGCTCATAACTCTTAGACTGTTTGTCCCAGGATCAAGTGTCTTATATCGTTGGAATCCTTGGCTCAAGGCAGACAAAATGGCTATCTCCGATTTGGATGTAGGCAGGGAACATTTTCTGCTATGTCGAATTTTGTCCAAAACCTACTTTTGCGAACTAGTCCCTGGTTTTTCGCCCGATCGGAACCAAACCAGTCTAGGACAATTCTCGGGACTCTCTAGATCAATAATTATCGAAAAAAAGTTCAACTTTTGCATTTAGGTGGCTATAACAGGGTCATTTAGAAAAGGGGCGTGGCAAAATACACTAAAAAGCCTATACATCCCAAATGAAAACTCAGAACTTCACCAAAATTGATGAGCATATGTGTCCGAACATGGTGAGGAAGCATGCAGAGTTTCATGGAGATCGGACCATAGGTGGCGCTATAACTGGCAAAAAGCCTTCATTCTTATTAGGGGTTCAAGCATGAAATGCTGAAACCCTATTGTAATTGTAAGGATTCGTAAAAAGCATTGTGCAGGCCAAACCGTAAGGCCTAGAGACATGAAACCTGGCCAGATGGTAGGCCTCAGTTTGGGGACAACCTATCAGAGTATGACCCCGAATGGCCCATAGGTGGCGCTACAGCAACCAAAAGTTCAAAATTGCTCATAACTCTTAGACCGTTTGTCCCAGGATCAAGTGTCTTATATCGTTGGAATCCTTGGCTTAAGGCAGACAAAATGGCTATCTCCGATTTGGATGTTGTCAGGGAAAATTTTCTGCTATGTCGAATTTTGTCCAAAACCTACTTTTGCAAACTAGTCCCTGGTTTTTCGCCCGATGGGAACCGAACCAGTCTAGGACAATTCTCTGGACTCTCTCGATCAATAATTATCAAAAAAAGTTGAACTTTGGCATTTGGGTGGCTGTAACAGGGTCATTTAGAAAAGGAGCGTGGCAAAATACACTAAAAAGCCTATACATCCCAAATGAAAACTCAGAACTTCACCAAAATTGATGAGCATATGTGTCAGAACATGGTGAGGAAGCATGCAGAGTTTCATGGAGATCGGACCATAGGTGGCGCTATAACTGGCAAAAAGCCTTCATTCTTATTAGGGGTTCAAGCATGAAATGCTGAAACCCTGTTGTAATTGTAAGGATTCGTAAAACGCATCGTGCAGGCCAAACCGTAAGGCCTAGAGACATGAAACCTGGCCAGATGGTAGGCCTCAGTTTGGGGACAACCTATCAGAGTATGACCCCGAATGGCCCATAGGTGGCGCTACAGCAACCAAAAGTTCAAAATTGCTCATAACTCTTAGACCGTTTGTCCCAGGATCAAGTGTCTTATATCGTTGGAATCCTTGGCTTAAGGCAGACAAAATGGCTATCTCCGATTTGGATGTAGGCAGGGAAAATTTTCTGCTATGTCGAATTTTGTCCAAAACCTACTTTTGCAAACTAGTCCCTGGTTTTTCGTCCGATGGGAACCGAACCAGTCTAGGACAATTCTCTGGACTCTCTCGATCAATAATTATCAAAAAAAAGTTTAACTTTGGCATTTGGGTGGCTGTAACAGGGTCATTTACAAAAGGGGCGTGGCAAAGTACACTAAAAAGCCTATACATCCCAAATGAAAACTCAGAACTTCACCAAAATTGATGAGCATATGTGTCAGAACATGGTGAGGAAGCATGCAGAGTTTCATGGAGATCGGACCATAGGTGGCGCTATAACTGGCAAAAAGCCTTCATTCTTATTAGGGGTTCAAGCATGAAATGCTGAAACCCTATTGTAATTGTAAGGATTCGTAAAACGCATTGTGCAGGCCAAACCGTAAGGCCTAGAGACATGAAACCTGGCCAGATGGTAGGCCTCAGTTTGGGGACAACCTATCAGAGTATGACCCCGAATGGCCCATAGGTGGCGCTACAGCAACCAAAAGTTCAAAATTGCTCATAACTCTTAGACTGTTTGTCCCAGGATCAAGTGTCTTATATCGTTGGAATCCTTGGCTCAAGGCAGACAAAATGGCTATCTCCGATTTGGATGTAGGCAGGGAACATTTTCTGCTATGTCGAATTTTGTCCAAAACCTACTTTTGCGAACTAGTCCCTGGTTTTTCGCCCGATCGGAACCAAACCAGTCTAGGACAATTCTCGGGACTCTCTAGATCAATAATTATCGAAAAAAAGTTCAACTTTTGCATTTAGGTGGCTATAACAGGGTCATTTAGAAAAGGGGCGTGGCAAAATACACTAAAAAGCCTATACATCCCAAATGAAAACTCAGAACTTCACCAAAATTGATGAGCATATGTGTCCGAACATGGTGAGGAAGCATGCAGAGTTTCATGGAGATCGGACCATAGGTGGCGCTATAACTGGCAAAAAGCCTTCATTCTTATTAGGGGTTCAAGCATGAAATGCTGAAACCCTATTGTAATTGTAAGGATTCGTAAAACGCATTGTGCAGGCCAAACCGTAAGGCCTAGAGACATGAAACCTGGCCAGATGGTAGGCCTCAGTTTGGGGACAACCTATCAGAGTATGACCCCGAATGGCCCATAGGTGGCGCTACAGCAACCAAAAGTTCAAAATTGCTCATAACTCTTAGACTGTTTGTCCCAGGATCAAGTGTCTTATATCGTTGGAATCCTTGGCTCAAGGCAGACAAAATGGCTATCTCCGATTTGGATGTAGGCAGGGAACATTTTCTGCTATGTCGAATTTTGTCCAAAACCTACTTTTGCGAACTAGTCCCTGGTTTTTCGCCCGATCGGAACCAAACCAGTCTAGGACAATTCTCGGGACTCTCTAGATCAATAATTATCGAAAAAAAGTTCAACTTTTGCATTTAGGTGGCTATAACAGGGTCATTTAGAAAAGGGGCGTGGCAAAATACACTAAAAAGCCTATACACCCCAAATGAAAACTCAGAACTTCACCAAAATTGATGAGCATATGTGTCCGAACATGGTGAGGAAGCATGCAGAGTTTCATGGAGATCGGACCATAGGTGGCGCTATAACTGGCAAAACGCCTTCATTCTTATTAGGGGTTCAAGCATGAAATGCTGAAACCCTATTGTAAATGTAAGGATTCGTAAAACGCATTGTGCAGGCCAAACCGTAAGGCCTAGAGACATGAAACCTGGCCAGATGGTAGGCCTCAGTTTGGGGACAACCTATCAGAGTATGACCCCGAATGGCCCATAGGTGGCGCTACAGCAACCAAAAGTTCAAAATTGCTCATAACTCTTAGACTGTTTGTCCCAGGATCAAGTGTCTTATATCGTTGGAATCCTTGGCTCAAGGCAGACAAAATGGCTATCTCCGATTTGGATGTAGGCAGGGAACATTTTCTGCTATGTCGAATTTTGTCCAAAACCTACTTTTGCAAACTAGTCCCTGGTTTTGCGCCCGATCGGAACCAAACCAGTCTAGGACAATTCTCGGGACTCTCTAGATCAATAATTATCGAAAAAAAGTTCAACTTTTGCATTTAGGTGGCTATAACAGGGTCATTTAGAAAAGGGGCGTGGCAAAATACACTAAAAAGCCTATACACCCCAAATGAAAACTCAGAACTTCACCAAAATTGATGAGCATATGTGTCCGAACATGGTGAGGAAGCATGCAGAGTTTCATGGAGATCGGACCATAGGTGGCGCTATAACTGGCAAAACGCCTTCATTCTTATTAGGGGTTCAAGCATGAAATGCTGAAACCCTATTGTAAATGTAAGGATTCGTAAAACGCATTGTGCAGGCCAAACCGTAAGGCCTAGAGACATGAAACCTGGCCAGATGGTAGGCCTCAGTTTGGGGACAACCTATCAGAGTATGACCCCGAATGGCCCATAGGTGGCGCTACAGCAACCAAAAGTTCAAAATTGCTCATAACTCTTAGACTGTTTGTCCCAGGATCAAGTGTCTTATATCGTTGGAATCCTTGGCTCAAGGCAGACAAAATGGCTATCTCCGATTTGGATGTAGGCAGGGAACATTTTCTGCTATGTCGAATTTTGTCCAAAACCTACTTTTGCGAACTAGTCCCTGGTTTTGCGCCCGATCGGAACCAAACCAGTCTAGGACAATTCTCGGGACTCTCTAGATCAATAATTATCGAAAAAAAGTTCAACTTTTGCATTTAGGTGGCTATAACAGGGTCATTTAGAAAAGGGGCGTGGCAAAATACACTAAAAAGCCTATACACCCCAAATGAAAACTCAGAACTTCACCAAAATTGATGAGCATATGTGTCCGAACATGGTGAGGAAGCATGCAGAGTTTCATGGAGATCGGACCATAGGTGGCGCTATAACTGGCAAAACGCCTTCATTCTTATTAGGGGTTCAAGCATGAAATGCTGAAACCCTATTGTAAATGTAAGGATTCGTAAAACGCATTGTGCAGGCCAAACCGTAAGGCCTAGAGACATGAAACCTGGCCAGATGGTAGGCCTCAGTTTGGGGACAACCTATCAGAGTATGACCCCGAATGGCCCATAGGTGGCGCTACAGCAACCAAAAGTTCAAAATTGCTCATAACTCTTAGACTGTTTGTCCCAGGATCAAGTGTCTTATATCGTTGGAATCCTTGGCTCAAGGCAGACAAAATGGCTATCTCCGATTTGGATGTAGGCAGGGAACATTTTCTGCTATGTCGAATTTTGTCCAAAACCTACTTTTGCGAACTAGTCCCTGGTTTTGCGCCCGATCGGAACCAAACCAGTCTAGGACAATTCTCGGGACTCTCTAGATCAATAATTATCGAAAAAAAGTTCAACTTTTGCATTTAGGTGGCTATAACAGGGTCATTTAGAAAAGGGGCGTGGCAAAATACACTAAAAAGCCTATACACCCCAAATGAAAACTCAGAACTTCACCAAAATTGATAAGCATATGTGTCCGAACATGGTGAGGAAGCATGCAGAGTTTCATGGAGATCGGACCATAGGTGGCGCTATAACTGGCAAAAAGCCTTCATTCTTATTAGGGGTTCAAGCATGAAATGCTGAAACCCTATTGTAATTGTAAGGATTCGTAAAACGCATTGTGCAGGCCAAACCGTAAGGCCTAGAGACATGAAACCTGGCCAGATGGTAGGCCTCAGTTTGGGGACAACCTATCAGAGTATGACCCCGAATGGCCCATAGGTGGCGCTACAGCAACCAAAAGTTCAAAATTGCTCATAACTCTTAGACTGTTTGTCCCAGGATCAAGTGTCTTATATCGTTGGAATCCTTGGCTCAAGGCAGACAAAATGGCTATCTCCGATTTGGATGTAGGCAGGGAACATTTTCTGCTATGTCGAATTTTGTCCAAAACCTACTTTTGCGAACTAGTCCCTGGTTTTTCGCCCGATCGGAACCAAACCAGTCTAGGACAATTCTCGGGACTCTCTAGATCAATAATTATCGAAAAAAAGTTCAACTTTTGCATTTAGGTGGCTATAACAGGGTCATTTAGAAAAGGGGCGTGGCAAAATACACTAAAAAGCCTATACATCCCAAATGAAAACTCAGAACTTCACCAAAATTGATGAGCATATGTGTCCGAACATGGTGAGGAAGCATGCAGAGTTTCATGGAGATCGGACCATAGGTGGCGCTATAACTGGCAAAAAGCCTTCATTCTTATTAGGGGTTCAAGCATGAAATGCTGAAACCCTATTGTAATTGTAAGGATTCGTAAAACGCATTGTGCAGGCCAAACCGTAAGGCCTAGAGACATGAAACCTGGCCAGATGGTAGGCCTCAGTTTGGGGACAACCTATCAGAGTATGACCCCGAATGGCCCATAGGTGGCGCTACAGCAACCAAAAGTTCAAAATTGCTCATAACTCTTAGACTGTTTGTCCCAGGATCAAGTGTCTTATATCGTTGGAATCCTTGGCTCAAGGCAGACAAAATGGCTATCTCCGATTTAGATGTAGGCAGGGAACATTTTCTGCTATGTCGAATTTTGTCCAAAACCTACTTTTGCGAACTAGTCCCTGGTTTTTCGCCCGATCGGAGCCAAACCAGTCTAGGACAATTCTCGGGACTCTCTAGATCAATAATTATCGAAAAAAAGTTCAACTTTTGCATTTAGGTGGCTATAACAGGGTCATATAGAAAAGGGGCGTGGCAAAATACACTAAAAAGCCTATACACCCCAAATGAAAACTCAGAACTTCACCAATTGATGAGCATATGTGTCCGAACATGGTGAGGAAGCATGCAGAGTTTCATGGAGATCGGACCATAGGTGGCGCTATAACTGGCAAAAAGCCTTCATTCTTATTAGGGGTTCAAGCATGAAATGCTGAAACCCTATTGTAATTGTAAGGATTCGTAAAACGCATTGTGCAGGCCAAACCGTAAGGCCTAGAGACATGAAACCTGGCCAGATGGTAGGCCTCAGTTTGGGGACAACCTATCAGAGTATGACCCCGAATGGCCCATAGGTGGCGCTACAGCAACCAAAAGTTCAAAATTGCTCATAACTCTTAGACTGTTTGTCCCAGGATCAAGTGTCTTATATCGTTGGAATCCTTGGCTCAAGGCAGACAAAATGGCTATCTCCGATTTGGATGTAGGCAGGGAACATTTTCTGCTATGTCGAATTTTGTCCAAAACCTACTTTTGCGAACTAGTCCCTGGTTTTTCGCCCGATTGGAACCAAACCAGTCTAGGACAATTCTCGGGACTCTCTAGATCAATAATTATCGAAAAAAAATTCAACTTTTGCATTTAGGTGGCTATAACAGGGTCATTTAGAAAAGGGGCGTGGCAAAATACACTAAAAAGCCTATACACCCCAAATGAAAACTCAGAACTTCACCAAAATTGATGAGCATATGTGTCCGAACATGGTGAGGAAGCATGCAGAGTTTCATGGAGATCGGACCATAGGTGGCGCTATAACTGGCAAAAAGCCTTCATTCTTATTAGGGGTTCAAGCATGAAATGCTGAAACCCTATTGTAATTGTAAGGATTCGTAAAACGCATTGTGCAGGCCAAACCGTAAGGCCTAGAGACATGAAACCTGGCCAGATGGTAGGCCTCAGTTTGGGGACAACCTATCAGAGTATGACCCCGAATGGCCCATAGGTGGCGCTACAGCAACCAAAAGTTCAAAATTGCTCATAACTCTTAGACTGTTTGTCCCAGGATCAAGTGTCTTATATCGTTGGAATCCTTGGCTCAAGGCAGACAAAATGGCTATCTCCGATTTGGATGTAGGCAGGGAACATTTTCTGCTATGTCGAATTTTGTCCAAAACCTACTTTTGCGAACTAGTCCCTGGTTTTTCGCCCGATCGGAACCAAACCAGTCTAGGACAATTCTCGGGACTCTCTAGATCAATAATTATCGAAAAAAAGTTCAACTTTTGCATTTAGGTGGCTATAACAGGGTCATTTAGAAAAGGGGCGTGGCAAAATACACTAAAAAGCCTATACACCCCAAATGAAAACTCAGAACTTCACCAAAATTGATGAGCATATGTGTCCGAACATGGTGAGGAAGCATGCAGAGTTTCATGGAGATCGGACCATAGGTGGCGCTATAACTGGCAAAAAGCCTTCATTCTTATTAGGGGTTCAAGCATGAAATGCTGAAACCCTATTGTAATTGTAAGGATTCGTAAAACGCATTGTGCAGGCCAAACCGTAAGGCCTAGAGACATGAAACCTGGCCAGATGGTAGGCCTCAGTTTGGGGACAACCTATCAGAGTATGACCCCGAATGGCCCATAGGTGGCGCTACAGCAACCAAAAGTTCAAAATTGCTCATAACTCTTAGACTGTTTGTCCCAGGATCAAGTGTCTTATATCGTTGGAATCCTTGGCTCAAGGCAGACAAAATGGCTATCTCCGATTTGGATGTAGGCAGGGAACATTTTCTGCTATGTCGAATTTTGTCCAAAACCTACTTTTGCAAACTAGTCCCTGGTTTTTCGCCCGATCGGAGCCAAACCAGTCTAGGACAATTCTCGGGACTCTCTAGATCAATAATTATCGAAAAAAAGTTCAACTTTTGCATTTAGGTGGCTATAACAGGGTCATTTAGAAAAGGGGCGTGGCAAAATACACTAAAAAGCCTATACACCCCAAATGAAAACTCAGAACTTCACCAAAATTGATGACCATATGTGTCAGAACATGGTGAGGAAGCATGCAGAGTTTCATGGAGATCGGACCATAGGTGGCGCTATAACTGGCAAAAAGCCTTCCTTCTTTTTAGGGGTTCAAGCATGAAATGCTGAAACCCTATTGTAATTGTAAGGATTCGTAAAACGCATCGTGCAGGCCAAACCGTAAAGCCTAGAGACTTGAAACCTGGCCAGATGGTAGGCCTCAACTTGGGGACAACCTATCAGAGTATGACCCCGAATGGCCCATAGGTGGCGCTACAGCAACCAAAAGTTCAAAATTGCTCATAACTTTTAGACCGATTGTCCCAGGATCAAGTGTCTTATATCGTTGGAATTCGTGGCTCAAGTCGGACAAAATGGCTATCTCCGATTTTCTCGCCCTTCAATTGCCAATTTCGAGTAAATTGCATTTTTTTTTAAAACATATTTTTGCTGACTTCTCCTAGGTTTTTGGCCCGATTGGAACCAAACCACTGCAAGACTATTCTCTGGAGTCGGACAATCAATAATCATCCAAAAAATTCAAAATTTCAATTAACGGTCGATAAGGGGAACCAAAATCTTTGATTGCACCAGGGCCATTTTTACTAAAACGGTTATAACTTGTGAAAGGAAAGGGATATTTTCGCAAAACTTGGGACACATGTTCATGAGCTCATTCTGAGGTCATGTGAAAAAAAATCATGACAATTGTACACTTGGTGGCGCTATAAAATGTTTATAACTTGTGAACGGAAAGAGATATTTTTGCTAAACTTGGGACACATGTTCATAAGCTCAATCTGAGTTGACATGAAAAGAATCGTGACAATTGGCCACTTGGTGGCGCTATAACAGTGAAAGAAATCATGAAAATAGCTATAAGCGCACCCAACCGTTAGTCTACTGAAAATTGGCATGCAGTGTCTTTGTCCAGGGTGCCATGATAGTCTATGAGAACATTGAAGGAGCCTTAGAAGTTTCAAGCCCTTGTTTTTTTTCACAGGAGTGACCTCCTAAGAATCCTTGCCGAGTCCAACAATACCAAACATGCCAGGTTTTGCCTTATGGTTTTTGTAAGTGTCATTTAGAGCTTTAAAAAATTGTGGTTATCTTCAAAGCTGTTAGTCTGATCGAGACAACAACAAAAAAACGAAGGAAATTTGTAAACATAGTTAAATAGCTAAACAATAACGCCAAAATGTTAAAATTATGATAGGAACTGACAAAAAAATTTATTAAATCCAATCAATTTCACCCATAGATCATTTTGATGCTCTCACATGTTTGAAACGAACAATGATGGATTGTGATGAAATTTGTTCAATGATGGGACTGGCGAATCCCCGTCCATACTGTCAATGACCGTTTGCAAAGACCCGCCCACTTTAGTTACTGTTGCTATGTCTGACAAGCGACGCCACTCTCACACCACACCAAGTTCTCGCGCATTGAAAAATACATTGCGGATCAGAGAAAAGACTGCGTGCTGACAGACAAGTACTTTTGATATGAAACAAAGTCTCACCTTTCAAATGTAGTCAATTTTTAGAGACATTTAAACAATAAATACCATTTTGTGACTCTTTAATGTGTCTGATAGATTGCTGTAGACTCGAGGCTCAGTTAAAGCTGCTTGTGAACCGATCATCTCTTCCTTCTAGTTAATTTATATCATTAAAATAAACATGAATGAACATAAAAGGAATGTTGTTTTAAAGTGCTAAGACGTCAGTACATTTTGTTTTTCAAATTTAATTCCTCCTATGTTAATCTACTAACTTTCCTGACTGCTTTGTTGGACAAAATGGCGGATTATGATTAGTCAGATCGCCTGTCAATCAAACTCCCTCCACATATATACAGTATGGGCACACTTTGAGTACTACTAATAAAAGTGGTGGAGATCAGGCAAGACTATAAGAAGACTCAGGCAAAAGGTGCTATAACTGTAAAAACGCTTTAAAACCATATATTTCCTATGGTAAACTGCCTGTATAGGCTGTAAATTGACTTTTTCATCTATGATGGCAGTTGTTAAATGCTTGCTAAATAAAACTTAATGTCTTTTGATGCTTGTGTGCTTAAAGGCCTTAACTGCTTGAACCCCGATAAATGCTGCTTGCAGCTTTAATTAGGGGTTCAAGCACGAAGTGCTGAAACCCTATTGTAATTGTATTGATTTTTATTATTATTATTAGGGGTTCAAGCACGAAGTGCTGAACACCTATTGTATTTGTGCTGATTTTTAGGGGTTCAAGCACGAAGTGCTGAAACCCTATTGTATTTGTGCTGATTTTTATTATTATTATTATTCTGCCGTAAAACGCATCGTGCAGCCCAAACCGTAAGTGCTGGAGCTTTGAAACTTTGTCAGATGGTAGTACAAAAATCGAGGAGAGGTTATCAAATTATGAGCCAGATTGGCCTATAGGTGGCGCTATAGCAATCAATTGCGCGAAACTGCTCATAACTCCTAAACCGTATGTCGTAGACTCAATTGTCTTATATCATTGGAAAGGTGAGTCCCTGACGAAAAAAACGTATATCTCCGATTTCATTTCCGTCATAATAGATTTTCCGCCATTTTGAATTTTGTCAAAAAACTACTTTTGCGAACTAGTCCCTGGATTTTTGCCCGATCGGAACCAAACCAGTGCAGAAATGTTCTCTGGAGTCTGATTATCAATAATTATCGAAAAAAAGTATAAATTTCGCTTCAAGGTCGCAAAGGGGCGGAAAACGAATGTTGTGGGAGGAGCCTATTTTACTAAAATGGCTATAACTCAAGAACAAAATGAGATATCTTTACCAAACTTGGTACACGTGTGTATGGGCTGAGTCTTTGGTCACGATAAAACAATCGCGACGATTGACCACTTGGTGGCGCTATAACACGAAAAAAACATGAAAATGGCTATAACCACCTGACCGCTAGTCCGATTGACTTGAAAATTGGTATGCAGTGTTTTGGTCCAAGGTACCATATATGTCTATGAGGACATTGGCGTATCTCAAAAAACATGGCTGCTATCGGCTAATGAAGTTTGAGCACCTCTAAGACAAGGTTAACGGAGGCCGATCGGAATGAAACTTGGTGGGCATCTTTGACTCATGGCCCTAGAGGTCTGTAAGAATTTTGAAAGAAATCGGCCACTAGTTGGCGCTAACGAGTTTTATGGCTCTGTAATCACGTGGTGTTGCACACATCAACCAAATATACACATCATATGATAGGTCTCCTCATGTTGAACAACTTTGCCTCTAGCAGCATTGCTGTCAATCAAACCGTTCATTAAATATCCGCGATTATGTTTAAAACCTACTTTTGCGAACTAGTCCCTGGATTTTTGCCCGATGGGAACCAAACCAGTCTAGAACAATTCTCTGGACTCTCTAGATTAATAATTATCGAAAAAAAGTTGAACTTTTGCATTTGGATGGCTATAACAGGGTCATTTAGAAGAGGAGCTTAGCAAAATACACTCAAAAGGCTATAAATCCTAAAGGAAAACTCAAAACTTCACGAAAAATGTTATGTATATGTATCATAACATGCTGAAGAATCCTGCAAAGTTTCATGGAGATCGGACCATAGGTGGCGCTATAACTGTTAAAACGCTTTGAAAACCATGTATTCCCTATGGTGAAATGCCTGTATTGGCTGCAAATGGTATTTTCCATCTCTGTAATCAGGTGGGGTTAAAAACATCCACATAATATGCATAAATTATGATAGATCTCCTCATACTGAACAACTTTGCTTCAAGAACCAATACTGTCAATCAAATCGTTATTTAAACATTCACAATTATGTTAATAACCTCATTTTGCAATCTAGTCCTAGATTTTTTTGCCCGATCGGAACCAAACCACTGTAGTACGATTCTCTGGACTCTTTAGAGCAATAATTATTTAAAATAAAGTTAAACTATTGCATCTGAATGGCTATAACATTATTTCAAGGTGTGGCCTTGGCCAAGTGTCCCCAAATGCCTATATCTATTCAATGAATGCTCAGATATTCTTAAAAACAAGTCAGAACATGTGTACTATGCCTCTAAACAAGCATGAAACATTTCAGACAGATAGGACAATATTTGCCTCTATAACAGTTAAAAAGCTGAAAATTATGAAAATAATGGTATATTAAGCCAATAAGTGGTCGTTTGCTGCCCCCCGCTGTTCATTTTATTGTACTACACTCTAATATTGATCTACAAGTCATATTCAGCTTAAAATAAATCACTATTTTAACATTTGCAATCACATTTAGTTAAAATTAATCTATTAAGTATTACTATTGACAATTGTCACATTGAGAAATGTGAATCTTGAAGGAGACTTGCAGGAAACATTTTGTTTACTGCAACATCATATAGTTAAAATGTCTGTATCTACAACAAAATGTGTGTGTGTAGTCCTATGTTTCTGAATACATTTTTAAAAATCTGATTAATAGTTACAAAGAGCTATGTTAAATGATTATAGACCATAGCATTAAAAAAGTGTGTGTGTGTGTGTGTGTGTGTGTGTCTGGCCTTGACCAAGTGTCCCCAAATGCCTATATCTATTCAATGAATGCTCAGATATTCTTAAAAACAAGTCAGAACATGTGTACTATGCCTCTAAACAAGCATGAACATTTTCAGAAAGATCGGACATTATTTGCCTCTATAACAGTTAAAAAGGTGAAAATTACAGGGTTCATATGACAATAATGGTATATTAAGCCAAAAAGTGGTCGTTTGCTGCCCCCCGCTGTTCATTTTATTGTACTACACTCTAATATTGATCTATAAGTCATATTCAGACTTTAAAAAAATCACTATTTTAACATTTACAATCACATTTAGTCAAAATTAATCTATTAAGTATGACTATTGACAATTGTCACATTGAGAAATGGGAATCTTGAAGGAGACTTGCAGGAAACATTTTGTTTACTGCAACATAAAGTTCAAATGTCTGTATCTACAACAAAATGTGTGTGGGTGGTCCTATGTTTCTGAATACATTTTTAATAATCTGATTAATAGTTAGAAAGAGTTATGTGAAATGATTATAGACCATAGAATTAAATAAGTGTGTGTGTGTGTGTGTGTGTGTATAAGCATGCAGAATGGAATTAACATGGAAGACCAATTTGATATATAAGTGATTTTATAATGTCTATTGCAAAGCAACTGTGAAAAGACTTTATTAATAAGTAGAATGTCCAGCAGAGGGCAGCAGAAGACCACTTATTGACTCACTTTCCTTTTAAAGTTAATAATTTTCAACAGTGACAAAAGCAATTACTATTATAACATACTCATATTTTGTCAGATTTTATCTCTTCATTTGTACTGTCACTTCACATAATTACTAGCAATGTGGTAAATCATGGTAAATCACATTAGAATCATGGTTAATCATAGTAAATAATACTAGAACGTGGTGTATTTCACAAAAAAATGTGACATGCTCATAGACCATTAAAATATATTTTCACAATAACATATTACAAAAACATTGTGTGTGTGTGTGTGTGTGTGTGTGTGTGTGTGTGTGTGTGTGTGTGTGTGTGTGTGTGTGTGTGTGTGTGTGTGTGTGTGTGTGTGTGTGTGTGTGTGTGTGTGTGTGTGTGTGTGTGTGTGTGTGTGTGTGTGTGTGTGTGAAAGCATGCATAATGTAACAACTGGTTTGAAGCCTGTTTCAGAGTCTATTTTACTAAAAGGGCTATAACTCAGGAACTAAATGAGCAGTGTTGGGGAAAGTTACTTTGAAAAGTAATGCATTACAATATTGCGTTACTCCCTTAAAAAGTAACTAATTGAGTTACTTAGTTACTTTTTAAGAAAAGTAATGCGTTACGTTACTTTTGCGTTACTTTTTCTCACCTGGGCTGGGCTTGCTTTTTTGTTTTGTTTTTTAATAGCAAAAAAAGTCATTTTTTGTGCAAATGTAAAGACCTCTTCATACCAAAATTGAAATAATAGGCCTCAGGCTGAGGTAAAAATGTGCTGCCATTCTGGATAATGGAAGAATAGGACGCAGGAGAAAAACGTTTTACCAATAAAAACAAAAAATCTAGTCATTTTTGCTCATGGCTTAACTGAATCATCAAAGGTCAGCAGCATGACATTGGTCAATAAAGGTAGATTAAAGGCATAAAAAATATGTGTTTTATTTAACATATATATATTTGAGGTTTGAGTACTCTGATTTTGCATGTGACTGATTTTATTCATTTTGAGGAGTACAGAATCTTTATTGTGCAAGTTAGATGAGTAAATGCTCACATTTAGTCTAGAACTACAATAACCATCATGTTTACACACAACGCCTTATTTTTCTCAACATGGGGCAGGAGAGCTGTCAGTCAAATAAATGTGAAAAAGTAACTTGCGTTACTTTTTTGAAAAAGTAACTCAGATATTTTGTTGTAAATTTGAAAAGAAATGCGTTACTTTACTAGTTACTTGAAAAAGTAATATTATTACGTAACTCAAGTTACTTGTAATGCGTTACCCCCAACTCTGTAAATGAGATATCTTCACCAAACTTGGTACACATGTGTATGAGCTGAGTCTTTGGTCACGGTACAAAGAATTGTGAGGATTGAACACTTGGTGGCGCTATAACATGAAAAAAACATGAAAAGGGCTATAACCACCTGACTGCTAGTCCGATTGACTTGAAAGTTGGTATGCAGTGTCTTGGTCCAAGGTACCATGCATGTCTGTGAGGAAATTGGCGAAGCTCAAAAAACATGGCCGCCATTGGCCAATGAAATTTGAGCACCTATTAGACAAGGTTAACAGGATCGGAACAAAACTTGGTGAGCATGTTTGACTCATGGTCCTAGAGGTCTGTAATAATTTTTTAAGAAATTGGCCACTAGTAGGCGCCAACGAATTTTATGGCTCTGTAATCACGTGATGTTTCACATATTCCCACAATATTGATATAATTTGATAGATCTCCTCAAACTGAACAACTTTGCCTCTAGAAACATTGCTGTCAATCAAATCGTTCATTTAATATTCGAAATTATGTTAAAAACATACTTTTGCAAACTAGTCCCGTTTTTTTTGCCCGATCGGAACCAAACCAGTCTAGGACAATTCTCTGGACTCTCTAGATTAATAATTATCAAAAAAGTTGAACTTTTGCATTTGGATGGCTATAACAGGGTCATTTAGAAAAGAGGCGTGGCAAAATACACTCAAAAGCCTATAAATTCTAAGGGAAAGCTCAAAACTTCACGAAAATTGGTGGGCACATGTAACATTAGATCCTTAACAAGCATTAAACGTTTTATAGAGATCGGACCATAGGTGGCGCTATAACTGTTAAAAACCTTTTAAAACCATGTTTCCTATGGTAAATTGCCTGTAAATTGACTTTTCCATCTATTATTTCAGTGTTTAAAATCTTGCTAAATAAAATGTAATGTCTTTTGATGCTTGTGTGCTTAAAGGCCTTAAAGGCTTGAACCCCGCTAAATGCTGCTCGCAGCTTTAATTAGGGGTTCAAGCACGAAGTGCTGAACACCTATTGTATTTGTGCTGATTTTTAGGGGTTCAAGCACGAAGTGCTGAACACCTATTGTATTTGTGCTGATTTTTATTATTATTATTATTATTATTATTATTCTGCCATAAAACGCATCGTGCAGCCCAAACCGTAAGTGCTGGAGCTTTGAAACTTTGTCAGATGGTAGTACAAAAATCGAGGAGAGGTTATCAAATTATGAGCCAGATTGGCCTATAGGTGGCGCTATAGCAATCAATTGCGCGAAACTGCTCATAACTCCTAAACCGTATGTCGTAGACTCAATTGTCTTATATCATTGGAAAGGTGAGTCCCTGACGAACAAAACGTATATCTCCGATTTCATTTCCGTCATAATAGATTTTCCGCCATTTTGAATTTTGTCAAAAAACTACTTTTGCGAACTAGTCCCTGGATTTTTGCCCGATCGGAACCAAACCAGTGCAGAAATGTTCTCTGGAATCTGAATATCAATAATTATTGAAAAAAAGTAGAAATTTCGATTCACGGTCGCAAAGGGGCGGAAAACGAATGTTGTGGGAGGAGCCTATTTTACTAAAATGGCTATAACTCAAGAAAAAAATTAGATATCTTTACCAAACTTGGTACACATGTGTATGGGCTGAGTTTTTGGTCACGATAAAAAAATCGCGACGATTGAACACTTGGTGGCGCTATAACACGAAAAAAACATGAAAATGGCTATAACCACCCGACCGCTAGTCCGATTGACTTGAAAATTGGTATGCAGTGTCTTGGTCCAAGGTCCCATATATGTCTATGAGGGCATTGGCGTATCTCAAAAAACATGGCTGCTATCGGCTAATGAAATTTGAGCACCTCTAAGACAAGGTTAACGGAGGCCGATCGGAATGAAACTTGGTGGGCATCTTTGACTCACGGCCCTAGAGGTCTGTAAGAATTTTGAAAGAAATCGGCCACTAGTTGGCGCTAACGAGTTTTATGGCTCTGTAATCACGTGGTGTTGCACACATCAACCAAATATACATATCATATGATAGGTCTCCTCATGCTGAACAACTTTGCCTCTAGAAGCATATCTGTCAATCAAACCGTTCATTCAATATTTGCAATTATGTTTAAAAACTACTTTTTCAAACTAGTCCCTGGATTTTTGCCCGATTGGAACCAAACTAGTCTAGAACAATTCTCTGGACTCTCTAGATCAATAATTATCGAAAAAAAGTTGAACTTTTGCATTTAGATGGCTATAACAGGGTCATTTAGAAGAGGGGCGTAGCTAAATACACTCAAAAGCCTATAAATCCTAAAGGAAAACTCAAAACTTCACGAAACTTGTTATGTATATGTGACATAAAATGCTGAAGAAGCATGCAGAGTTTCATGGAGATCGGACCATAGGTGGCGCTATAACTGTTAAAAAGCTTGGAAAACCATGTATTCCCTATGGTGAATTGCCTGTATTGGCTGTAAATGGTATTTTCCATCTCTGTAATCAGGTGGGGTAAAAAACATCCACATAATATGCAGAAATTATGATAGATCTCCTCATACTGAACAACTTTGCCTCAAGAACCAATACTGTCAATCAAATTGTTATTTATTTATTCACAATTATGTTAAAAACTTATTACCTAAAATTGCCACCAGATGGCAGCAGAAGACCACTCATTGGTTCATTCTGCTTACTAAGCATATTTAAACTTTATAAAATCATTATAATAAATGTTGCAAATGACATTTTGTCAATGTTTATCAATTAATTTGTTCATTTGATTAATGTTTTTACAATAATTATTAAATTACAATTAAAATAATGCCTGAAAATATATTTTAAAGGGGAAAACCTGGAATAAGCTATTTGTTACCCATCATTTATTTCAAATATCTATATCTCCAACAAAATGTACATTTGAGCTAAGCATGTTTGAAGACATTAACTTGGAAATGTGCCCATTAAATGAAAAACAGACATTTAAAATGAAAATGAGCCAATGAGTGGTTCTCTGCTGCCACCTGCTGGGCTTAAATGGTCATTTTGTCATACTATTTACTTATCATGTTCTACAATTCCTATTTAGACATTATAAAGTCACTATTACAATATTTACAATTATATTTTGTCAAATTAATTTATTTCAAATATATTATGGCGTATTACCTAAAATTGCCACCAGATGGCAGCAGAAGACCACTCATTGGCTTATCCTCTAAACTAATATTGTTCAATCATATTTAAACTGTGATCGTGCAGACCAAAGCGTAAATGCTAGAGACTTGAAACTTTATCAGATGGTGGTACAAAAATCGAGGCTAATGTTGTCAGAGAATGAACCCGATTGGCCAATAGGTGGCGCTACAGCAATCAAAAGCGCGAAATGGCTCATAACTCCTAAACCCTATGTCGTAGACTCAAGTGTCTTATATCATTGGAAAGGTGAGTCTATGACGAACACAACGTATATCTCCGATTTCATTTCCGCCATGATAGATTTTCCGCCATTTTGAATTTTGTCAAAAAACTACTTTTTCAAACTAGTCCTAGGTTTTTTGATTGATCGGAACCAAACCAGTGCAGAAATGTTCTCTGGAGTCTGATTATCAATAATTATTGAAAAAAAGTTGAAATTTCTATTCACGGTCGCTAAGGGGCGGAAAACGATTGTTGTGGGAGGAGCCTATTTTACTAAAATGGCTATAACTCAAGAACAAAATGAGATATCATCATCAAACTTGGTACACATGTGTAAGACCTCAATTTGTGGTCATGATAAAAAAATCGCGACGATTGAACACTTGGTGGCGCTATAACACGAAAAAAACATGAAAATGGCTATAACCACCCGACCGCTAGTCCGATTGACTTGAAAATTGGTATGCAGTGTCTTGGTCCAAGGTACCATCTATGTCTATGAGGACATTGGCGTATCTCAAAAAACATGGCCGCCACAGCCAATTAAATATGAGCACCTATTAGACAAGGTTAACGGAGGCCGATCAGAACGAAACTCAATGGGTATGTTTGACTCATGGCCCTAGAGGTATGTAAGAATTTTGAAAGAAATCGGCCACTAGTTGGCGCTAACGAGTTCTATGGCTCTGTAATAACGTGGTGTTGCACACATCCACAAAATATGCATATCAATTGATAGATCTCCTCATATTGAACAACTTTGCCTCTAGAACCATTGCTGTCAATCAAATTGTTCATTAAATATTTGCAATAATGTTAAAAACCTACTTTTGCAAACTAGTCCCTGGTTTTTTGCCCGATCGGAACCAAACCAGTCTAGGACAATTCTCTGGACTCTCTAGATCAATAATTATCAAAAAAAAGTTCAACTTTTACATTTAGATGACTATAACAGGGTGATTTAGAAGAGGGACGTAGCAAAACACACTCAATAGCCTATAAATTCTAAGGGAAAACTCAAAACTTCCCGAAAATTGGTGGGCATGTGTGACATTAGATCCTTAACAAGCATACAAAGCTTTATAGAGATCGGACCATAGATGGCGCTATAATTGTTAAAAACCATATGTTTCCTATGGTAAATTGCCTATATTGCCTGTAATTTGAGTTTTCCATCTATTATTTCAGTGTTTAAAATCTTGCTAAATAAAACTTAATGTCTTTTGATGCTTGTGTGCTTAAAGGCCTTAAAGGCTTGAACCCCGCTAAATGCTGCTCGCAGCTTTAATTAGGGGTTCAAGCACGAAGTGCTGAAACCCTATTGTAATTGTATTGATTTTTATTATTATTATTATTATTATTATTATTCTCCGCTAAAACGCATCATGCAGCCCAAACCGTAGAAGCTGGAGCTTTGAAACTTTGTCAGATGGTAGTACAAAAATCGAGGAGAGGTTATCAAATTATGAGCCAGATTGGCCTATAGGTGGCGCTATAGCAATCAATTGCGCAAAACTGCTCATAACTCCTAAACCGTATGTCGTAGACTCAAGTGTCTTATATCATTGGAAAGCTGAATACCTGACGTAAAAAATGTATATCTCCGATTTCATTTCCGCCATTATAGATTTTCCGCCATTTTGAATTTTGTCAAAAAACTACTTTTGCGAACTAGTCCCTGGATTTTTGCCCGATCGGAACCAAACCAGTGCAGAAATGTTCTCTGGAGTCTGAATATCAATAATTATTGAAAAAAAGTTGAAATTTCTATTCACGATCGCTAAGGGGCGGAAAACGAACGTTGTGGGAGGAGCCTATTTTACTAAAATGACTATAACTCAAGAACAAAATGAGATATCTTTACCAAACTTTGTTCACATTTGTATGGACTGAGTCTTGGGTCACGATAAAAGAATCGCGACGATTGAACACTTGGTGGCGCTATAACACGAAAAAAACATGAAAATGGCTATAACGACCCGACCGCTAGTCCGATTGACTTGAAAATTGGTATGCAGTGTCTTGGTCCAAGGTACCATGTATGTCTATGAGGACATTGGCGTATCTCAAAAAACATGGCTGCTATTGGCCAATGAAGTTTGAGCACCTCTAAGACAAGGTTAACGGAGGCTGATCGGAATGAAACTCGGTGGGCATGTTTGACTCATGGACTTAGAGGTCTGTAAAAATTTTGAAAGAAATCGGCCACTAGTTGGCGCTAACGAGTTTTTTGGCTCTGTAATCACGTGGTGTTGCACACATCAACCAAATATACACATCATATGATAGGGCTCCTCATACTGAACAACTTTTCCTCTAAAAGCATTGCTGTCAATCAAATCGTTCATTAAATATTTGCGATTATGTTTAAAACCTACTTTTGCGAACTAGTCTCTGGATTTTTGTCTGATCGGAAACAAACCAGTCTAGGACAATTCTCTGGACTCTCTAGATCAATAATTATCAAAAAAAAGTTGAACTTTTGCATTTGAATGCCTATAACAGGGTCATTTAGAAGAGGGGCGTAGCAAAATACACTCAAAAGCATATAAATCCTAAAGGAAAACTCAAAACTTCACGAAAATTATTATGTATATGTAACATAACATGCTGAAAAAGCATGCAAAGTTTCATGGAGATCGGACCATAGGTGGCGCTATAACTGTTAAAAAGCTTTGAAAACCATGTATTCCTATGGTGAAATGCCTGTATTGGCTGTAAATGGTATTCTCCATCTCTGTAATCAGGTGGGGTTAAAAACATCCACATAATATGCATAAATTATGATAGATCTCCTCATACTGAACAACTTTGCCTCAAGAACCAATACTGTCAATCAAATCGTTATTTAAACATTCACAATTATGTTAATAACCTACTTTTGCAAACTAGTCATAGATTTTTCAACCTGATCAGAACCAACCCAGGGCAGTACAATTCTCTGGACTCTTTAGAGCAATAATTATTTTTAAAAAAAGTTAAACTTTTGCATCTGAATGGCTATAACTGGGTTATTTCAAGATGTGGCCTTGACCAAGTGTCCCTAAATGCCTATATCTATTCAATGAATGCTCAGATATTCTTAAAAAAAAGTCAGAATATGTGTACTATGCCTCTAAACAAGCATGAAAATTTTCAGACAGATAGGACCATATTTGCCTCTATAACAGTTAAAAAGCTGAAAATTATGAAAATAATGGTATATTAAGCCAATAAGTGGTCGTTTGCTGCCCCCCGCTGTTCATTTTATTGTACTACACTCTAATATTGATATACAAGTCATTTTCAGCTTTAAATAAATCACTATTTTAACATTTGCTATCACATTTAGTTAAAATTAATCTATTAAGTATTACTATTGACAATTGTCACATTGAGAAATGTGAATCTTGAAGGAGACTTGCAGGAAACATTTTGTTTACTGCAACATCATAAAGTTCAAATGTCTGTAACTACAACAAAATGTGTGTGTGTAGTCCTATGTTTCTGAATACATTTTTAAAAATCTGATTAATAGTTACAAAGAGCTATGTGAAATGATTATAGACCATAGCATTAAAAAAGTGTGTGTGTGTGTCTGGCCTTGACCAAGTGTCCCCAAATGCCTATATCTATTCAATGAATGCTCAGATATTCTTAAAAACAAGTCAGAACATGTGTAATATGCCTCCAAACAAGCATGACAATTTTCAGACAGATAGGACAATATTTGCCTCTATAACAGTTAAAAAGGTGAAAATGACAGAGTTCATATGAAAATAATGACCAATATGTGGTCTTTTGCTGACCCCCGCTGTTCATTTTATTGTACTACACTCTAATATTGATCTATGGTTATAGATACATGGTTAATCATAGTAAATAATACTAGAACGTGGTGCATTTCACAAAAAAATGTGACATGCTCATAGACCATTAAAAGATATTTTCACAATAACATATCTCAAAAATATTGTGTGTGTGTGTGTGTGTGTGTGTGTGTGTGTAACCATGCATAATGGAACAACTGGTTTGAAGCCTGTTTCAGAGCCTATTTTACTAAAAGGGCTATAACTCAGGAACGAAATGAGATATCTTCACCAAACTTGGTACACTTGTGTATGGGATGAGTCTTTGGTCAAGGTAAAAAGAATTGTGAGGATTGAACACTTGGTGGGGCTATAACATAAAAAAACATGAAAAGGGCTATAACCACCCGACTGCCAGTCCGATTGACTTGAAAGTTGGTATGCAGTGTCTTGGTCCAAGGTACCACGCATGTCTATAAAGGAAATTGGCGTAGCTCAAAAAACATGGCCGCCATTGGCCAATGAAATGTGAGCACTTATTAGACAAGGTTAACAGAGGCCGATCGGAACAAAAGTTGGCGAGCATGTTTGACTCAGGGTCCTAGAGGTCTGTAATAATTTTTTAAGAATTTGGCCACTAGTAGGCGCCAATTAGTTTTATGGCTCTGTAATCACGTGATGTTTCACATATTCTCACAATATTGATATAATTTGATAGATCTCCTCATACTGAACAACTTTGTCTCTAGAAGCATTGCTGTCAATCAAATCGTTCATTAAATATTTGTGATTATGTTAAAAACCTACTTTTGCAAATAAGTCCCTGTTTTTTTGCCCGATCGGAACCAAACCAGTCTAGGACAATTCTCTGGACTCTCTAGATCAATAATTATCAAAAAAAGTTTAACTTTTGCATTTGGATGGCTATAACAGGGTCATTTCGAAAAGAGGCGTGGCAAAAAACCCTCAAAAGCCTATAAATTCTAAGGGAAAGCTCAAAACTTCACGAAAATTGGTGGCCATGTGTGAGATTAGATCCTTAACAAGAATTAAACGTTTTATAGAGATCGGACCATAGGTGGCGCTATAACTGTTAAAAACCTTTTAAAACCATGTTTCCTATGGTGAATTGCCTGTAAATTGAATTTTCCATCTATTATTTCAGCGTTTAAAATCTTGCTAAATAAAACTTAATGTCTTTTGATGCTTGTGTGCTTAAAGGCCTTAAAGGCTTGAACCCCGCTAAATGCTGCTTGCAGCTTTAATTATTATTATTATTATTATTATTCTCCGCTAAAACGCATCATGCAGCCCAAACCGTAGAAGCTGGAGCTTTGAAACTTTGTCAGATGGTAGTACAAAAATCGAGGAGAGGTTATCAAATTATGAGCCAGATTGGCCTATAGGTGGCGCTATAGCAATCAATTGCGCAAAACTGCTCATAACTCCTAAACCGTATGTCGTAGACTCAAGTGTCTTATATCATTGGAAAGCTGAATACCTGACGTAAAAAATGTATATCTCCGATTTCATTTCCGCCATTATAGATTTTCCGCCATTTTGAATTTTGTCAAAAAACTACTTTTGCGAACTAGTCCCTGGATTTTTGCCCGATCGGAACCAAACCAGTGCAGAAATGTTCTCTGGAGTCTGAATTTTAATAATTATTGAAAAAAAGTTGAAATTTCTATTCACGATCGCTAAGGGGCGGAAAACGAACGTTGTGGGAGGAGCCTATTTTACTAAAATGACTATAACTCAAGAACAAAATGAGATATCTTTACCAAACTTTGTTCACATGTGTATGGACTGAGTCTTGGGTCACGATAAAAGAATCGCGACGATTGAACACTTGGTGGCGCTATAACACGAAAAAAACATGAAAATGGCTATAACGACCCGACCGCTAGTCCGATTGACTTGAAAATTGGTATGCAGTGTCTTGGTCCAAGGTACCATGTATGTCTATGAGGACATTGGCGTATCTCAAAAAACATGGCTGCTATTGGCCAATGAAGTTTGAGCACCTCTAAGACAAGGTTAACGGAGGCTGATCGGAATGAAACTCGGTGGGCATGTTTGACTCATGGACTTAGAGGTCTGTATAAATTTTGAAAGAAATCGGCCACTAGTTGGCGCTAACGAGTTTTTTGGCTCTGTAATCACGTGGTGTTGCACACATCAACCAAATATACACATCATATGATAGGGCTCCTCATACTGAACAACTTTTCCTCTAAAAGCATTGCTGTCAATCAAATCGTTCATTAAATATTTGCGATTATGTTTAAAACCTACTTTTGCGAACTAGTCTCTGGATTTTTGTCTGATCGGAAACAAACCAGTCTAGGACAATTCTCTGGACTCTCTAGATCAATAATTATCAAAAAAAAGTTGAACTTTTGCATTTGAATGCCTATAACAGGGTCATTTAGAAGAGGGGCGTAGCAAAATACACTCAAAAGCATATAAATCCTAAAGGAAAACTCAAAACTTCACGAAAATTATTATGTATATGTAACATAACATGCTGAAAAAGCATGCAAAGTTTCATGGAGATCGGACCATAGGTGGCGCTATAACTGTTAAAAAGCTTTGAAAACCATGTATTCCTATGGTGAAATGCCTGTATTGGCTGTAAATGGTATTCTCCATCTCTGTAATCAGGTGGGGTTAAAAACATCCACATAATATGCATAAATTATGATAGATCTCCTCATACTGAACAACTTTGCCTCAAGAACCAATACTGTCAATCAAATCGTTATTTAAACATTCACAATTATGTTAATAACCTACTTTTGCAAACTAGTCATAGATTTTTCAACCTGATCAGAACCAACCCAGGGCAGTACAATTCTCTGGACTCTTTAGAGCAATAATTATTTTTTAAAAAAGTTAAACTTTTGCATCTGAATGGCTATAACTGGGTTATTTCAAGATGTGGCCTTGACCAAGTGTCCCTAAATGCCTATATCTATTCAATGAATGCTCAGATATTCTTAAAAAAAAGTCAGAATATGTGTACTATGCCTCTAAACAAGCATGAAAATTTTCAGACAGATAGGACCATATTTGCCTCTATAACAGTTAAAAAGCTGAAAATTATGAAAATAATGGTATATTAAGCCAATAAGTGGTCGTTTGCTGCCCCCCGCTGTTCATTTTATTGTACTACACTCTAATATTGATATACAAGTCATTTTCAGCTTTAAATAAATCACTATTTTAACATTTGCTATCACATTTAGTTAAAATTAATCTATTAAGTATTACTATTAACAATTGTCACATTGAGAAATGTGAATCTTGAAGGAGACTTGCAGGAAACATTTTGTTTACTGCAACATCATAAAGTTCAAATGTCTGTAACTACAACAAAATGTGTGTGTGTAGTCCTATGTTTCTGAATACATTTTTAAAAATCTGATTAATAGTTACAAAGAGCTATGTGAAATGATTATAGACCATAGCATTAAAAAAGTGTGTGTGTGTGTCTGGCCTTGACCAAGTGTCCCCAAATGCCTATATCTATTCAATGAATGCTCAGATATTCTTAAAAACAAGTCAGAACATGTGTAATATGCCTCCAAACAAGCATGACAATTTTCAGACAGATAGGACAATATTTGCCTCTATAACAGTTAGAAAGGTGAAAATGACAGAGTTCATATGAAAATAATGACCAATATGTGGTCTTTTGCTGACCCCCGCTGTTCATTTTATTGTACTACACTCTAATATTGATCTATGGTTATAGATACCTGGTTAATCATAGTAAATAATACTAGAACGTGGTGCATTTCACAAAAAAATGTGACATGCTCATAGACCATTAAAAGATATTTTCACAATAACATATCTCAAAAATATTGTGTGTGTGTGTGTGTGTGTGTGTGTGTGTGTGTAACCATGCATAATGGAACAACTGGTTTGAAGCCTGTTTCAGAGCCTATTTTACTAAAAGGGCTATAACTCAGGAACGAAATGAGATATCTTCACCAAACTTGGTACACTTGTGTATGGGATGAGTCTTTGGTCAAGGTAAAAAGAATTGTGAGGATTGAACACTTGGTGGGGCTATAACATAAAAAAACATGAAAAGGGCTATAACCACCCGACTGCCAGTCTGATTGACTTGAAAGTTGGTATGCAGTGTCTTGGTCCAAGGTACCACGCATGTCTATAAAGGAAATTGGCGTAGCTCAAAAAACATGGCCGCCATTGGCCAATGAAATGTGAGCACTTATTAGACAAGGTTAACAGAGGCCGATCGGAACAAAAGTTGGCGAGCATGTTTGACTCAGGGTCCTAGAGGTCTGTAATAATTTTTTAAGAATTTGGCCACTAGTAGGCGCCAATTAGTTTTATGGCTCTGTAATCACGTGATGTTTCACATATTCTCACAATATTGATATAATTTGATAGATCTCCTCATACTGAACAACTTTGTCTCTAGAAGCATTGCTGTCAATCAAATCGTTCATTAAATATTTGTGATTATGTTAAAAACCTACTTTTGCAAATAAGTCCCTGTTTTTTTGCCCGATCGGAACCAAACCAGTCTAGGACAATTCTCTGGACTCTCTAGATCAATAATTATCAAAAAAAGTTTAACTTTTGCATTTGGATGGCTATAACAGGGTCATTTCGAAAAGAGGCGTGGCAAAAAACCCTCAAAAGCCTATAAATTCTAAGGGAAAGCTCAAAACTTCACGAAAATTGGTGGCCATGTGTGAGATTAGATCCTTAACAAGAATTAAACGTTTTATAGAGATCGGACCATAGGTGGCGCTATAACTGTTAAAAACCTTTTAAAACCATGTTTCCTATGGTGAATTGCCTGTAAATTGAATTTTCCATCTATTATTTCAGCGTTTAAAATCTTGCTAAATAAAACTTAATGTCTTTTGATGCTTGTGTGCTTAAAGGCCTTAAAGGCTTGAACCCCGCTAAATGCTGCTTGCAGCTTTAATTATTATTATTATTCTCCGCTAAAACGCATCGTGCAGCCCAAACCGTAAGGGCTGGAGCGTTGAAACTTTGTCAGATGGTAGTACAGAAATCGAGGAGAGGTTATCAAATTATGAGCCAGATTGGCCTATAGGTGGCGCTATAGCAATCAATTGCGCGAAACTGCTCATAACTCCTAAACCGTATGTCGTAGACTCAAGTGTCTTATATCATTGGAAAGGTGAGTCCATGACAAACAAAACGTATATCTCCGATTTCATTTCCGCCATGATGGATTTTCCGCCATTTTGAATTTTGTCAAAAAACTACTTTTGCGAACTAGTCCCTGGATTTTAGACCGATCGGAACCAAACCAGTGCAGAAATGTTCTCTGGAGTCTGAATATCAATAATTATCGAAAAAAAGTTGAAATTTCGATTCACGGTTGCTAAGGGGCGGAAAACGAATGTTGTGGGAGGAGCCTATTTTACTAAAATGGTTATAACTCAAGAACAAAATGAGATATATTTACCAAACTTGGTACACATGTGTATGGGCTGAGTCTTTGGTCACGATAAAAAAATCCCGACGATTGAACACTTGGTGGCGCTATAACATGAAAAAAACATGAAATTGGCTATAACCACCCGACCGCTAGTCCGATTGACTTGAAAATTGGTATGCAGTGTCTTGGTCCAAGGTACCATGTATGTCTATGAGGACATTGGCGTATGTCAAAAAACATGGCCGCCACAGCCAATTAAATTTGAGCACCTATTAGACAAGGTTAACGGAGGCCGATCGGATCGAAACTCTGTAGGCATGTTTAACTCATGGCCCTAGAGGTCTGTAAGAAGTTTGAAAGAAATCGGCCACTAGTTGGCGCCAACGAATTTTACGGCTCTGTAATCACGTGGTGTTGCACACATCCATGAAATATGCATATCATTTGATAGAACTCCTCCTACCAAACAACTTTGCCTCTAGAACTATTGCTGTCAATTAATATGTTCATTAAATATTTGCGTTTATGTTCAAAACCTACTTTTGCAAACTAGTCCCTGGATTTTTGCCCGATTGGAACCAAACTAGTCTAGGATAATTCTCTGGACTCTTTAGATCAATAATTATCGAAAAAAAGTTTAACTTTTGCATTTAAATGGCTATAACAGGGTAATTTAGAAAAGCGGCATGGCAAAATACACTCAAAAGCCTATAAATTCTAAGGGAAAACTCAAAACTTCACGAAAATTGGTGGGCATATGTGACATCATATCCTTAACAAGCATTAAACGTTTTATAGAGATTGGACCATAGATGGCGCTATAACTGTTAAAAACCTTTTAAAACCATGTTTCCTATGGTAAATTGCCTGTAAATTGACTTTTCCATCTATTATTTCAGCGTTTAAAATCTTGCTAAATAAAACTTAATGTCTTTTGATGCTTGTGTGCTTAAAGGCCTTAAAGGCTTGAACCCCGCTAAATGCTGCTTGCAGCTTTAATTATTATTATTATTATTATTCAGACCTAAAACGCATCGTGCAGACCAAACTGTAAGGGCTAGAGACTTGAAACTTGGCCAATAGGTAGTACAAAAATCGAGGAGAGGTTATCAAATTATGACCCCGATTGGCCTATAGGTGGCGCTATAGCAATCAATTGCGCGAAACTGCTCATAACTCCTAAACCGTATGTCGTAGACTCAAGTGTCTTATATCATTGGAAAGCTGAATAACTGACATAAAAAACGTATATCTCCGATTCCATTTCCGGTATGCAAATTTTTCCGCCATTTTGAATTTTGTCAAAAAACTACTTTTGCAAACTTGTCCTAGGTTTTTTGTCCGATCAGAACCAAACCAGTGCCAAAATATTCTCTGGAGTCTGAATATTAATAATCATTGAAAAAAAAACATAATTTGGATTCACGGTTGTTAGGGGGCTTAAAATTGATGTTCAGGGCGGAGCCTATTTTACTAAAAAGGCTATAACTCTAGATCAAAATAAGATATCTTCACCAAATTTGGTACACATATGTATGGGCTCAGTCTTTGGTCACGATAAAACAATCGCGACGATTGGCCACTTGGTGGCGCTATAACATGAAAATAACATGAAAAAGGCTATGACCACCTGACCATTAGTCCAATTGACTTGAAAATTGGTATGCAGTGTCTTGGTCCAAGGTAGCATATATGTCTATGAGGAAATTGGCGTATCTCAAAAAACATGGCCGCCACAGCCAATTAAATTTGAGCACCTATTAGACAAGGTTAACAGAGGCCGATCGGAACGAAACTCAATAGGCATGTTTGACTCATGGTCTTAGAGGTCTGTAAGAATTTTGAAAGAAATCGGCCACTAGTTGGCGCTAACGAGTTTTGAGGCTCTGTAATCACGTGGTGTTGCACACATCCCCGAAATATGCATATCATTTGATAGATCTCCTAATACTGAACAACTTTGCCTCATGAACTATTGCTGTCAATCAAATTGTTCATTAAATATTTGTGATTATGTTTAAAACCTACTTTTGCGAACTAGTCCCTGGATTTTTGCCCGATCAGAATCAAACCAGTCTAGGACAATTCTCTGGACTCTCTAGATCAATAATTATTGAAAAAAAGTTGAACTTTTGCATTTGGATGGCTATAACAGGGTCATTTAGAAGAGGGGCGTAGCTAAATACACTCAAAAGCCTATAAATCCTAAAGGAAAACTCAAAACTTCACGAAAATTGTTATGTATATGTGACATAACATGTTGAAGAAGCATGCAAAGTTTCATGGAGATCGGACCATAGGTGGCGTTATAACTGTTAAAAAGCTTTGAAAACCATGTATTCCCTATGGTGAATTGCCTGTATTGGCTGTAAATGGTATTTTCCATCTCTGTAATCAGGTGGGGTAAAAAACATCCACATAGTATGCAGAAATTATGATAGATCTCCTCATACTGAACAACTTTGCCTCAAGAACCAATACTGTCAATCAAATTGTTATTTATTTATTTATTCACAATTATGTTAAAAACGTATTACCTAAAATTGCCACCAGATGGCAGCAGAAGACCACTCATTGGTTCATAAAGTTTAAATTCATATTTAAACTTTATAAAATCATTATAATAAATGTTGCAAATGACATTTTGTCAATGTTTATCAATTAATTTTTTCATTTGATTAATGTTTTTACAATAATTATTAAATTACAATTAAAATAATACCTGAAAATATGTTTTAAAGGGGAAAACCTGGAATAAGCTGTTTGTTACCCATCATTTATTTCAAATATCTATATCTCCAACAAAATGTGCATGTGAGTTAAGCACGTTTGAAGACATTAACTT
This sequence comes from Gobio gobio, assembly GCF_949357685.1. Classification (NCBI taxonomy): domain Eukaryota; kingdom Metazoa; phylum Chordata; class Actinopteri; order Cypriniformes; family Gobionidae; genus Gobio; species Gobio gobio. The sequence goes on from NC_137121.1 coordinate 20,972,114, forward strand.
TGAAAATGTGCCCATTAAATGAAAAACAGACATTTAAAATGAAAATGAGCCAATGAGTGGTTCTCTGCTGCCACCTGCTGGGCTTAAATTGTCATTTTGTCATACTATTTACTTATCATGTTCTATAATTCCTATTTAGACATTATAAAGTCACTATTACAATATTTACAATCACATTTTGTCTAATTTATTTATTTCAAATATATTATGGCGTATTACCTAAAATTGCCACCAGATGGCAGCAGAAGACCACTCATTGGCTTATCCTCTAAACTAATATTGTTCAATCATATTTAAACTGTGATCGTGCAGCCCAAAGCGTAAATGCTAGGGACTTGAAACTTTATCAGATGGTAGTACAAAAATCGAGGCTAATGTTGTCAGAGAATGAACCCGATTGGCCAATAGGTGGCGCTACAGCAATCAAAAGCGCGAAATGGCTCATAACTCCTAAACCGTATGTCGTAGACTCAAGTGTCTTATATCATTGGAAAGGTGAGTCCATGACGAACAAAACGTATATCTCCGATCTCATTTCCGCCATGATAGATTTTCCGCCATTTTGCATTTTGTCAAAAAACTACTTTTGCAAACTAGTCCTAGGTTTTTTGCCGGATCGGAACCAAACCAGTGTCAAAATGTTCTCTGGAGTCAGTTTATCAATAATTATCAAAAAAACGTCGAAATTTATATTCACGGTTGCTAAGGGGTGGAAAACGAATGTTGTGGGTGGAGCCTATTTTACTAAAATGGCTATAACTCAAGAACAAAATAAGATATCTTCACCAAACTTGGTACACATGTTTATGGGCTCATTCCTCGGTCTCGATATAAAAATCGCGACGATTGAACACTTGGTGGCGCTATAACACGAAAAAAACAGGAAAAGGGCTATAACCACCCGACCGCTAGTCCGATTGACTTGGAAATTGGTATGCAGTGTCTTGGTCCAAGGTCCCATGTATGTCTATAAGGACATTGGCGTATCTCAAAAAACATGGCCGCCACAGCCAATTAAATTTGAGCACCTATTAGACAAGGTTAACAGAGGCCGATCAGAACGAAACTCAATGGGCATGTTTGACTCATGGCCCTAGAGGTCTATAAGAATTTTGAAAGAAATCAGCCACTAGTTGGCGCTAACGAGTTGTATGGCTCTGTAATCACGTGGTGTTGCACACATCCACAAAATATGCATATCATTTGATAGATTTCCTCATATTGAACAACTTTGCCTCTAGAACCATTGCTATCAATCAAATTGTTCATTAAATATTTGCAATTATGTTAAAAACCTACTTTTGCAAACTAGTCCCTGGTTTTTTGCCCGATCGGACCCAAACCAGTCTAGGACAATTCTCTAGACTCTCTAGATCATTAATTATCAAAACAAAAGTTCAAATTTTGCATTTGAATGGCTATAGCAGGGTGATTTAGAAGAGGGACATAGCAAAACACACTCAATAGCCTATAAATCTTAAAGAAAAACTCAAAACTTCAGGAAAATTGGTGGGCATGTGTGACATTAGATCCTTAACAAGCATACAAAGCTTTATAGAGATCGGACCATAGGTGGCGCTATAACTGTTAAAAACCATATGTTTCCTATGGTAAATTGCCTATATTGCCTGTAATTTGAGTTTTCCATCTATTATTTCAGTGTTTAAAATCTTGCTAAATAAAACTTAATGTATTTTGATGCTTGTGTGCTTAAAGGCCTTAAATGCTTGAACCCCGCTAAATGCTGCTTGCAGCTTTAATTATTATTATTATTATAAAAACATGCTATACACATTTCATTTAATAAATAAATTGTTTTTGTCAAATAAATTGTTAGATTTATACTGAAAAATATTTGCCAATAGACTTAAAAAAAACTAAATCAAATCTAATCTTCATATCTAATGTCATTTTGCTTCTTAAGGCAAAGTATTTTAGCATGATTTGATATTTTGTACTGGGAAGAAAATACTGATTAAGAACATTTTACAGTGACCTTTAGAAATCAATGTCTTACAAATCCATTGGGATTTTTTTAAGGCCCAATTTCTAAAGTCTTATTAATGTGCCCTCTGCTAGAGAAAATCATTACTGTCTATTCATTATTTTATAATATAAAATATATAATTATATAAAGATTAATATGAAAGATGAAGTGGCGAAAGCCAACACTGGTCATTTCGCACCGATGCTTGTCTTTGGCCTTGCAGCAGCTGTGTTCTAATTAAAGCTGCTTCACTTGAGTGGTTTATATTTATATTTTATTGAGACCTTTCACCTCTCATGATATACAGAAAGTGCAAATCAACCCCGGGGCATATCATTTATAAACATCTTTTAATTGCCTCATTTATATCTAAAGGGCTACATTTATAATAGTTTGCTGCAAAGGCACTTCCAGTGCATTGCTTTAGCTTTATGGGAAATGTAAAAAGTAAGCATTTTGAGATATTTTTATCTCTACAGACAGTGAATAGATTTCCATTCACTGAAAGCAGAAGACAGGAGATTGCACAATTTTCAATGTTCAAACACCAGGAATGCTTTTAAACCTGACACATTTCTGTTTCATTTTAAATATGCAAAATGCTAATGCACTTTGAGGTAAAACAGTAAAAAAAAATGGTGGTAGATATCTTTGAAAAACAAAAAAGATGGAACTCTCTCTCTCGCTCATTTGCACAGTAATAGACTCTGGCTTTTTAAATTGTCATGTCTGGCATGCCCTGATATCAGAAAGAAAAGCAAAAAAAAAAGCTTTGTGAGCATCTACGTACACGGTTTCCCACAGCTAAACCAACAAAGCACTTTCATGTTGTCTTCAGACGGTAGAACAGTTAGCGAGGTTTGAACTGAATGCTGTTTAACCCCTCAGAAGACAGATTAGCCCTAAGACAGACCATTCATCATTCTTCTTTTTCGTCAGGCAATCCCATAAGGACCAAAACACAGGCACCTTCTGGAACAGCAATAGTCCTTGGGAGTGTTTTTACAAGTTTGGATTCCCAGCCGTGACGTTTTACTGCTATTGCAGCGAAAGATTTGATGTGTATCTGCTTCCCTCCATAAAAGCTTGTAGCGTGAATAACTGGCTTTGATTTGATTGAAAGAATAACGTTTATATTGAAAGCATATCACTTCCCACTAAGATTAATCAAGAGTGCCATCATAAATATATAAGGAAAGTAGCACTTACATACATCCAGCGCTGGGCAAGCTATTGAAAAAAATATTGATAGATTTGTTTGCAACTACACCACAGAAAAATTTACTGGCCAACAATAGGATCGATACAACTTTGGTTTCAAATGATTGTATGTATCCCGTTTCAAAGACTTAAACGAAGCACAATTAAAGACGCAATTAAAGAACCTCTAGTTCAGATTCTAAATTGGTAACCACAATGTTCAGAATCTGTTCCCAAATAAATTCACTGAAAATAATCAACTCCAAATAGTGATTCATTTTAGATACTGGTAATGGTAAGCACAACGTTCTGAATATTTTCCCAGTTCAATTCATTGAAAAGAACCAACTCAAAATTGTGATTCATTCAGTAATCGAGTATGGCTAGTTCTGATTCTGAACTGAATTGCCAACTGATTCAAAAGTCTGTGCTAACCCCATAGACTATGGACGTAGTGTCCGTCACCCATAGGATTCTGAAGAGCAGTTTTGAAGGGTAAAGTAGGGACGGGCTGGCCGTTGCCATCTTGGCAGCGCGACACAGCGCCTCACTCCCGGATAACAGAAAATGGGCAAATAGGTGGGATGTGGGCGGAGCTGAGGTGACGTGATGACTAACAGACAGCAGACAAACGACAATCCACCTGTCACTCAAAGTGACCACGCCCTTAATTATGCAGAACTTTAAGGCTTTATATAATGTAAACGAATGAGTTATAAAAAAAATCACCCCCCTCACAGTTGACATGAAGGGCAAAATTAGCTATATAGACCAAAACCAAAACAATTTGTACCAGGCTCTAAACATGTTTATTCCCGCTGTAAAGTTGGGCATTTTAACATGGGGCTCAATGAGATTCTGCCCCCTTCTGGAGCCTGTCTCTAGTGGTCAGTCGATGAATTGCAGTTTAAGTCACTTCCGTACAGTGTTAATTTTGATTTAGTTTTAGTCATATTTTAGTTACCTGAATTGTTTTTAGTTTTAGTCGACTAAATATCATAACATTTTAGTCGACTAAATCTACAGTAGATTTAGTTGACTAAAATCTAATGAGTTTAGTTAAACTGTAATACATTAAGCATTTAAGCATTAGCCTACATAACCGACGGTCACTTGAACTGACATTTTGACATCATTTTGTTTTTGACATTAAAAATACATGAAAGAGAGCCCAGTTCACTTGTTTTGTTAGTTTTTTAAAAACATCTATATAGTTTTTGCAATTTTGTATTTCTGTTTTAGTCAGTAGGCCATATCAGGTTAAGCTAAAGCTTCAAATTAGTTTGTTTATTTATTTTTTTAATTTCAGTTAACATTTAGAAGTAATGAAGATTTTTTTTAATGGTTTTAGTGAACTATTATAACCCTGACACTTAATTGAAAATGTGTCAAATACTGGTCTTTCCTCCTGACTATGAATTAAATGGGAATGAAATTAAATACAGTTTATTCTGTAACAAAAAACTAATGTATAATGCGTGACTTTTAATTATAAACAAGCTCGAAATACACATTGACTCTTATTTTGAAATGCGCCTTACTATTGCAGTTGCAGGATGCTTCAAGTTCAAATGAGGGAGATAAAATATGCATTGTTACGACCGTCTAAAACGTATTACTATATAAACATCGTAAAGTTAACATTGTCATAATTCATCAGCATTAGTTCATAAACAATTGCCTGGCATAAATGTGTGCTATTGATTGTGAGCCGCTCTGGAGCGCGCAACAGCGCCGTGTTTTCCAGCGGTTAGATCAGCACGTTCAAATCAAATGTGCCCATCTGTTACACAGGAAATCAGTTCTGACTGGATCTCTTCCCTAATCGTCCCTCCCTAACATTTTCGTCTCGTTCTTATTTGTTGACAAAAAGGACAGTTGTTTTTCGTCATAGTTTTTTCCACCCAACACTAGTTTTTATCTTAGTTATCGTCTCGTTTTCGTCAGTGAAAAAAGGTCGTTGACGAAAATTATTCGTCAACGAAATTAACACTGCTTCCGTATTGGCTTCAAGAGAAACTGGGGGAGGTTGCCCCTTGGCTAACCCATGTGACCAATTCATTGAAAAGTGACACAATTAAATAATCACTAGTTCAGATTCTAAATTGGTAACCACAATGTTCTGAATCTGTTCCCAATTAAATTCACTGAAAAGAATCAACTCCAAATAGTGATTCATTCACAAATCACTAGTTCAGATACTATTACGGCAAGCAATTCCCATTTCAATTCATTCATAACAACCAACGATTCATTCATTAATCGAGTATCGCTGTTTTGATTCTAAACTGATTTGCAAACCAATTCAGAATGCCTCGCTAACTCATTTGACCAATTAATTAAACTATCTAACTCAAAATAGTGAATCATTCACAATTAATGAATCACTGGTTCAGATTCTAAACAGACTATAAAAAATACAAAACGCACTTGATTTGATATTTGAAATATTGTCAGATAAAATGTAATATTTTCTGCCACACTATTTGTAGTGATTCTACAAAAACCGTATACATCTTTTACCCAGAAGTAGCTCCTGAGGATGTTCTTCCATTCCTCTATGCTCTCTTTTCCCAAAGGATGAATCAAAGGACGTCGAGTTCTGGAATCAAAGTTGTAGCTTAATCAGCTGGTTGCTTTGCTGGCTCATTATCAGTGAACACCTGCCTTTCATGCCATTTATCAACTGCCTGTCAATATATAGATTAGAGTATCCATTTCACTGTCAAAACTGACAATTCATCACAGCTGTACACTGTCCGGTTGTAAAGTTCTCTATGACCTCTGAGCATAAACACAATCTTCTGACTGCAAAAAAATAAGTGGATATAAACAGACAATGACGCTAAACAGAATGAGCCCCCATGATAAATCAGATATTGTGAAATATCAATTTTGCACATGGCTGCACACGAGCGCGCTTCCATATTTTCCCGATGCTACTTGTCTTATTCCCAAGCCACGCGTTTAATTCATGCCTTCGTAGAGGGAGGAGGTTCACTATTGGCTTCATAAACAGACAATGAATCTAGTTTTACAAAATCAAACATGTCATGCAATATTTCAGAGCTGGACAATATAGTTGACTGTTTACTTCGATATAGAACGTGAGACATTAGTTGGACAATCTTAAATAGTATTCACAGGCTGACATTCGTCAAAAAGCTCTCATTACAACAGGCAGAATGAAGTACCTTGTTCTTAATTAGAGTCTTGAAGTCCCAAATCGTCTTACTATTCTTCTTTTGTTCCAGAGTTGATTCATTCCTTCCTTCAGCACCAGGACGCTCAGAAACGCATATTAAGCAAGCTTTCCTGAAACAATTGATACAAGAAAATGTTAAACCGAAGACAAATGTGGTTGGAGTCGGTTCATCTATCACTTTCCCACTCAGATCTCATTGTTTTAACCTGGTGGAATCCCACTTCGCCCTTCAGTGAGCCCCACAAATCATCCTGGGACATGGAAATGGGGGACAGAACAAAATGGGCATCAAAGTTCTAAGACTTTAGAAAAGAGAAAGAACAAAGAGAACAGAAACAAGAGGAGTGAAAACATTCTTCTGCATCCAACATCATATCCCACTTATGCTGATTGCAGAAAGGGCTTTTTATCACACACTTAACCCTGGGAATAAAGTCTTTTTTTTAAAGGATCTCCATTGTGGATCTAGAATGCTAGAGTTATTAAGCAAGTTTCTTCAATGGGAGTCAATGTAGATACTTTTACCATTCATTTTAAACAAAGATCAATGTTGATTGATAAACAGCCTCTGAGTGTGTCATTTAGTGTCCTACTCAAAGGATTTTCATTAGACATTAGGCTTTCAAATTGTTTTTGTAGCTTGAAACCTTGATTATTGGGTGAGCTCTTAAATGGTCAGGGACTTTTGCAACAAGCAGTCAATATATTAGAGTTTGGTCAATTATTTAAAGGGACAGTTCACCCAAAAATGAAAAAAATCTGTAATTTACTCACCCTCACGTTTCTCTAAACCTTTATGACATTCTTTCTTATTTTCACTTTTGGGTAAACTAAACGGTTTAGAAATGTCACTGTTCTAAAGTTTAAGAAGCTCTTTGAAAAAACACTGAAAAATAAAAAAATTGATCTAGGCACACATTTTGACATTGATAAGTGACATCTGTGCTTACCCTTTAAGAGAAGTCTCAGTTGCCTTGCAGACAACCAATCATAAACTGTCTCAGTGCTCAGCTCATTAAATATTCATAATCTTTGTACAGTCGCAAAAACTTTTAGTTTCAGCATTTGAGTGTTATAGTTCAATCTGGCAAAATGAAAACAAACTATTATTTGTACTGTACGTTTCAGAAAATGTATGAATAGTTCACCAATTTTTTTTAATTCTATCATAATTTACTCACCGTCGTGTTGTTCCAAACCTGAATGACTTTCAAAAAAGATATTTTGAAACATGTTTCAAAATGTATCTTTGTGTTTCACGTTTCTATGTTTTTCTATGACATAAAGGTGAGTAAATTATGACAGAAGTTAATTTTTTTGATGAACAATCCCTTTAAAGGATTAGTTCACTTCAAAATGAAAATTCCCTGATAATTTACTCACCCCCATCTCATCCAAGATGTTCATGTCTATCTTTCTTCAGTCAAAAAAGATATTAAGTTTTTTGAGGAAAACATTCCAGGATTTGTCTCCAGATAATGGTTTTCAGTTGTAACCAACGGGTTGAAGGTCCAAATCAATGCGGTTTCAAAGGGATTCGAAGGGCTTCAGAGGCTCTGCACGATCTCAGCCGAGAAATAGTGTCTTATCTAGCGAAACCATTGGACATTTTATTAAAAAAATTAACATTTATATACTTTTTAACCTCAAATGCGTGACTTCGTGTTGTTCTTCTTCACGGCGTATGACGTCATCACGTCGGAAAGGTCACGCGTGATGTAGGTGGAAGTACCGACCGAGTGCCGAAAAACTCCATCTCCTGTTCTCCTCCAACTTAAAATTGTCCGACATCGTTGTTTAACCTTTATTTTTGTAAAGGGCGTTTGATTTAGTCTTTGCATGTTTATTTTAAAACTGGGTCGGTACTTCTATGTACGTCCCGTGCGTGACCTTTCCAACGTGATGGCAACGTGATAACACCGAAGTCGCGCATTTGACGTTAAAAAGTATAGAAATGTTTATTTTTTATAGAAAATGACAGATGGATTCGCTAGATAAGACCCAATTCCTCGGGTGGGATCGTGCAGAGCCTCTAAAGCCCTTCGAAACCCTTTGAAACTGTATTGATTTGGACCTTCAACCCATTGGTTGCAATTGAAAACCATTCTCTGGAGAAAAATCCTGGAATGTTTTCCTCAAAAAAACTTAATATCTTTTTTGACTGAAGAAAGAAAGACATGAACATCTTGGATGAGATGGGGGTGAGTAAATTACCAGGACATTTTCATTTTGAAGTGAACTAATCCTTCAAGGCAAGCAGAGCAAATAGTAAAACTTCCACACACGGATAGTTATTAAAACATATTGCATTTTATTTGTCAAATCAAATATGCAAATGAAAAAGTTAGACTTTACAAGTGTACAGTCTTGAATCCAGATTAAAACAAGATTGCATTTACCTAATTTCACAAGCAAAGTTGGGATGCATTTGTATCTTGAGGTTAAATAAGCTTTTTCTGGCTTCCTCCCATTGTCTACTCAGTTCTTCTGTTTCTAGAGCCTGTCAAATCATATCAGCCTTCTCAGCCTCACCAGTCCACGCATCTGTTTACTGGTATATAATAAGCACATAATCAAACGGCACAGTTAAGCGAGTGCTGAGTGCTGTCAGAGCACATTGAGGGTGCATTTATTCAACGCTCTCAGTGCTGGCAGTTGCCTTGAGAAGGGCAACAGTAGAAGCAAGTGCTAATAAGCATTTGACATCAAGGTTACAGATATGCACCCTGTCGAGCAACAGCGGGCCTGTCTCACACTCTCTGGGGACTTAGTGTGACACTATTTTGTACTTTACAACATGCACAAACAAATTCAACTTTAATAAAAACAGAAATGAAAGACGAGGAGCTGTAACAAAAAAAATGTTAATGTGCTGAACAAGGCAATTACGAAAGCATTGAATGCATTTGGATTTTGTAAGATCCTTTTTGATTAGACATCCCTCTGTTGTTTTGAAACACTTATGCAAATGCTAAATTGTAAGCAGACACATTTTTTTTAACTTGACACTGAGGATGTCAAAAGAGGTTGCACATAAGTAGGAAATGCACTAGCAAATCACAGGAAAGTGATCCCTGGAGAGTTAAACCTGAGGATAATGATGCATTTGTTTAAACAAAAGCTACACATATCTATTCAGCCACTGGCATCTCTAGCACAGTTTACCTCTGATTCATGTCTTATCTCAATGACAGGTAGCAGTTTGTTCCTTTTCAGAGACATAAATCCTCCACTGCTGCTGTTAGGCAGGGCGTCCCCCAGGGATCTATCCAGGGCCCTCTACTCATTTTAATATACATGCTTCCCTTTGGACAAATAATGCAACATTATGGGTCAATTTCTATTATTATGTCAAAGTCTATCTATATTAAAATTCAAAGTCAAAAATCTATATTAGTTCCCATCACCACATCCTTCCAACACCTCATTAAGTGCCTGCATCTCTCATTTAAAGCTGATTCTAACTGGATATTCTCAAGCTCAACAAAGATAAAACTGAAATCTCATTAATCAGTCCCAAAGCTCTTGTCCTTAACCAGCCTGGATACTGGAGCGCAAAACACGCCTATTTGCATTAGTTTGCTGTATAACGTATCACAGAGAAATATAAAACAATCAATATATTTATTTAATTATTTATTCATCTATTACAAATCATTTCATTGAACTATATCTTCATTCAGGAGCTCTTTTTCTTATCAAGTATTGCTGATTAATTAGTAAAATTGTACTAGCAACAATGTCAAAAAATGCCAGGGAATGTAATCTTAAAATAAAAAATGGAAATAAAAAATGTATATCATAATTTAAGCTGCTGTAGACAAAACTGTGTCTGCCAAATGCATACATTTAAATGAATTACATTAAATTATCCGCATATAATTAATCTTCATCACTATTCTTCCAAATTTTGGGGTCAGTAATATATATTTTTTTTAAAAAAGAAAAAAAAAAGAAATTAATGCTTTTATTTGGCAAGAATGATTTAAATTGATCAAAGGTGACAGTAAAAACATTTATAATGTAGAATAAAGTATATATATCAAAGTAACCTGAAAAGTTTCCACTAAAATATTGAACAGCACAACTGTTTCATCATTGATAATAATAAGAAATGAGCAGCGAATCACAATATCAGAATGATTTATGCAGGATCAGGTGACTCGGAAGACTGATGCTGAAAATTCAGCTTTGCCATCACAAGAATAAATTACATTTTATATATTAATAAATTAAAATTGAAAACCGTGATTTTAAATTGTAATAATATTTCACAATATTACAGTTTTTACTGTATTTCTGATCAAATAAATGCAACCTTGTAGAGCATAAGAGACTTCTTTTTAAAAACCCAAACATAAATATACACATATTTAATTTCAATGATAATGTTTGGTTGGCAGTGTTCATGCATATGGATAAAAAGTGTCATTCTTGTAGGAGATGTTGAATACATCAACATTGTGGAATATTCACACGCTCTTTTCAAAACTGACTTCAGAATGAAGAAAAAAAGAGAAATATGTGAAAGGCTTGTGGGTTTCTTTTTGCTGACCAAAGCAGGACTTTGACTTTTACAAATGCAGCTTCATGGCAGTCTCTCCGCTTCATGCCAGCTTAATATTAACACCCTCAGGGCTGGCCAAACAGCAATTATTGAGCTTGTGTTACTTTGTGTATGCATATGTGCATGTGTGTGTGTGTGTGTGTGCATGTGTACCCAAAAAGGACAAACTCTCTGAGGACAACCCACCGTTGAGAGAAGCATAATACAGCAGAGCTACATCACCGACAAAAGCCGTAATCCACTGTCATACAGAGAGGAGCACCGAGTCCATACTCCTTTTAATTGGACAAGCAAGCCCAATTCAAAGAATGCGAAATGAGAATGAGAATCTTTGCTGCTTTACTGAAGATGGCCCTTGTGCGTCCAAGAAAAAATGCTTAGGAAGATTTCTATTTTGGCATACAATGAGCAAGGCTGGGGGGGAAATTATCACCATTTGCACACAAAAGGTGGCTACTCTAGACGCAAAGAGAAATATGATGCCTTAGACACTCTGGGATCATAAAGGGTTTTGTATCTGAAGGACTTAAAAGCTAAAATTCAAAGGAAGCCTAGAGTATGAAACACTTAAAAGAATAAGTTCACAGAAAATGTCAGACATATTGAAACAATGAGTAATTTAACGTTTACGATTTGGCCCCCATTCACTTCCATTGTCAGTGCCTTACTGCAGTGGTTTTCAAACTTTTTTAAGAGTGACCGTCTTTTTTTTTGTCGCAAAGCATATATAGGCCTACAGACATTTTCATTCAAACAGGTCAAGCCAAGCATAAGAATACTTTTACAATGGGCCATTTGACTGTATTATCCAATAAACCACTAGATGGCACAAAAAAAATCAGCTCAGCACTTTTCCACACAACCGTTTTTGGTCCTTGACGCAACATTCTGCACTAATTTGATCTAGCTATATATGGGACGCTAATTAACTGGTTAACTGTTAACCAACAAGAATTTTAACCAATTATTATTTTGCTGCATGCTTAAAAATACACTACAAATACATATTTTTTATGTTTTTGAGAGAGAAAAAAAAACAGGTAAATCGCGTATAAGTCGCATTTTATTGCATTCAGAAATAATACCCGTGTTGTGCCGAATTCTGAGCTCCGCCAAATTATTACCCCCACAGTATTGGTAGGTTTAGGATTAGTTGTGGGGCAGGGGTTAGGATTAGTGGTGGGGTTAGGATTAGGCAATCAGGTAGTGACTTCAACGAGGGGGGTAATAATTTGGCAGGGGGCTGATATTTGGCACAACACCTGTAAATAAAGCGAAATGTTATAATGTACAACAAAAATTATAAACACTACAAACACAGCTATACAGGCACTCCACAACAAATCCTTTAAAGGTCCCATAAAACCCAATATTAGGTTTTTCAACATTAATATGAGTTCCCCTAGCCGGAATATTATCCCCAAGTGGCTAGAATTTTTGATCGTTGTAAACAGAGTTGTGGCGGTCTCTCTCTGCCTTAGAAAAAAAATAACAGGGCAGACTAGCCAATCCTGAAATTTCCTGTTATGACGTAAAAACAGGAACGGTTACCTCCCTTTCCTCCGCCAAGAGAATCTGTCACGCCCATGCAAGCGCCATATTTGTTTGTCCTCGAGAGATCATGGCTTGTGAACGAGTGAATGCTGGCAGTTTCTCAGTGTTTGGATGTACAAATGAAAACAGAAGTCTTTTTTCAGTTCCTTCTGATCTGTGATCAGTGATTTCTGATGTGTAGCTAATTATTTATTATTCGTGCACACACTGCGGCTTCTCTCTCTCCCGACAGAACGGTGTTTTCGTGTTTTCTATCTTGTGAGTCTGTGTTTTTGTACGTCCTTGTTGCGTCTATCTGTTCTAAAATGTGCATACTGTGCATACAGTTGTGAGTTTCTGCTCAATATCGGCAGAGTCACATCTCTTTAGAGATAAACTTCACACACACGCCGAAGCTCGGGCTGCACTGACCGGTCGGCCTTCAACATCCCCGACCCCCAGTACTGCATCTGGCCCACAGCGGAGGCACCAAACGCGGCCAGAGATTAAGCAGAAGGGGGGTAAGCGTGAGGGTCTCCGGGCTAGGCTAGCCAGCTATCCCCACAATAAACTGGATTACATTCGATTACTGCTGTTGTGTCTTTGTTTGCGCTGTGTACTCAATACGACACTGACACTTTTCATATGATAGGAAATATCTAAAAATAATGCTATAATCAACACTTACTAACTCGTTCATCTCGACAGCTGTAATGGTACGTTGCATGTGTTACAAAGTTGGTAATAATGATGAAGACGGACTTGGCGTGACTGAGACTCTTGTTTATACAGAACTCTCAGATACAAACACAATAAACTTGTGCTGACTGACAGCTCTCTCATAACTCTGTAGTTACTATAAATAACTTTGTTAGCAATCACTCTGTCTCTGGTACATTAGTGATGTCCGGTTCGCGAACTAATCATTCTTTTGAACCGGTTCTTTTTAGTGAACCAAATCAGTTCACCAAATCGGACTGAATCGTTCTAAACGGTTCGCGTCTCCAGTCAGCGCTGATCCATAATTTACTAAAGTTACTAACTTTCTGACATGAGTGACAGTCCCTCCGACTAGAAATAAACGAATAACCTGAAGTATATCCTAGTAACTACAACAGTTCACTGAACTGAGACGTACTGACAGAACTGATGTGAAGTGAACACAGGTCCATTCGTCTCTTTGGCAGCAGCTCGTGCCTGCTCGTGCCTGGTAGACCTTGTTAAACCACGCCCCCTCCACTCATTTTAAATGCAAAGATGTCAGCCTATCACAACAGTGGGCGTTTTTACTGAAGTCTCACAGTAGACTCTTGAAGCAGGGCATTCAGCCACAGGGCAAACAGCAGTATAGAAAAAATGCCTTTTATTTCTACATTATGACATTTTATGATGTAAAAATCATACTAACAATATAAGTACACCTCAGGAAACATTATAAAATAATAGAAAAATGCCATGCCATGGGACCTTTAAATTTAATGGGATCCAGAACAGATCAAGAATGAAAAAAGTAGGCTAACTATAAACATGCCAAAATGAAAATTGTACTATTTAAACTGAGCTGTGTAACTTTTTATATGTTAGGTTGACTATTTTATTTTGATAAGGAACTGACTGCGATGTCAAGTTTGCAATGCTGGAATATGTTGTGTGTGCACGTGAGGCGCCGGCGCCATCCAACAGAGCAAACCTAAAATACTCCGTCATTTTGGTCATACAGATAATAAGAGTAGGGCATCGTTGAAACTTGCAAAGTTTTTACTTACATTGTGCTATTGTAAAACAAAGAAAACAAGATGTGCTTTCTGTCGTCTGGGTTTCCTTTCCGTGAACTCGTTTGTGGTGCGCTGCGCCTCACAAAAATGAACCCAACTCAGCAGCAACTGTCGCAGTTTTTTTCTTTCTCTTTGTTAATCTGCCTTACTGTAACCCAGATTTTTACTTGCTTTTTTTAGAAAAGAAAAATAAGTGACAAATGTTGTGCTAGACAACATTTATGCCACAAGTGTTGCCAATTGAGTTGAATTTATATTAAACTGGAAACAGAGCTGAATTAAATGGTTTATAACTCTTGCGCTGCAAACCACTCCACAAACAACTACATCTGATTCACTAGCTTTTTTTTCCTTCCGGAACTTTTAGGCAAATATGTTGTGCAATTGATCATTTTGTAGCAGACGTATCCAAACGGGGAGAGAGATATATTTGTCACTTCTTTGTAAACTACTGGCTTACACACGAGGTTGTTCAGGTCGGCTATTTTGGCTTTCTGCAAATGTATAAATTATTAGGTTGCAGGAGGTGCATTTATTATATGTGTTTTGTTGCCTGGAGGCTAATAGCTGCTTTTCAGGTGTAGGAGGGCACTGATGAATGCTAGCTAATCGCTAATGTTGGCTGAGGGTTTAGACACCATTTATCACGTCTTTAAAGGATCTGCACGTGGGAATATTAACAGCCGCATTACAGCCGCCGTGACTTAAGTCTCTAAAAAAGTCTTTAAGTGCATTAAAGCAGTGCTTTAGTTTGACATTAGATAATGAAATGAGAGAGAGTCCAATTAGTTCTAAGCGCTTAAGAGTGGTTGAATGTAATCCAATGCCAAAATGCCAGACTTTTAATGCTCCAATGCACACTAATGCACTCTCTTAGGGACAATTTTACCCACCAAGAAAGGTTGGAGAAGGTGTCATTTTACCTCTCTGGATCGGCTGACGGTTTAAATTAAAGAGAATTTTGTAGATAAATCAAATCACAATAGCACTTCAGAGCACAGCGGGTATAGCGGTCTGAAGGGGCAAAGTGATTGTCAAAATCAAAGTATTTAATTCAAGTCGGTATACACAATTAGACCCAAGGGCGTCATGAACCAATTCCTTTCTGGCTCACTTGGTGCCCCAGACCAGTGCTTCTCAACCTTTTTGACTCGAGGGCTCCCCGTTCTCCAGCACAATATTCAACAGCTCCCTGATATAGACTATTTCTAGAATTTCTACTATAATTATGATTGCTTGTTTTCAGACGTCTGTTTTATTAACATAATTGAAGAGTATTGAATTGATTTATTAAATCCATTTATCACAATTAAGGTTGTGATTTCAGCTGAATGTTTTTGTCGAGGAAGATTTTTATATTATTATTATTTCTTCTATTAGGCTATTTATATTAGATCTGGAGGAGTCTTGAAGTGTTTTTTTTTAGCATTTTAGATTAAAATTGGATTATTTTAATATATTAATAATCATTTATTACTTAAGGCCCCCATGAAAAAAGAAAAGAAAAGGAAGTTGCATTTAATTTGCATTCCAAGCTCAACCAACAACAAATAAATATATAAAACTGAGGGGGCATCCTTTGTTTGAATGAGCGTGACGCTTCTGATTAGACCTGTTATGAAGTCTGACCCAAAAGCCTTTTTAATGTCATGCTACTATCTCGCCTCTCGGAGGGGTTGCTGGCCCCCAGCCCCTTTCAGAGCTGAAATCAGCACTCCGCCGCACCCTGGGCACTGACCCACCAGCCGGGATTTTAAACGAATCGGAGGATAGGACATAGGAGCGGCACCTGCCCAGATGGCAGGGTGCACAGGTCCCGAGCAGAGCTACAGCATGAGCTTACCTGCGAGTTCGACCTGGATGGACGCCACAGACAGACTCCTGGGACAAAAGGGAGGAAGGGGATGCTGAGATCCAGTCTGTTGGCCGTGACTTCCATACCTCGAGAGTTCATGCCTGGTGGGAAAGGGTTACGGGTGACATTTGACTCACGATCCTTTGGATAATTCAAGGCTATCCGCTACAGTGCACATTTGAAAAATACTTTTAGTCATCCCTATTAATGTAGCCTATTCAATTTATAGCTGAAATATAATTGCTGTGCATATTAAAGGGATTATGTTGATTTCCACAAAATTAATTACCACTTGACCCTCCTTTTATTTAAAAAAAGCCAAAATCAGGGTTACATTGAGGTATTTACAATGGAAATAATCTGTAAACATTACAATTATTTTAAGTATTCTCTTGATTTCTACATAGCCGTAATAAATTAGATATTGATTAGCTAAATAAAGGCTACAAAGTAAATGTTAATGTCATTTATGGAGTTTTAACGAGTGGATCTTGTTAAAGTTACATACTGTGGCAGTGCCTGGAGCATTTCCTGATCCTCAACCCGGTGAGTAACAGGTGTTGTGCCTAAAAATCGACTCCCTGCCAGAATCTGACTCCCCCTCGCGTGCATCCGTGTGGCCAAATGAATTTAATATATGTTGTGTTTCCCTTTAATTTTATTTTATTTTAGGTAGTTATTGCATCCTTAGTTGTTAAATGTTTGGAGAACAACTCAATTGTTTTGTATTTTTGAAATCCATTTAAAAAAAATTACGAGAACAAATGATAAATAAAAGTTCCGAACTGTTTGCTCTTCAAAGCTTTTTGTAACCAACTAATTTCCACCTAAGCAGAGACACGAGGTTCAAGAAAGCGTTGAGAAACTGTGACTCACACTCTTTAATTATTATTACAAACTTGTTTATATAGAAGTTCACATTATGTGTCTAATTTGCATTTTCTTTCCCATATAGGCTAGCCTATATTGTGTAAAATATGTATGGTGTGATAGGCGGTCATGTAAGTGGACGTCACGTAGAACAAGCCTTAAACGAATTTCACTCTGCAAGAAATAGTGAAAAGTAAAGTTTAACTGAAATGAAAAGTCCACTATTTGGGGTGGTGTCTTTTTTGTAGTTTATCAACACAAAGTAATATTATAATATTATATTTTCACAGATTTGTCTGCATTTGTCTAGACACTATGGGATGCAGACAAATCTGAAAATTTAAGGGAATGTGAGTTAACCCTTATGTGTCCTTAAGGACATTTTTGTCTTTTACATTTTTGTTAGTGCCTACTGTATACATTTTGGCAGAAGTGTGTATTTTTATTGGAATTTTAATATTTCACCCTCATTTCCTTTCCTAAATCTATTTGATACTAGGTACACAAAATAGTTAGCCTGACGTCGTCATACTCAATTCTAGTCAGAATATGAGTCTGATACTGCTCCGTTGGGCTGTGATTATGGGGCGTGTTTCAACCGAACCAGGAAAGATCTCAATTGGATAGACCTACAACCAATCAGAGCAACGGAGCGACGCATAACGTTAGTTGTCAAATGTCAACAGAACTCAACTGCACTGTGTTGCCATGTCCGCGGGTTGAAGCGACCCCAATTATGTGATATACAGACCCAGGAATGCGATTTTTAGCTGCCAGCCCTGCCAAAATAACACATATTTTACCCCCCAAATGCCTTTTTTTCCCGGAGAACCCCCCCTGGAAAGCTATTGGGCTTGTTTTTGGCTAGTTTTGAGGAACGTTAGCAATTGGGCGGGTTTTGTTGTAAAAACTTGGCAACCCTGTACCTGCACGCACGCTGGAATAAGTAGCCTAACGTTAGAAGAACAAGATTAGTGTAAACGATCTTTGCCGGTGTTGTAAAAAAATAATTTAAGGATACACAGAGTACTTACCAACACGATCATCATTTCTGAGAGAAATAGTAAAGGTGAATGCATATACGAACAAGTTCTCCGTTTAGGATTAGAACAAACTCAACCCAAGCGGCTTTTGATGACGTAGATGATTACGTTACTGTTTATCATCTGTCCATCATCGTCTAAAGCCCGCCCTGACAATTTCATTGGTCCGAACAGTTTCTGTTCGGGCATAATTACTTCTCTACCGATCAATTCCAGACCGAACTGCCCGAATAAAAATGTTGTGGGCGGGGCTAAGTTCGGCTGGCATCCAGGCTACAAAATAGTTAGGCCTACACTTCGGGGTCGGGAACCTTTTTTGACCAAAGAGACATTTTTTAATTTTTGGTTAATGCATTTTTCCAAAAGAGCCACAGTAAAAAATAATATAACATTATTATTTAAAAAAAAAAAAAAAAAAACGAAACGAAAACGAAAACTATTAACATTTCAACAGTAGTAGCTAATGATTAGGTCCATAGACAACTAAAAACAAACAAATATGCAGCAAACAATAAATAAGTTGTGATATGGAATTAATTGTGCAGGACTTTCACTGTGAGGTTGAGAAAACAAACTGATGAGCATAAATCCTATTCTTGTGTGTGTGTGTGTGTGTGTGTGTGTGCTTGCTTGTCCATGTTGTGCTCGGAGCGCGCGCGCACAGCATCCTGTTACAATTCAGTTCTCTTTCGTGACTTATCACGCTTTTAATATTTATTTTCAATAAAAAGCACATCCTGCTGTTTTCTTTCTCATTCATTTATGTTTCGCAAAGCAACATTTTCAATAAAATGATATATTAAAGTTTATATAGCCTTCTTTTACATTTTTGCTGCTGTTCTAAAAATGGTTTTCGCCATTACCTTAACCCTAAAACAGGCAACGTGAACCATGAGTTACATACTCTTTGTTGTCTTGTTTGGGGCATAAGAAAGATGTTTTCATCAAATCCTTTTATCATTTATCATAGTCTGTCTTGAGTATGCTGGTCACATGATTTGTTTCAAGTTTCCTGTGATCAATTAGTCAGCCTGACCTAAGTTCAGACCTAAGCTGATCTAAGTTCAGCCTGGTGCAGGACATTCAGATTGTGTGATAAGTAAATATATATGAATCTTACTTTTTTCCAGGAAAAAATGCAAAGCAAATGCTAATATTAATTCTGAACATTGTCTTAATATGTTGAAAAAGAAAATTAAGTTATGTGTTGCTCATGCTGTTATTTACAGCATTTTGAAAAGTATGTAGCTCCCAGTTTCACACACTCATTTTATGGTAGAACCTGGAGGGCTACCTTCCTGGAGAATTTCAAGAAGAAGAAAAAAGAAGAAAAAAAAATTCTCTGCAAGTAAAAATGCAAAGATGTAGTCAACAAAAAGTAATCATATCCGTTTTACATGTGAATATTAACTTTTTTTAAAACTCAAAATACATAGATTGGGACTGTGTACAGTGGGCCCAGAGGCCTGGAGGGCCTATAAGGGTCTTCCCTTGGGGCCCCGGTCCTGGAACGAGATTTCTACCCCTCACTCGTCACCCCGGAATTCGCAATAATGCAATGACCAGGGAGCCCAGTTTACCTTGAAACACCATTCATTGTCAATACTGTGGATAATCCTTTTTCAACTCATAAAATCGAAACTACATCAAATATAAAAAAAACTATTTTGGATATGTTTTACTTAAGTCCAGATGAAATAAGAAGTGACATGGAAGGATTTTTTGCTGATCATTTTCCAGTCGTGCCTGTTTAAAGGTTAAACAAGCTGCAGCTGCTGGAAACGTTAGTGTTACTCGCGAACAGCACTGAACACGCATGGCCGGTACAACTTGAATATTATTATTATCATAAACTTTTCATTAACTTCGGTATGGCTGTACAACAAGGGAATTGTAATTGGCTGCCTAACTGCACAGAGCAGTGTCTTATTTTTTTTTATCGATCATTTGTTGGTAAATGGTGAGACACCTGGCGAGCCACATGATTTTTGTCAAAGAGCCAGGTTTGGCTCACAAGCAATAGGTTCCACTGACTTAGGGCCTTAAGGACAAAATGTCCCTATTGGAACCCATAAAACTGCAATTTTTAATCAAGGACCATTTAACTATAACATGATTCAACCTTTATTAATAGGCTTTCATTCTATTGGAAAGGTTTCAAAAGGATTTTTTTTTACTATTCTTTACCAGATGGCATCATTTTCTCAGGTTTGACCTATAAAGCAAATGCTTGCTTTTTTCTGTTTTCTGCTTCTGCATATTATAGAGCCAACTGGATAAATTATGCAGCTATAACTGTGTGGATGTGTTGGTATGGATGTCAGAGCGTGGTTTGTATGTGTGTACTAAAAACTGTGCGTGTGTGCATGTAATATTTGAGAGAGAAATTATACTGTACTGCAAATAACTTATCCCACTGTGTACAGTGTTGGGTGTAACTATAGTTACTAAGTAATTAGCTACTGTAAACTACTTTTCCCTTGAAAAAGTAAAGTAAGGGATTTTTCTTATTTTTCTGTAATTTAATCACAGTTACTTCTGATGTAATTGAACTAAATACTGTGTATAGACTGTAGAACAATTAGGCCTATATATACTACAATAGTGGAATTAACATCAACATTTAAAGTCTAATTTTAAAATGCATGTTTTTATGTATCCCTCTCACATTTGTAATACTTTGGTCAGTTAATAAGAATAATTTATAGTTATATTATTTATTTAAAAGAGCCATTTCATGTCTATCCTTCAATCACTTAACTTGTCGAGGTTGATTGGATTTAGAAAGTAATTAGTAATAATTAAATATTTTTTTTGGAGAGAGCAATTTTTTCAGTCATTAAACTACTGAAGATGCAATTGGTAGTAATTCAACTCTGGCTGTGTACCAGTGGAGATTTGCTGACATCTAATGGAAAATGTTTGGTACTGTGCCTAAATGAAATCTTCCTGAAAGCTCATTTTTTGAGATATCAACCTCAAATTTAGACCACAATATGTTTAGATTAATGACTTAGATTTTCGAGCAGTTTTTGAGTTCAACATGTTTTATAACATACATATTTTATATAAAGAATTGTTCATAAATAATATTCATAAACTTTCCAATTTCTATTAGTGCAATATAATCCCATGTGCAAACAATTCTGCTTATTCCTGTACATAAAGTAATTCTTATTTCTGCTGCCTATTACCCCCTGCCATAGCATCTCAAATTTAATATCAATTTTACAACAGTACACCTGCCGAAATGATGCTCCACTGTACAGGTTAACAAGCACATCACATTCATGCAGTTATTTCTGCTATGGATAGTGTTGGTTGAGAAGACTGTGACTGTAGACACAAAGGCATGAGGTTTCCAGTGGTCCAGTATTATTTCATCAGTATTAAAAAAAAAGTGTACCTGTCAAAATGATACTGCCCTCTACACCTCCACTGTACAGGAGACATTTCTGGCTGTGAAGTGTGCTTGATGAGAAGACTGTCTAAATATATTTACAAAAATATTAAATGTTATGAAAATTCAAAATAATATATTCCAATGTTTTTCACATTTAATTTATTCCTGTGATCAAAGTTGAATTTTCAGCATCATTACTCCAGTCTAGTGTCACATGATCCTTCAGAAATCATTCTAATATGCTGATTGGATGCTCAAGAAACATTTCTGATGTTGTGTTTATGTGAATTTATGTTGTTCTGAACAATTGTGCTGCTTCATATTTTTGTGGAAAACGTAACACGTTTGTCTTGCATGATTCCTTGAATAGAAATGTCTATTTCTTTTGAAGAATGTTAAATGTAACAACTCACTTTTGATCAGTTTAATGTATCAAATGTATTTTAATGTATATAACAAACATTTCACAAGAAATAATATAACTATTGTCAGCAATAAAATGTTAATTTAGGTTAATTATTAAATTTGACAATTGTCAAAGTTTTAAAGCTGACGTTTCTTCACTGTTTTCAGTTATTTATTTATATTGCATAGGCCTACACATGGATCCTGTTTTTTTACAGCAAAATAAACCCATATGGCTCATACCCTGTTTGCTTATCAAAAAAATTAGAAGATTTGGACGTTCAATGTTGTCGTGGTGTAAATTGGGTAGAAACCATTGTTTGCAAAAAGCTTTCAAGAACAGTGCGGAATTTTTTTTATTGAATTTCAAAAATACAAAACAATTCAATGGCAGGGAGTCGAAATTCGGCACAACAACTGCACTATGAACGCGACTTTACTAGACTAATATTGAGCATAGACAACAGAGAGAGAATTAAATTCAGCGGTTTTCCAACATGCACTCATTCATGGCTGTTTTATTGAATTAATTTGAAATTAACTTTCGTCTTTATTGGGAGTTTGGGCCATGACGTGACTAGAGAGTTCGTCTCAATTTTTTTAGCGGCAAGTTTAAAGTAGTACATATCAAGCATGTAACATATCGAGTTTGTGCATCAATGGTTGTTGTGTTAAATAAAGTTAACAAATTAAGGAAGGTCAGTTATTTTACCTTTGAAACCCGTTGTTAACTCCTCTCACCTCAGATGCAGTGCTTCTATGGCGGTCTTGCGCGCAATTCTTAAAACGCTCACAAGATCTCGCCATTTATTTGTAATATCCGATATAACAAAACCATTAGCTGATTATGGGAAAATGCTTACATATCTAGAAAAATATCGGTAAAGCACATTATCAGTTGATCACTAAACTGTCGGTTGTCTTAGATGAACGTTAACAGTTGAGATAGAAATCTGATGTGTATCAGTATACAGGAGCCATGCATTCAGTCTTAAAGTGACAGAACACAGCAGCCCATATACAGGCCATAGGCCTACCTGTTGCCATCTGTCATTAATGTTAATCAAACCACAAAGGACAGCTTTAACAAAGATTAAATTATATTTAATTAATACAGAGAAGACTATTCAGTGTTATTTTACATTTGATTATTCCATTTCTGTACCCGAATACTACTGTTGGACCTTACTTTATTTGTAACTTTGTTCTATTGTATTTATCTATACTTGTAATTTGTTTGTTCTTATTTCATTATTATTGACCATTCACTTGTCTTTAATAATGTTTGAACTTTATGCTGGTAGGCTAGTAGTTTTTCCTGTGGTATCAAAGTACTTCAATGGTTAGTTCACCCAAAAATGAAAATTCTGTCATTAATTACTCACCCTCATGTCCTTCCAAACCTGTAAGACTAGTAAAATGACAATATTTTTGATGAAATCCGAGAGGTTTCTGAACCATCACAGTGGTTCAACTTTAATGTTATGAAGCAACGAGAATACTTTTTGTGCGCAAAAACAAAAATAATGACTTTATTCAACAATTTCTTCTTGTCTGTGTCATTCTCTTAAGCTGTTGACATCGTAAACACAGTGTCTAGCACTTCCGGGTTCTACGTCAGAACGCCAGCTCACAATTGGCTGACGCTGTTCACGTGAGCGCATCTCACGTGAATGAGGCGGCATTCTGACGTAGAACCTGGAAGTGCTGTACTGGTTTTACTACATGATCAGTATAGGAGAATGATGTTGAAGAGATTGTTGAATAAAGTCGTTATTTTGGGAGTTTTTTGCACACAAAAAGTATTCTCGCCGCTTCATAAAATTAAGGTTGAACCACTGGAGTCACACCGTTCTGGACCTTGAAAGTTGCAATGACGTATCTGCCTAGGGATGGTTCAGAGAGCTCTCGGATTTCATCAAAAACATCTTAATTTGTGTTCTGAAGATGAACGAAGGTCTCACGGGTTTGGAACGATATGAAGGTGAGTAATTAATGACAGAATTTTCATTTTTGGGTGAACTAACCCTTTAAGGTGTTCTTTAAGCTAATAAATGGGAACCAAAGTTATGATCAGGAAAATGATCCGATCCATTCCTGAAAACCTAATATGATCCGAACCATATGTTTTGTGATCTGCTGCATCCCAAGTTAACATGATTTTAGTGTGACAAAAAACTAACCTTGCCATGACAACGCAACACCTTAAACCCTAAAACCACTGTAAAATAAAAGATTTAAAAAGCTTTACAGCTCAAATAATACACACATTTTAACAGAAGAAATAATGCAAGTGCTTTTATACACATATAAGCTTCACGTTTAGGTTATAAAATATTCCAAAAATTGAATTTTCGATTGAAAGTGACCTTGTTTTTCTGTTATTAAAGAAAACAAGGGATGAGTAGAAACTATTTTTGTAATAATCAACTTGAACTGAACCCTGAATATCATCTTAAGCTTGCAATTGAAATGAACACTGTAAGTAAAACTGTGTTTAGGGAGATATTTATACCTGATCTCACCAAAAATGCCTTTGGTGTAACAATGTAGCCAGGTTAAATTAGGCATATTATATATTTGACTTGAATAAAATCAGTTAATTTAGATGCTACCAGATTTTTGGGGCGTTTATACAGTGACATAAAACTGTAGTGCAGAAAATGTCCTGCAATTCATTTTTAATAATAACTTGCTTCTTTCAGAGAAAATGCAAACCGTACCATGAAATACGAATTATAAAATGCAAATATGTCCCGTAAGGCCCTAAATATGGATGCCTCTGTGCTTACAAGCGACTCGGGCTCTTTAAAAGCACTCAATGTAGGTCCTTCACAGCAGCTAGCGCTCTCTCTGTCCTTCACATTTCACTGGTCAGTGCCCAGTAATCAACACACATTACCCACACACAGCCCAAGCTTAATTACCAATCACACATAGACCCATAAACACTCCCGCTCTTCCATATTCCGCCTGCCACTTACCTTTCTCCCCATTATTTAAATTCAAGATTATGAATGACTGACACACGAGTATGTAAATGTGTTTTGTTTTTGAGATTATGTGCAGTGGTTGATATGCTGATGAGGAACGGTAACTGCCTCTTGAGAGTGAGTGACATTCCCCTGCACAGTGTGAGACGATCTCCTGGATTCTTCTCATCAGGCATCCTGCGGAGAATAGTTTACTTCTTAACAACTAAAGGAAAATTGTTTACGGCATCCGCCCGACAGTAGAGGTTTGACATTGCCGTAGCGTGCCTGATTGTGCCAGACTTTAGAAGTGTTGCCTAATATACAAGATACTATTTAAAGGGTTCGTTCACCCAAAAATGAAAATTCTGTCATTAATTACTTACCCTTATGTCGTTCGACACCCGTAAGACCTCCGTTCATCTTCGGAACACAAATGACGATATTTAAGTTGAAATCCGATGGCTCAGAAAGGCCTCCATTGGCACAATGGCACTTTACACTCTCAAGACCCATAAAAGGCACAGACAGACTGCAACGGTTCGAGTTAAAAATCTTAATTTGTGTTCTACTGAAGAAACAAAGTCACCTATTGTATGCCGGGTAGATAAACATCAAATTTTAATTTTTGGGTGAACTATCCCTTTAATGAAACACACATTATTTTGGGAACATTTAGAATAAGACATTATGTAAACCCCCAAATGTGGCCAATTTCGTTTTACACATCCATTCATAGAATTTCCCCCCTAAAAAGCACATTTCATATTTGAAGAAAGGTGATCACAGCAGGGGCAGTGAAGCCAGAAGTCAGGTGAGGGGAAACAGGAAGTGACACCGGCCCTGTGGAGCCCCATCTAAAAGCAGGAAGTGATATTGAGTAAGAGCAGATGGATCTGACATGATTACAGCTTGTAGTTGGAGGAGCCATCTGTTCTGGTGACTGTTATAGCCGCGAACTAAGACTGTGAAGCAATAACCAACAGGCACAGAAGAGGGAGAGAAAACACTGTTGCAGGAGAAGTTTTCAATAATGGCCTTGGGAGATATTGAAATAACAAATGCAAGATGTTTATGTTGGTTCCTGCAGTCTTGCGTATTCGCTGTTGGTGCTTTTGCAGAATGCAGGAGTGAAATTACCATATAGACCCATTAAAGTTTCTCATTTCATATCCCAGGGAAGGTTTCACACTCAGGTCGAGTTTTATCATCTGTAAAGGTGTCTTTTGAAACTTGTTCGACTTGAGGAACAGAAAACAAGTTATTTATATAAGAATGTGCAAGCTGCTCTTTTCCACACAAAGAAAGTGAATGGTGAACATGACTGCAAGCAAGAATATCAGTTTATATTGACTTCAATTATGATTTATCTTTCATACAAAGAAAGGCTTCAGAAGACTTGAAATATCATCCACAAGTCATATGTGGTGTTGTAGTAATCAAGACGAGAGCATTTTATGAAGGTCTTGTCTCGGTCTCGACTGCATTTGTACTCGGACTTGTCTTGGTCTCAGACAGAGGACTGGATTTTTTTGCTTATTTAGTTCAACATATTTCCCCATTCTTTGTGTATTGTTGTTTGGAGTGCTTTTACAATACACAAACATATAGTGGCCAGCTAAACAAATGTACACACTATACATCGCATGCTCCATTGAACAATACGTGGTCATGTTTGGGCTACTTGATGGGCATAGGCAAAAACAGACATTTGAAGCAGTCTTACTCACTGCCTGCGGTTCCAACGTTGGGACCTTTATCGTTGGGACCTTTATCGTTGGGACCGCTCCATCCTTCAGTATTAGGCGATTTGAAAATCTGGAAAAGCAAATTCCATCCACTTTTGCCTTAACGGGGTTATTTGGCTACGAGCCAGCGCTTTGATGGGCGTAGCCTATTGCTTTCACGCTCTCTCTCTCTCTCTCTCTCTCTCTCTCTCTCGCGCGCGCGCGCTCTTCCGGTAGAATTGTCCGTACGGCCCATACAAGGAAATTCCGCCCTGTTGACGTCAAGCAGACCCATGATCGAAAAAAAACTTTCCGAAACTTATGACTAACAGGAAGTACTAATTTTGGCAAAGAAATACTCCCATCAAACGTCCACCTTAGCTTTTGAAACTGTGTCCATGTTTAGCATGGGAATCCAAGTCTTTAACAGTGCAAAAAGATCAGTATGCATGAAACAGCATTTCACCCCCCCTTTAACAACATTAATGTGATTGGATGTAAAACTTCCTGCTTCAAATTCAAATAACTTATTTCTTATTTGATTTCTTTTGTTACTGTTGTGCCGGGTCAGAATTTAACAGGGAATTTATTTAAAAAATGTCACCACATGGATCTATTAAACTTGGGTCTGACATGTATGTAGACTGTGGTAAATAAAAAGACCATGCGAATCACATTTTGGCAGTTATACTTTTTATGTGTGCTGAAAAAAAGAGGACGTGGCGAAAGAAGAAGGGAAAAGAGCTTGAGGTAAGCATTTTTAAGTTTCATGTCGCATTTTTATTGGCTGGCCAGTAGACGTGGGCCGTAGCAGCAAACACACTGAGCACTGATCATGCTGAATTTCTGACACTGTCAGAAAATAATTTTAGGCTATGTTTGGTCGCAAGACTGTGACAAGGGCTGTCTTTGAACCTCTCTCACCGTACGACATAGGACCAATGATGAGGAGGCACGATCACAGTAATCATCACGATTGCTTCACGACATTAGTCTTGGCTTTAGTCTTGTCTTGGTCTCGACCATAGACTGTAAAAAAATATGGACGTAGTGTCCGTGACGTCACCCATAGGATTCTGATGAGCAGTTTTGAAGGGTAAACTAGGGTCGAGCTGGCCGTCGCCATCTTGGCAGCACGTCATCGCGCGTCACTCCCGGATGAAAGAAAATGGGCAAAAAGGCGGGACATGGGCGGAGCTGAAGTGACGTTATGACGCAATCGTTAGCCTATATTTTTACAAAAACAGCTTCAACGGGGCGATAGTGTAAGATACAAGGTAATGGAGCCTTTTATTCATTGTCGTGTTTGTTTAAAAATAAACAGTGGACGAATGGAGTCTTTAAATGTCTCAGATGTAAAGATATTCACTGTCAAAGTGAGGCCAAAATGAGTCAATGGGATGCTAACAACAGGTGATGGCTTGGTTAGCAATGGCCGCGCCTATAGGTGGTACGCTTTCCGGGGGCTGGGCTACCCCCTTGCTCGACACACTCTGATCTTAGTCTTGTCTTGGTCTCAACACACTCATTTTGGAGCTGGCTAGAGCCAGTCCCCATCCACTTTCAGTAAGAAAAAAGCATCACGGTTTCCACAAAAATATTAAGCAGCACATCTGTTTTCAACATTGGTAATAAGAAATGTTTCTTGATCAGCAAATCAGCATATCAAAATGATTTCTGAAGGATCATGTGACACTGAAGACTGGAGTAATGATGCTGAAAATTCAGAGTTGCAATCACATGAATTAATGTTAAAATGTATTAAAATATAAAACAAAAAAAATGCTGTAATATTCCACAATATTACTGTTTTTAATATTACAGCCTTGGTGAGCATAAGATTAAAAAATAATATTAATTACCGACCACAAACTTTTGAATAGTAGTAGAGTACATTTTTAAATGATACGCCTATTATCTTTTCTTTAATATCGACACTCTTCTTTGACCCTATACAAAAGTCATCCACTTTCATTATATGGAAGACAGCAGCTCGGACATTCTGCTAAACATCTCCGTTTCTGTTCAACTGAGGAAAGTAAAATACAGGATTGGAATGATATGAACAATGGTTTTTAAATCATTATAAAAAATCATTTTGGTGGGCTGAACTACCCTTTTATGTTTTAGTAAACAGCATCTGCTGGCTCGGGGAAGCCACTGCCTCTCACTCATTTGTACTGATCTCAGTCTCTCAAATGTAATAGAGCTCAGCGGCGTCTGGTAATGAAAGCACAGGTGCCTTTGACCGTCCACCAGCATCCTGAGACATTTGCACAGCGAAAAGAAAGAGAGCGAGAGTGAAAGCGGTGCAGTACGCTTCTAATTCCCTCAACTGCGTGCCTCCACATTAGTCATTCTTGTCTTGGCGCCTCAATTA
Organism: Gobio gobio; assembly: GCF_949357685.1. Lineage (NCBI taxonomy): Eukaryota > Metazoa > Chordata > Actinopteri > Cypriniformes > Gobionidae > Gobio > Gobio gobio. The sequence continues at coordinate 21,001,036 of NC_137121.1, forward strand.
GTGGCATGTATGTTAGATGTTTTCTCACTTTCAGCCCTCTGCCTATGCTTAATTGCCCACCTAGGTCACTGTTCTGAAATTAGTTATCGTTCGGCTACGGTGTCAGGCCAGGGTGTGAATGGCTTCTGAGACTTAATGAAAGGTAATGATAAGATAAATGATCTCCTAAATATTCATCTGGGTCTTGTATTGATGTGTGGAACGTGTTAAAGGGAAGAACCCACAAAGCTGCTCCGTTCATTTACCAAAACTGCTAACTAGGACTCAGTAGTATACTGTATATCCACTATGTATGAAAAAAGAGCAGCATTAACGGATTTAATGCCTTGAATAGACCTCTTCAATGGTGTTTTTAATTTTGATATTTTGGGAAATGTAATGTCAGAGTGACACAACTGTACAGATAACATAATGAACATAACGTAATGACTAAATTAAACCAAATTAAGCCATCATTTTTTTTTTATTTGTATTGTTTCCCAGAAAGAAAAATTGAATATGCAAAACTGATTCACTGCTTATTTAAAAAAAAACTTTTGCATGTACATCATGTACAAAATCATGATATCATACCCTCATGACTGCGTGTTTCAAGGTCAATATGTCTCTTAAAGGATTAGTTGCGCAAAAATTATCGCATAATTTACTCACCCTCAAACCATCCTAGGTGTATATGATTTTCTTCTTTCAGCCAAACACAATCGGAGTAATATTGTAAAAAAATTTTGGCTCTTCCAAGCTTTATAATTGAAGCCCAAAAAAGCGCATTCATCCATTGTAAAGTACGGTAATTAATACGATTCCAGTGGGTTAATAAAGGCCTTTTGAAGTAATGTGATGTGTTTTTTTAAGAAAAATATCCATATTCATAACTTTATACACTATAATCACTGGCTTCCGTTAATGTCTGTACGCAACTGTAGTTGCGGCCGAAGAGTGACCTCTGACCTGATGAATGACGTAGGATGTAGGTGTAGCTTAAGCTTAGGTGAGAGTAGACGCCTCTCACAGTTCAAACAAATATGGCTGAGCAACAAATTCAAGCTCCTACGACAATTCTAAAAGAAATCTTGTTTTAGACTTCTAATTCATGACCAGTGTTTTTTTCGCTCTATCCGCTGACTTTTTGCATTTGTCAATACATAATCAGATTACTTTTTTCAAGTAACTAATAAAGTAACTCATTACTTTAAAAATGTTGTCGTAAATTTAAAAGTAATGAGTTACTTTACTAGTTACTTGAAAAAAGTAATGGAAGGAAAATGCTAATACTTTTTACTTGGTTTCACCACATGAGATTAAAAAATAATATTGAAACCATAAATTATACTATTATTAAACTGATTTCCCCCCCCCCAGAAACCAACATGAATACAAAGAGTACATTTCTTACAACTTGACACTTGTTTTAAACTAGATTTGAAAAAGAAATTTCTACTTTATGGTGGACATTCCTATTTGTCATTGACTCTTCTACAGTGCTAAAGTCATACGGCTGAATAAATGATGACAGAATTTTTATTTTTAGTTGAATTATTCCTTTAAAACGGGTACAAATGAATGCATTTCATTACCAAATTCGCATATGCACGAGTCCCAGTGGCCTGGTGTACAGAGGAGAAGAGGTTGTTATAGGACAGATAGTACCAATCCCTTGTGTTTTATGCTGACTAGAGAAATCAGATAAAACGTCCCACTACTGCAGTAGGAGAAAGTGGAAGGGAAAGTAGAGCACAGTAAACATACTTCCAAGCCATCACACTAATCACCTATGCAACACTTTTATTTAGTCAATTACTATTGTGTCACAACGCCACAGTCTTGAATAATGAATAAATTAAATATGTATAAGATGTATAGTGTATAATTAAATGCAGGAACGCATGACTCATTGCACCTATTTATCGCCGTTATACCTCATGTCTGTAGTACAATACCTCAAAAACTCCACTTTTTGGATTAATTTTTGATTGATTACACACATGCGGTGCTTTTACAATAATTGTATTGCATTGGAAGTATTAACTCTATGCAAATAAGCGACAAATTTACATTAACATCACAGTGCGCGTCTCATTTAAGTATGCCAGGGATATTCATGAGGATCATAGCGCAAGCCAGCTCACATCTCAACAGAGTCATCTTCAGTGAAGACACTATTTCCACAAAACAAAGAAATTATAGGTGCACAATATACACACACATACACACAATATACCTTGTTGTGCCACATTTCTAATTTTTTTAGCATCTCATGCCAAGAACAGCATTTTTAAGATGCTGGATCAAAGTTGCCTCAAATTTTTTAAGTTAAGAAATTAAAATTTTAAGTAAGCAGAACTTGTGCTCATGCTCCACTCGTCACCATGATGGTAACCCTACAAAAAAACAACAACATAAACTCTTCTAAATCACCATAACAAAACATTAAACACTACTAAATCTCCCATTAACATTAATTTTAAACAACAACAAAAAAACATAATACAACATTCATTTTTGGCATTTACTGTCCCTTTTGAATGTCATGGAAAAGCATGCTGGGAAATAGAAATCACAGCCCAGTTTCGGTTAAATAGAAGTCTAATTAAAATAAGTTCATAAAACTCAAAACAATGATACAATTCAGATTAGTTAAACTGTGTTAGTTTTGAGAACTCAAAAGAAAAAGAAAGTTCTAAATGCTCATAAAAGTTAATTTGTTTGAACTAATTTGTTTAATTTGAGTTGGCTCTACTCAAACCAATTCATTATTTTGAGCGCAAGGGTTTACAGTGTAGTTTAACTGTTTTTAAAAAAGCATCTGCACAATTTTGTGCAGTTTTTGAATGCAAGTTGTGTGTGAACACTCCTATGGAAGCCTGTTTCCGCCACTGGATAGCAAGTTTATAACACACAGTTATGACCTTTCTTAGAATTGCATGTTTTTTTTTAAGATTTTCTTTCTTTTCTTCCAAGAAAAGGTGTTAACTCAGAATTGCGAGAAATAAAGTGAGATAAAAACGTTTTTTTTTGTAATTAATTTGCGACTAGCTGTTGATTATCGTTTGTAAAACCCAGAATTTCAACATTGCTGCGTCCCTAAAGTATTCTTCAGCCTCAAGCTCTAGTCTAGACTGAATAAATCTTTGCAGCCAAAACTGCTTTTTATTATAGGCAAATTTTGTTATTCTTTTGACTCAAATATTTTTCTCAAATATGTCTAGTCGCTGACCCGGCAGATCCTGCTGTCCGCCGCCTTTTAAAACCTCTCCTTTTCCCAGCATTTACGACCATTAGTAAAAAGCGGATATGCGAGTGAGTCTGAACTCCAGCTGGGAGCGATGTGGATAGCATGTCTCCAGGCCAATTTATGGAGCAATTAGTCTCACCGAGCCACCGGGGTCAAACTCTCTGTAGCGCCATGGTCTAGAATAAAATAAAGAGTGTGGACAACACGGTAAGTTAACCACGAAGATGGGAAGAGGCACTGCTTTTTCCTGTCTAAAGATGGTACAACAGCAAAAAAGGACAAAATGAGGACATATCTGCTGTCAGTGTGTGGAAAAGTCTCGGGACTGCAGGAGTCTGGACCTCTACAGACTAAAGTCAACAAACCATTAAAGCATATAACCCAGATCAGCTGTATGGACTGGCACGCTGCTCTCATTGGCACTTTCCGCTCTGGTTTCATGTGTTCATATCCTTGGCTATCAATTGATTCACTTTTCCACTCATTCCACCATATGAAATAAAAGTTCAATGGCAGCATTTGTTTTCCACATAAACAGCATTTAAATAAGATTGAGTAAAAAAAAATCTGTTATAAAAAAGTTATATAAATAATAATAAATAAAATAATACTAATAATAAGTATTATTATTAAATAAAATAATAATTAGCTATAGCTATACATAAAGTGTATTTTATATATCTAAAAAGTATACTAATTTTTAATATAAATAAAGATATATATCTATACATAGTGTACTTTATCTCCAAAAATACCACACTAATTAATAATAATTATATATTTATACATAGTGTACTTTATATATCTAAAAACTGCTATACTTATTAACATAATAATATATTTACAGATAAAGTGTACTTTATATACATCTTTAAAATGACTATACTAATTCATATAAAAATAATAAGAAAAATAATTATCGTTATCATTATTTTTATTATATAAAATAATAATTATATATCTATACATAAGATGTACTTTATATATATATATATATATATATATATATATATATATATATATATATATAAATATAAATGCTATACTAATTAATATAATAACTATTATTATTATGTAAAAATAATTATTATATATTTGTACTCAAAGTGTAGTTTATATATCTAAAAAAATACAAAAAAATATTTACTTGAAGGTGATTGGTAGAAAGTGTCATGGCTGTCTGTCCATGCACACATGCAAACGAATCCACACCACGCTTCAGTTAATTAACATCCATGACACAGTACATAATTCCTTTCATCCCTGTTTTGATCCAGAACGGAATAACATTACTTAATGCTGATACCACCTGAGGAACACTCTAAAAAAACAATCTGTTTTAAATTAGCATACTAATTGAAACAGACCATAATAATGAAGCGGCATAAACACCAAGAGATACGCACATGCTTGATTAGGAGGGCTTCTGGTAATTAATAAAAAAGGAAAATAGCTGAACATTTTAAACAAGTCCTGGGTGTGTTGCCTAACCTTTGACCTCTGTACTGTGGGGACGGATGACTTGAGACATCTGTGCAGTGTATCACCATAATTAACTAAATGTGTTGGCTTAATCAATGCGTCCAGACAATAGAGTTAAAGCCCACTGAAGTATGCTTATCGAGTTTGCAGAAGGACTTTAACAGGACAGAAAGGCTTAACCGTTAAGTCTGTTGGCATATCATCCAAACATTAATGCATTGAAATATTCAGTGGAGAGGCCCTTGATGCAAACACGATATTAAAATGTATTGTCATATTATTTGCAAAAAATAACTATAAAGCATGAAGGGTTCATTTTGCACCAAATTTAACATGAAATTGCATTCGCAATTCATTTCACTTCCATAATGTTACATATTTCAAAATAGAAAATGCAAAGAGGGGAAAAATGCAGAGCAGGATTTGATTTTATCAATTGGGTATTGTTCATAGTAAAACATGTATTTTTGTAAAGGGTATTAAATACTATTTTTGATTTCATGTTGACTTTAAATAGGAAATTACAATCTGTAGCTTGCAGTTTTGTGTCACAGACTTTTGTTTAGATTAGGATTTAGTACAATTTAAACTAAATGAAAATATAGTTTTGTTTCATTTTGTTAAGTGAAATACAAATAAAAAACAAATTAGGTAACTATTTATTTTGATGGTCCACTTTAGACATGCTTTTGACTATAAGTAACTTTGCATCTACATGTCAACTATCAATCATTAGAGTATTAGAGTGTCTGCTTAACCGTTAAATGCATACTTTGGGTCTTTAGTGACCTGGGACGTCATTCACTACCCTCACCTCACCCTCATTAATTACATTTTTTTAAGTTAATCTTCTTAGTAATCCTCAATCAATTCATTATAAACAATATAACGACAAAATAATAATAAAATTGCAAAAGAATGCCTGTTTTCCATTCATTTTTTGTAATAAGTTGTATAGGGTCGCTAATGACCCGAGGTGTGTATAAGTACATTTTTTCTGCACAACAATAATTGAATCTTTGATTAATTAATAGGTGCAATTCAATATGTCTGCATGCCACACATTGATGAAGTGATGTTTCACTCATAGTTACCGCAGGCAGAAAACAAAAGAATAGGAAGTATCATCAGCAAAACATGAAATGGCTCAGCGATCAAATGCTGAACGCATTCAAATGTTAGTGTCACTGTCACTTGATGGTGGATCTGGTGAAGAAGCTGTCAGCGATCAAAATATTGATTCTAAAGATTCTGAAAATGATAGTTTTGAGAATATGTTTGAGATTGCGAATATGATCCAGAATGCTGAATGTACTGGGAAATGAGCTCTGACCAGGACAGTGAAACTGAACCCTTCCAAGCTCCAAAAGGTAACTAAATACACTTTATTTTTCTTCTGTAATTGTTACTCTAATATCAGGAGAGTTTTATAATATCGCGACAAGTAGAGATCCATCCGTGTTACATATAGATCCGGGTCGCTAAAGACCTGATTATGTAATAATGATTGGCGAAACATTCATGCATTTAAGGGGTAATATCTAATGAGAGTTAGTGTCACGGTTTCCCTGTGTTTTATATGTTATGTATTCTAGGACTTTTATTTTGATGTGTATTTCTGTTGCCATTGTTCTCAGTGTTCCCTTCCTGTGTTTAGTTCCTGTTTTGCTTTGATTGTTACTGTAACAAGGTTCGTTAATAAGAGAAGAAGGTGGCAGGAACCGCCGAACATTAAACATAACTTTAATAATAAAATAAACATAAATAAAAAGTCAAATTCAAAATGATAATAACGCTGATGTCCACATAACACTGATCTACTAAGGGTATGTTTACACGACAACGGTGTAATAAAAACAGACGACAACATTGTCAAAACAATCCTGTTTACACGGATCTACGAAAATGACAAAAAAGGGTGTATTATGCATGCCAGGCCAGTAGTTGGAGAAGTCACTGTCACGGTCAAGAAACATCACGCAAACACGTAAAACGCCGTTAACACTTTCATAAATGTACGTTTTTGCTGTTTATATGGATACGGTAAAGGCATCGTTTTCAGATAGTATTTTTGGCCGCACAAAACGCTGTTGTCATGTAAATGAAAGTGTCGTGTAAACATACCCTAAATCTCTAGGACCAGTAAAAAACATTTAAAGTTACGTTACCCATTTTTGACAGATCTGTGATCTGTTGATTAGTTAAAATGTCCCAGAGCCTTAGAGAAAGTGAGAGCGGATAAAAAGTCAAAAGATCATCTAGATTTGTTTGCCTCAAACCCCTTTACCATTTTCACTATGCGTTTGTTCTACGTAGTAAGGGAGAGTTTTGCTGGCACAACCTTTAGGGAAATTAATTCATTTACTAAGTGTCTTAATAATTACACTGACATCGGGGTTAATTGCCTAATCCGTATTGCCAAAGACGCGTCCTGTTGAAATCCCCACACAATCTGTTCCAGAAACGGGGGCCAGAGGATACCCGCAACAGTGGGACACTTTGACCTAAATAAAAAGTTCTCTCTGAATAGGGATGCTCCTTTAGACAAAACCCTAATCTGCTAATGTTGTTTTCTCATCCATTTTGAGCGAATGTGTGCAGCATGTAAATATTTCATCGATGGATGAAGGTGTGTGCCAAAAGACGCGTTTTGCAACGCTGACTCGTTTTTTTTCACTTAAAGAATTGCAGAATAAATGAGGCACCAAATTAAAAATAAAGGTTGCTGCAAATAACTGAAACTAATGAGGCATCGCTATAGAAGTTTCACGCACGTTCCTTTCTTGAAAGACTCACAGACCTTAGAAACTCTGCGTATTTTGCTTTGGAGGGCTCTCCTTAGTGTAAGATAATGAACAGATTATTGCAGCGCAGGACAAAGAGGATGATGGATGTCTCTGTCAACACGGGGGCTAAAAAAGTGGGGAAGGAGTCCATCTAGTGAATCTGAAGTGTTTAAGTAAGTCTCATTAGCAAAAGACTGAAAGAGGCTTGTTATGTGTCTGAAATTTCCCTCTATATCCCCATATGTTCTATTCACAAAGAATGAATGAGCGAGCATTGTTTTGTATTGAGTGAGTCCTGTACAAACTTTCTGAAGCTTTATTTGCATTTAAAACTTTTGGTTGCTTTGGCTTTGGATCATTCAAATATAAACCTCTAATTTTTTTTGTTCTTTCTTTTTCATAATTTTTTTTGGATCACTGAGGTCTCCTATCTGTGTTGATATCTCATTAATCAAACTCTGCCACATAAAAGAAAGGCTGCCAACCCCATCAGCGCTCTAATAAGATCTGCTGAAGTTAATCACTGCTTCAAACGTGGAAAATTGATCAGCAGGTAGACCGACGTCTCCCAACAATGACATTCATTCATATTCAGCCGTCTGCCATAATGCCACAAACAGTTTCGCTGCGTGACTGAACAGCCTTCATCTTACTTTACGCTGACATTTGTGTTTGTCCTTCAGTGCACCGTTGCACATGCAGTAACGGTATGTGTTTTGGCACATACTATTTTGTCTAAATTAATAAAAAATTGACTAAAATATTGTAAATGCTACAAATGAACGTGGGCATCTCAACGTTCAAATGTACAGTATGAAATATTATGAATTTTTAGTTTAGCATAATTTCGGGAAACTTTTAAACCAAGAAAATCGTGTGGATTCCTAAGTGTGAAGTTGTGAAAATTCAACAGTAAATGTGACCGCAAATTTCGATGACTACAAAGATAAATTTAAAAAAGTACAATAAATTCAATATTGTCCAATACTGGTGACTGTTCGGCATCCCTAATGTGCACAAATGGTTGTTTACTATGCAACCAGGAATGTGTTTTAGTAAAAGTACATTTTAATTCAAGTTCTCTTACGAGAGGTTCTCTCGTATTGCGTAAGTTCCTTACGCTACGGGAAAGTATTCTTTCTTCGAGATTTCTGAAAAACCCAAAATTATCCTTAATTTTGTAACATTGTCAACGCAGTGCGGCAGCCTGGCAGACCATAGCAGGCTATTCCAGCGTGCTATTGGCTGCTCTGCTGGCAACTGCAGCAGCCTATCGGTGAGCCCGCGTGACGTGGCGACCAATGAGGGCGCTTCGCGCCCACCTGGCTTCATTTGCCTACAGGTGGGGCGTGGCCACGTGTATATAAGCGGGGCTCACGGGCTGCATATTCGATTTTCTTTTCTTCAGCGAAGCCCTTCGCATCGCTGGATCTGGAACCCGCCGCCGTTGAACGTGCAGACGAGCAAGCAGAGGACAGCGCCTGAAGAAGCCGGCAGCATCGCGCCACCTTCAGCCATCCGTGCCTGCTCTGCTATCCGGCAGCATTATATCCTTTCATTGCACGTGTTCTCGCCGTTGCGTCACACGTTTCATAAAAGAGCACGAGCGTTTTTATCAAAACGCCTCGTTCCACCTGCGGCTCGTGCCACGTGCAGCTCAGCACCAGAGACCGCCATGTGTCTGCGCTCTCTGTCTGGGCCGTGACCACGCCGCCGCCGCACTCCTCGCGGGCGATTGCCCCGAGTGCGAGGAACTCTCTATGTCGACCCTGCGGGCTCGACTCGAGCAGTTTTATGATGACATCACTCCGCTGTTCCCCCCCTCTGTTCAAGCCGCGCCACCGCGCCGCTTATAAGGGATGGTTGAAATGAACGGTCTCGGAGCGAGCCTCCTCCCCCTCTGTTCAAGCCGCGCCACCGCGCCGCTTGCGAGGGATGGTAGAAATGAACGGTCTCGGAGCGAGCCTCTTCCCCCTCTGTTCAAGCCGCGCCACCGCGCCGCTTGCAAGGGATGGTAGAAATGAACGGTCTCGGAGCGAGCCTCTTCCCCCTCTGTTCAAGCCGCGCCACCGCGCCGCTTGCAAGGGATGGTAGAAATGAACGGTCTCGGAGCGAGCCTCCTCCCCCTCTGTTCAAGCCGCGCCACCGCGCCGCTTGCAAGGGATGGTAGAAATGAACGGTCTCGGAGCGAGCCTCTTCCCCCTCTGTTCAAGCCGCGCCACCGCGCCGCTTGCAAGGGATGGTAGAAATGAACGGTCTCGGAGCGAGCCTCCTCCCCCCTCTGTTCATGCCGCGCTAATGCGCCGCTTACATACAAGGGATGGCTGAAACGGACGGTCCTGCAGCTCTCTTTACGTTACAAGAGAGCTGTTCCACCCTCGCGCACATTTCTCAGTCCCCTCATGAGTTCAGGCGACTGGAATTGTTCATATTGCTGTACACGAGCCTGTTAAGACACGCACGCCAGCGAACAAACGCCGTCATGAGACATGACGCTGACATATGCTCTCCAACGAACCCGCACTCCCCCCTGTTGGACCGCGCAGATTGCGCCGTTCGCAAGGAATGAGAGTGCGCACGGTCACGAGCATGTTCAGCGCGCGTGTGCGCGCCGCACTCACCGGAAAATTAACAGAGGGTGTTTTCGTCCCGCTGTGGCCGGACGAACCGCCTTTCTCTAGCATTTCTCAGCCCCCTCTCCAGTTCAGGCGGCTGGAAATATTACTATTGCAGTAACGAGCCTGTCTTTTATGCACGCACGACTGCCAATAAGCACGAGGACGTACTGCCGTATGCTCGCGCTAACTGAACGCTATTGTGTCCCTCCCGGTAGCACAGCGGCAAAATCAGCGGCTGAAACGCCGGAGACCCGAGTTCGAGCCCAGCTCTCGCGGCAGATAAAAATGTTTACTGTCCGCTTCCCCGGGCTCGCTGCCAGCTTTTCTTACATACAGAAAGCTAACTTGCACCACGTGGCGCTCGAGTATTTTTGGGCGTCTATACATAAGGAGAGAATAGACGGTTAAGTCCCGCTGCGGCCGGACCACCGTTAAAACTCTGTTTTCCTGTCAGTCCCCACTCCTGTGGCTACTGCAGATGTTTTCCACACAGCCTACGAGCCGGCGGACTCGCCCTCTCGCCTGTTTCCAACTGAAGCCCCTCCAAAGTCCTCCTAGCAGAAGGGGGAAGTGACGGTTAAGTCCCGCCGTGGCCGGACCACCGTCAAAACTCTTCTTCCTGTCAGCCCCCACTCCTGTGGCTGCTGCAGATGGCTCTCACGCAGCCAACGAGCCGGCAAAACTGCCCTCTCGCCTGTCTACAACCGCCGTTTTACGACGAACCAGAGAAATCACGAAGTTGCTTTTATTTCTGGTTGCACGGCTCACGCCGTATGTGTTTTCAAATGCAGTAAACGTGCCCACTTTTGTGTTCACCCCTGCACCCAAGCACCACAAATCCCGTGTCTCTCACTCACATAAAGCGGCCACCGGCCGCTCGAGTGCTAGAGTTAGGTCACGTGTCCGCTTATTTGCGCCCACGCCTAATCACCACACGCGCTGTCACACAGCCACTCTTAACCGGTCATGTTCCACGCGTAAGAGTTGTGCCCGCTCAAACGCGCTCACACATTTTCGCGAACATTCTGCCCCCGGCGCCATGCGCCGCGCCACACACCATTTGTTCTCCGCCCAAGGTGGCCGGAACGACGAGTGTAGGGCCACACACAAGCCACTCCCCGCTCGAAGCGGCAGAGATACAGTGTGTAAGGCGGCCAGCCATCGAGAGCGATCGGCTGGCCCACAGCACAGAGAGCGCGCGCACGGCGCCCGCCCCTCCTATACAGGCCGTCAAACCCGCGAAGCGCGGCGTTTTGAGCCCGGAGGCCGTTCTATCCCGTGTGGCACACGCGAGAGCGTGGGAAGCCATTCCAGGTGTATCAGAATGGGTGCTGAAAACAGTGAAGCACGGCTACACTCTGCAGTTCGCTCGCCACCCTCCGCGCTTCTGTGCGCGTACAGAGACGAGAGTGAGCGAGGAAGTAGCACATCTACTTCGAGCAGAAATAGCCACGCTGCTGTGCAAAGGGGCTATAGAACCGGTTCCCCATTCTATGAGCGAGTCAGGCTTTTACAGCCGGTATTTTCTCGTGCCAAAAAGGGATGGGTCGCTCAGACCGATTCTGGATCTGAGGCGTCTGAACAAAGCTCTTATGAGAAGATCGTTCAAGATGCTCACGACCAAGCAGATCCTCGCGCATACTCGCCCGAGAGACTGGCTAATCTCCCTAGATTTGAAAGATGCATATTTTCAAATCAAGATAACGCCACGTCACAGGCCATTCTTACGATTCGCCTTCGACAGCCAGGCTTATCAATACACCGTCCTTCCGTTCGGCCTGTCACTAGCACCCCGTACATTTACGAAGTGCATGGACGCGGCCCTCGCTCCTCTGAGAAAAAGAGGGATGCGAGTGTTGAACTATCTGGACGATTGGCTCATCCTGGTGCAGTCAGAGGCCGAGCTCCTCGCCCACAGGGCAATGCTGCTCAGCCATCTGGACAGCCTGGGGCTCACGGTCAATTGGCCCAAGAGCTCATTAGTGCCCACGCAATCAACCTCATTTCTGGGTTTGAATCTGGACACTGTGGCAATGTCAGCCCGCCTGTCACCCCAACGCGCGCGCCAAGTTCAGCGCATGGCTGAGTACTTCCGGCCGGGCAAAATCGCACCTCTCAAGCTCTTTCAGAGGATGCTGGAACGTATGGCCTCAGCTGCAGCTGTGCTCCAGCTGGGCTTAATGCGCATGCGCCCGCTGCAATGCTGGTTAAACGCCCGAGTGCCTCACAGAGCCTGGGCGTCCGGAGGCTTCAGGATCAGAGTGACTCAGAGCTGTGTTTCAGCCTAGAGCCCTGGTTAGTAGCCGACTGGTACCAGAGGGGAGTGACGATGGGAGCCATCTCACACCGCAAGGTCATCTCGACGGACGCCTCCACCACGGGTTGGGGCGCCGTTTTCGAGGGCAGATCAGCCTCGGGCCTCTGGTCGAGCGAGGAAAAACTCCTACACATAAACTGTTTGGAGATGATAGCGGTAGAGAACGCGCTCAAGCAGTTTCTCCCGCTTATACGAGGACACCACGTGTTGGTCCGGTCGGACAATACCACAGTGGTGTCCTACGTGAACCGGCAGGGCGGTGTCAGGTCCAGGTGTCTGGGCAATCTGACAGAACGCCTGCTCGTGTGGGCAGACAGCTCGCTGCGCTCGCTGAGAGCTGCGCACATACCGGGCCACCTCAATGTGGGCCCGGACAAGCTGTCCAGGGGCCTCATTCTCTCAGGAGAATGGTCCCTGCACCGCCAGACAGTCCAGCTGGTATGGCGCCTATTCGGCAGAGCGGAGCTTGACCTCTTTGCAACAAAAGAGAACGCCCGCTGCCCGACGTTTCTGTCCAAAAGCGAGGATGCGCTGTCCCAACCTTGGCCCAGCCTCCCGCTGTATGCTTTCCCGCCGATTTCCCTATTGCCCCAGGTCATAGCGAAAATCAGGGAGACGCGCCGCCCGGTGCTCCTTATAGCGCCGCGCTGGGAGAACCAGATTTGGTACCCAGAGCTGGTGAAGCTGTCGCACTCACCCCCCTGGCCAGTTCCGCTGAGAGCAGACCTCCTCTCTCAAGCAGGAGGGTCAGTTTGGCATCCCCATCCAGAGCGATGGTCTCTGCATGTATGGGTGACCAACGGATACCCGTTGACCTGCCCGAAGGGGTTATGAACACGATTTCACACTCTAGAGCCCCCTCGACGAGGCGGTTATATAGTTCTAAGTGGTCAGTGTTCACTGAGTGGTGTGTTTCCAAGGGATTGGACCCACAGCAATGTGGGGTCCAGCGGGTGCTCTCCTTCCTCCAAGAGCTTTTGGAACTGGGCAGGTCCCCTTCCACGCTCAAAGTGTATGTGGCGGCTATAGCAGCGTTCGCTCAGACGACGCTAGGTAGCACGCTAGGAAGGAACGAGCTCATCATCCGTTTCCTCAGAGGAGCCAGACGGATGAATCCCCCGCGGCCCCCTTTGGTTCCTATACGGGATCTGGCCTTGGTCCTAGAGGCCCTGAAGGCTCATCCCTTTGAACCGCTCGAGACTGTGGAACCAAGGTTCCTTTCGCTAAAAACCGCGTTCCTGATAGCTCTGGTTTCAGTGAAACGCGTGGGGGATCTACACGCGCTCTCAGTGAGCCCGACGTGTATGGAGTTCGGTCCTAATGACTCTAAGGTCATTCTCAGACCGAGGCATGGTTATGTCCCCAAAGCGATCGGCACTCCCTTCAGGGCGCAGATTATCTCCCTCTCGGCTCTGCCAGCATCCGACGAGGGGGACGGTGGCAATATCCTCTGCCCTGTCAGGGCATTGAGGGTTTATGTCACACGCTCCGCCGCCTTCAGGCGTTCTGAGCAGCTATTTGTTTCGTTTGGAGGGCGCGCTAAAGGTCTCGCCTCCTCGAAACAGACCCTGTCCAGGTGGATAGTGGACGCGATTGCAACTGCATACGCTTCCAAACACCTGCAGTGCCCGCTAGGTGTCAGAGCACACTCCACCAGAGGCATAGCCTCTTTGTGGGCTTGGGCCAGAGGGATTTCCATCCACGATATCTGTATGGCGGCAGGCTGGGCCTCCCCGTCTACGTTCGTGAGATTTTACAATCTGGAAGTTCCTGCCTTACAGGCGAAAGTGTTATCAGTTCAATAGGGCTGTTGGTTCTGCCCAGTGATTCTGCGCAGACATAGCTCACATACTGGTAGTAAGTTCGGTACTAGGCTCATGTGAATTTGAAGGAGACCGGCGGTGCCGTTCCCTCATTTACGAGACGAGCTGTTGTGAGTTTGAAGGTGACCGGCGGTGCCGTTACCTCACTCATGAGACAAGGTGTGGTGAATTTGAAGGAGACCGGCAGGTGCCGTTCCCTCATTCATGGGACAGGGTGTTGTAACCACCTGTTGTAACCACCCGTCAGTTCAAATGAAGTGTCCGTATATGTGGTGGCCCGTTTCCTTTACCGGCCACCCTGCCCGAGCAGTGTTTTTTCCCCGGTTCCCTGGGATACATATGCTGTATGCGAGGCGCGCACGGCGTTGACAATATGTTCCCGTAGCGTAAGGAACTTACGCAATACGAGAGAACCTCTCGTAAGAGAACGATACTCGGTTACTTAACGTAACCTCGGTTCTCTCTAGAAGAGGGAACGAGTATTGCGGGCTTTTACGCTTCAGAACTACGAAAACCGAATATGCAGCCCGTGAGCCCCGCTTATATACACGTGGCCACGCCCCACCTGTAGGCAAATGAAGCCAGGTGGGCGCGAAGCGCCCTCATTGGTCGCCACGTCACGCGGGCTCACCGATAGGCTGCTGCAGTTGCCAGCAGAGCAGCCAATAGCACGCTGGAATAGCCTGCTATGGTCTGCCAGGCTGCCGCACTGCGTTGACAATGTTACAAAATTAAGGATAATTTTGGGTTTTTCAGAAATCTCGAAGAAAGAATACTTTCCCGTAGCGTAAGGAACTTACGCAATACTCGTTCCCTCTTCTAGAGAGAACCGAGGTTACGTTAAGTAACCGAGTATCGTTTTATGATTAAAATTTTAAGGTCCAGATTTACTAACCGCTTGCCTAAACCTTCTTTTTCCATTAAAAAAAACATGCAGTGAAAAATTAGGGATGAAAAGGCGTGGACAGTTTTCGCAGCTTGACCTTATTGCATATGCATTTGTAGGAGTTTCCCATTCAGAAGCAAAATGTATGGTATGGGTATTTAACTAAATCACGCCTTTTACTGAGGTTTGCAGGAGTCAATTTACTGGTATGTGTGCCATTATTCAACGCTGGAAAAAAGCATGACTTAATTCATTTTGCGCTTGACATGTGTCTTTATTCTTTAATGTAGATCAGCCTGTTTAGTGTTTAGTATCTGGCCCTAAAGGTTTAAAATTTGAGTAATTAAGTTATACTAAATTTAAATATTGAAATGTTAATTTACATATACAAACTTTGAACAAGGCCATTGAACACTGAACGTTTTATTTAACGTAATATGCAATAAACCAATCAGAGTCTCATCTCCCATTCCCTTTAAAAGCTAGTTGCGCTTGCACCATGGGGGATTGGCTATTTACATGAAGGACTTTGCAAGCAGAAAGACTGAACGCTTCTCCAGAGAGGAATCCTTTTATTTTTAACGCGCCAAGAATTCGCCTGAACCCACCTCATTTTCAGACCAGAATGTAGATCAGCCTGTTTAGTGTTTAGTATCTGGCCCTAAAGGTTTAAAATTTGAGTAATTAAGTTATACTAAATTTAAATATTTAAATGTTAATTTACATATACAAACTTTGAACAAGGCCATTGAACACTGAACGTTTTATTTAAAGAAATGTAATAATTTAAGGACTAAAGGGGATACTATTTGTAGTTATAAAGTAATCAATATAAAGTATTTGCAAATCATGTTTCATTTTAAAGGGGTCATGAACTGCATTATTTTATTGTTTTATAATGTTTCCTGGGTTGGACTTATAATGTTAGTATGATTTTTACATAAAAAAAATGGTCATAATTTAGAAATAAAAGGCATTTTCCTGTCCTGATTTTAACCTCTGATTTGAGCGCTCTGTTTGAAGGGGCGTGTCTGCTGTGAAACTTCAGTGTAAACGCCCACTGCTGTGATTGGCTGACATCTTTGCATATTAAATAGCAAGTAATACATGTGGAACTCTCTTGAAAACTTTCAGCACGGTTTTCCTATTACAGTTCTCAAGGTTAACAAATCGTAAAAAGTGTTGATTATAGCGTTACATTTACATCTATGGCATTATATTTAGATTCTGGCATGAAAGGTTGCAGTGTTAGTTTCATCATAACTAATAGTGCAAACACAATGCAAATAAGAGATTAGTTGATTATTACGAGTCCAGAACTCAGTCAATGATAAACTTGTGCTGTTAGATTGACAGCTCTACACTCTAAAAAATGCTGGGTTAAAAATAACCCAAGTTGGGTTGAAAATGGACTAACCCAGCAATTGGGTTGTTTTAACCCAGCGGTTGGGTTAAATGTTTGCTTAAAACAACCCAATTGCTGGGTTAGTCCATTTTCAACCCAACTTGGGTTATTTTTAACTCAGCATTTTTTAGAGTGTAGCGATTGATTGCTTTTTTAATTTAATCACAGTTTAAATAACAGATTATTTTCATCCTACTAAGAGAAACAATGTGATGTTTAGTCACTGGTTTGATTTACTGACACATAGACAAAGAACATCTGACTGTACATGAATCATTACACTTCAGAAATCCCTGGTCACAGATCAGGCATTAGAATTATTACAGTTACTTGCATGTTGTGGCAATATTGTCGAGTCCATATCGTAAAAGTCTGTGCCGAAATTGCGACTGATTTACCAAAATATCCACAGTGAAACGTACCGAATACAAATAAATAATGCTCAACTGAGACATTCACATTGTTGAAAAGAAATAACCACATTCCTAGAATTAGGATCCTTTGGAATCTTATAGTCCAGGAATCTATGATCCTGTATCGCACTTCTCTCCTCGTCATCTCACTAACACGCCAGTGGGCGAGGCCAAAGTTACAATTATGAAGCAGGCGTTGATTTTCTTCTGCAGAGGCGGTCTTTCACCTATCTACAGACACATTCCACAATGAGTCGTTCTCTTGGTTAGTTTTTGGACTAAAGCTAGGGCCACACTAAAAGATTTTTTACATCTTATAAGATTTAACGGTTGGCGCACCCGGCGCATGGTCTAAAAGAGTTGTACCTATTCTCTTAATGAGTCATGCAATATGCAATAAACCAATCAGAGTCTCATCTCCCATTCCCTTTAAAAGCTAGTTGCGCTTGCACCATGGGGGATTGGCTATTTACATGAAGGACTTTGCAAGCAGAAAGACTGAACGCTTCTCCAGAGAGGAATTCTTTTATTTTTAACGCGCCAAGAATTCGCCTGAACCCACCTCATTTTCAGACCAGCACGCCTATGAGTGCATTTGCTATTTAAACAATGTGCCACTGGACGTGAAATGATAACTGCCGTCGGATTGCGCTAGGTGTATGATAGGGCCCGATATGTCTGATATGTCAAAAACGCTAAACGTTTCTTGTCTCATCACATTCAGATATAAAATATATGAATCAAAATGGTGAAATTTCATTAAAAAAAAACGACCATAAGGTTAATGTCTATGGTGGTTACGGCCATGACTTTGAACCTTATTTGATTTGAAAATATCCCAGAACGTCTCACTGTAAAAGCATCTCAGTACCTCATACTTATCCTGTCTTTATACATTCATATTCATACCATTATTCATCTCTGTGACTCACCGTCACATTGTCATCAGAAACTAAATTGTCCTGCAACCCCATACAGCACAAGTGGCCACCAAAACCTGGTATTTAGTTTTCTCTTGACATGCTTGTCATACTCGATGGACCAATCAGAGGTGACCTTTCAGGGTGACAAACAGAGCCAGCTGTGAGAAATTGCACACACATTCACTTACATAACCAAATCATGTTCTCTCAAGATGAATTGCCCCGCAAAATGAACAAGACAAGCCTTTTGGACATTAATCTAAAGCTTAATTCTAATATTTCATATAGCGGGGAGACTGGGTCACGACTGTATCTGAACACATTTACTGTAAGTGCGTATCGCGCGAAGGAATGCTGCAGTTATGTGGTTAATTTATGAGGGATGCATGGGAAGATCAGCATAATTGATTTTGTTTGCAATAAAATGACGGAGCAATAGGAACGACCACGTATCCCAACAGGTGGAGATGATTCATTTTTCATACACACCGTTTGATTTTTTTTACGTGCATTCGGCAAACCAAATCTCATTCCTGTTCAATTACATCAGTGTGACGCTTATTATTAAAACATCAAGCTAAAAATACTTGCAGTGGTAATTCGGCTCTGGTCTTGCGGGATGAGAAATTGGTCTGCCACATCAAATCTCTTATCATTGCTTTGCCATTTTCTCCCATCCACTCGTCATTTTTCCCATGTTCTAATTGAGGCTTACAGGCCCGACACCTTCACAGTTTGAGTCATGGATGGAAATTTCAGTGGGTATTGGATTGCAATTCTTGTGTTTATATCGTCCTTTCCAAGAACAGATCGATTGCTGGCAAGCGTACAGATGTCTTTTCTCAGCTATCGGTATCCCACAAGCCCTGCCCCGACTTATAAGAGTGGAATTGATTATTGTTGCTCATTTTGGGCGTCTTTTTTTTTTTAAGTTGGACTGAAATGTACTCTAAGCTGCACTTTTCTTTGGCACCGTCAGGTTCAAAAAATCCAAAGCACTCCCCCGTCGCGCTGCAAATATAAATACCCCGTCATCCCTTTGGCACAAACGGCAGCAACTAACTCTGATCTGCACTTTCCATTGCTTCATACATAAAATCCACAGCTACTTTCTTTTCTCCATCTGTCTGGCTTTCAGTTGTTACACACTCTGAAATATTTTCTCAGCGGGCTGACAAATCTAAAGAGGTCCCACTACAACCTGTTTCGCCGACTTTGACTGACAGCCTGTCAGTTAGGACTGACAGATGGATGCTGAATTGTTGTCTCTCAGTGAGTCTCATGAATCTTTTACATGCACAAAAATTGCCGCCACTGATAGCGGGTAAATCAGTGCACCTCACGATATAGTCTGTTAAAAGCCCCTGTTTTAAATATTAAAATATAATAAGTTTCATTTCAAAAGTGCTTTTTTTTTCTCCAGATGATGCTACTCTCAGTGTTGTGGTGCCTCATTAGGAGCCTATGCAAATGAGGGATGTTATATCAGGATAATGAGATGCGAAATACATGAATATGCATTTTTATCAAAAATTGTAATTCCTTTGAAATGCACAAGTCGAGAAAAGTATGTCATGCAACTTGTGACTCAGGTCATTGATCTTAATAATGTTATAAAACCGACTTTAAAGCTTTAATGTAGCTCTCTCAACACGACTATGGACCCATTACCCATTTGAAGAGCATCAATATTTAGTTGTATACAGACACATACATACATGATGAATGACAAAACTCCTAATGGTTCCCAGAAGTGGATACATTTAATAAATATATCAAACAAAATATGTTCCCGGGCTTTGAAGCTGTCTACATTCTGGCTAAACTATTGAGCTCGCGCAATAATTACAACCTACCACACGGCACTCAATTTTAGAACAACAGCTGACCTTTAAACACACTGGAAACTGTTGGGATTTTCAATCACCAATTAGTCAAGTCTATTCCTGAGAAAGCTAAAGACTCCACGGGGACACTGCATTGATTGGCCCTTCAGCTGCCAACAAGCCCTCAGAACAAGCGTCGGTCCAAAGTTTCAAAACTGTGTGTCAGCCGCTATTTGCTGCACCTTCTTTTCAGCACTTCTGCAAATGGCTAAGAATAAAGCAAAAGCATCTGATAAAAGGAAAGGCTGATTTATATGGGGCATCTATCATCTTACATTGTGATTCTGCTCTGTTTAGTGGAATTACAGCAGTAGCTCTTATGTGGCTATATGCCTGTAATGTCTAATGACTGTAATATTAGGGCCCTAGACCAAGATTATAGAAAATTCAAGAACTTCAGCCATGTATAATATAGTATAATATATTATAATATAATATAATATAATATAATATAATATAATATAATATAATATAATATAATATAATATAATATAATATAATATAATATAATATAATATAATATAATCAGTGACATTTATATAAAAAAAAATCTATGTAAAAAAAATTCAATTTCAATTTCAAATAATGCTTTTTTACAACTTTGTTCATCAAAGAATCCTGGGGGGGAAAACATGTATCGCGGTTTCCACAAAAACAATATTAAGCAGCAAAACAGTTTTCATGATAATAATGAGAAATGTTTCTTGATAATAAAAAATTATCATATTTCTGGATAAATGATGCTGAAAATTCAGCTTTACATCAGAGGAATAAATAACAAAATAAAATAAACAATAAAATAAATAAATTATAAAATAAAATTTCATAAAATAAATCATAATAATAAAATAAATAAAAATTTAAATAAAATAATAAATTTAAATAAAATAACATAAAATAAAAAATATACAGTGGGGCAAAAAAGTATTTAGTCAGCCACCAATTGTGCAAGTTCTCCCACTTAAAAAGATGAGAGAGGCCTGTAATTTTCATCATAGGTACACTTCAACTATGAGAGACAGAATGAGAATACCCTTTGTTGGCAGAGGTAAAATGTTTTCTGTAAGTCTCCACAAGGTTTTTACACACTGTTGCTGGTAGTTTGGCCCATTCCTCCATGCAGATCTCCTCTAGAGCAGTGATGTTTTGGGGCTGTCGCTGGGCAACACTGATTTTCAACGCCCTCCAAAGATTTTCTATGGGGTTGAGATCTGGAGACTGGCTATGCCAATCCAGGACCTTGAAATGCTTCTTACGAAGCCACTCCTTTGTTAACCGGGCGGTGTGTTTGGGATCATTGTCATGCTGAAAGACCCAGCCACGTTTCATCTTCAATGCCCTTGCTGATGGAAGGAGGTTTTTACTCAAAATCTCATGATACATGGCCCCATTCATTCTTTCCTTCACACGGATCAGTCGTCCTGGTCCCGTTGCAGAAAAACAGCCCCAAAGCATGATGTTTCCACCCACATGCTTCACAGTAGGTAAGGTGTTCTTTGGATGCAACTCAGCATTCTTTCTCCTCCAAACATGACAAGTTGAGTTTTAACCAAAAAGTTCGATTTTGGTTTCATCTGACCATATGACATTCTCCCAATCCTCTTCTGGATCATCCAAATGCTCTTTAGCAAACTTTAGACGGGCCCGGACATGTACTGGCTTAAGCAGGGGGACACGTCTGGCACTGCAGGATTTGAGTCCCTGGCGGCGTAGTGTGTTATTGATGGTAGCCTTTGTTACTTTGGTCCCAGCTCTCTGCAGGTCATTCACTAGGTCCCCCCTTATGATCATTTTGACCCCACGGGGTGAGATCTTGCGTGGAGCCCCAGATCGAGGGAGATTATCAGTGGTCTTGTATGTCTTCCATTTTCTAATAATTGCTCCCACAGTTGATTTCTTCACACCAAGCTGCTTACCTATTGCAGATTCAGTCTTCCCAGCCTGGTGCAGGTCTACAATTTTGTTTCTGGTGTCCTTTGACAGCTCTTTGGTCTTGGCCATAGTGGGGTTTGGAGTCTGACTGTTTGAGGTTGTGGACAGGTGTCTTTTATACTGATAACGAGTTCAAACAGGTGCCATTAATACAGGTAACGAGTGGAGGACAGAGGAGCCTCTTAAAGGAGAAGTTACAGGTCTGTGAGAGCCAGAAATCTTGCTTTTTTGTAGGTGACCAAACACTTATTTTCCACCATAATTTGCAAATACATTCTGTAAAAATCAGACAATGTGATTGTCTGGATTTTTTTTCTCATTCTGTCTCTCATAGTTGAAGTGTACCTATGATGAAAATTACAGGCCTCTCTCATCTTTTTAAGTGGGAGAACTTGCACAATTGGTGGCTTACTAAAAACTTATTTGCCCCACTGTAATATATCACAAGGATGCATTAAATTGGCTAAAAGTGACATTTATAATCTTAAAAAATTATATTTCAAATAAATTGTTTTTTTTAAACCTTGTTCAAAAAACATGCATCACAGTTTCCACAAAAAATAATAAACAGGAAGACGGTTTTCAACATTGATAATAATGAGAAATGTTTCTTGAGCAGCAAATTATCATTTCAAAATGATTTCTGAAGGATCATGTGACGCTGAAGCCTGGAGTAATGATGCTGAAAATTCAGCTTTGATCACAGGAATAAATGACATTTCAGAATATATTAATAATATAATATAATAAATATAATATAATAATCACAATAAAAAAATTTGGCAAACTGGAAGTTTTTAGTTTTTTTATGAAAACAAATTTGAAAAACCCTTTGTATAAAGAAAGGTCAGATGTTCTTGCTTCCGCTGAAGCACAAGACACTCTTGTGCTTCATCTCAAATCACGCTGTAGAACATGATCAGCAGGTTTTGCACAAAACGGTGGAGTTCATGCAGCTCGATTGCTGCTGTCATTAAAGCAAAACTGGGACATAAATACCAAAGAAACTCCATGTCATTTTTAAATCAACTTTTCTCAAATTGTTATGCTGATAAAAACTGTATTAAATCAAAGCATTTTCACTGATGGCCTCAGACTTTTGGACCCCACTATAAGACAATGGAGTCTGCCAGATATTTCATTACTGCATGAAAGCAATCAAAATAATTAGGATTAATAGAGCAGCTATAGACAATCAATCCTCCCAGAGCTCTCTCGCAATAGCTGAATAGCTGTGTGTGTGTGTGTGTGTTGTTCATCCTGAGTTTGATTGTTGGCAAGATATGAGAGGGAAAATGGCTTCCACTCAGATGCAGCCACATAAACAATCTCCTCTTTGTGAATCTCTCTGATCAGTGACGCCGAGGATAGTGGCAGCTCAGCCTTCAGAGACTGCCTCATGAAATCCACACTGTAGCATCTCACTTGAGCTCCAGTAAGACCAGTATCTGTTCTCAATGAAGCCACTGACAACAGATGCAATATCTGCAAGTACTGTGCATACAGTCTTTATGAGGTTTTCACAAAACAGACTAAGTGTACTAACCCCGTATTCATCATATCCATACACCACAGATGTTTACAGGATTGACCTGCATGGGATAAATTCCTTCCAGAGACCCTAGAAAGCATAAAAGATTCCGAGCATTGACAACGGAATTGGCAAGCAACTTTACGAGGAGGCTTCATCTTATAGCCTTTGCTGATGGAATAACTGTGTGTGTGTGTGTGTGTGTGTGTGTGTGTGTGTGTGTGTGTGTGAGAGAGAGAGAGGGAGAGAATGTGTGTAAAAATTGAGGAAGAAACCAAGACAGAAAGATTAAGTGAAGCTGATCTGCTTGATGGATCAAGACCATTCAATATTCATATCATGTTTGAAGATTGAAATAATGTGAATGATTAATGCACACAATGAAGAGATGTGAGGCTTTGAGTATCAGCACAATGTCGACTGCATCATATCAGCAAGGATGAATACGTTTGGCAAGATTACAATTGATGTTACAAAGTAAGTTAAGATTGGACTCTTACGCACATACTTAATATACAGGGTGTTGAATTAAATATTTATATATAAGGAATAATGTACTTTATTGAAAAATAAAGCCTGTTCAGG
This sequence comes from Gobio gobio, assembly GCF_949357685.1. Lineage (NCBI taxonomy): Eukaryota > Metazoa > Chordata > Actinopteri > Cypriniformes > Gobionidae > Gobio > Gobio gobio. Next base: position 21,024,855 of record NC_137121.1, read on the forward strand.
TCCTGATTGCTTGATCAGGGTTTATTTTGTGATAACGACCGGCTGACTGTACATTATCCAACTTTAGCTAAAAATATATGGACATGAAATATTGATTTGAGGTCAGGTTTTGTCTATTCTGTTCACAGACTTTAGCTGCCTTTCCACAATCGGGACGAATGGTTCCAGTTAAAATGTCCATTTGAGCTTGGTTCGGCACGAGTTCACAACACAAACCACAACACAACGGCAACAAGCCACAACACAACAGAATTTTAAAAAACAAATATAAGTTCACAACACAACGAAAATGCTACCGACTCATAGTGCAGTAAAGTTTAGTTTTAGGCATTGATATTCACAGCATATTCGCCTAGGCTGCTAACGGGACCGTCTGCGAATTCCACTCACAGTCCAAAAATATAAACGTTCATTAACCAGACTGACTTACTACAGGTGAAATTTTGCCAATTCTTCCCTTCATGTATTTACAGTATAAAAACAAAAATGGGGGGGGGGGGGGGGGGGGGGTATTACTGTAATTAACCAAAAGGGTTTTTCATGTTCCAAAGCTTGTAGTATGCTCCAGACTGACTTACTACTGGTGGAATTTTACATTATTCACATGTAGTAAGAGTCTGGTCACTAGGAATTTATATGCTTTAACGCACTTGGTTGAATTGGGAGATTGGGAGATGTAAATATGCAGCTATAATACACATAGGTTACTTTGAATTAATATTTCATGTCACTATACAATGGTTACATACTGTTAAAACTAATGGTGGTACTGATATCTTTGTAAGAATCTATAGAACAGTGGCAAGGGAAAAAACGAATGTCCGGCGAATATCGAACCTAAAACTAATTTTACCGTGCTCCGAGAGCCCCCTAGTAGTTGGGAGCATCTCGGTTGTGGCTAGAAGGGATACAGCAACGACCGAAAGTGAGGCAAAATCTCACAATAAATTAACAGTAAATAAATCTGCTACTTATCAGATTGTGTTTTATTAATGTCTACATCTACCCTTAATGCCTAGCCTACATATTACAATAATGCAAATACAGTAATTAAATGACACAGTATTGATGTGCGCATGTCAAGTGGCCGTAGCTGTAGGGGAGAACGGGGTAATGTGAGACATCGGGTAATGTGAGCCACCCCCTGTATCTAGTCAACAGAACACATTTGTGGTCATATGACCATTGTGTTTTCAAGTCCCTCCAATTTCCCCTTGGTCATGAAAGAGAGGACCTCATGGTGCTGTGATAAGCAGGTTTTTTTTCACAAAAATATATTTTTTTGCATGTAAAAGTAAATTTTCTTGCTGTCAACTTAATCAACTGTTGTGCCAAAGCAAATTGATTCAGGTGGAAAAACGTATACATGTTAATGAACTAACAACATATAAAACCATGTGATGATGCTGGCTGAAGATTAGCCTGAATTACTAAGAGAGATCGTTTTTTTCTAAAAATGTGGCGGTGGGGTAAAGTGAGACGTGAGGCACAAGTTAAGTTTAGTCTTAAATATATTTTAATGTAATATTACATTATTTGTAATGTCATAAACATTGTAGAAAAGCCATCATGCCAAGGCCATACATCAGGAAGACAACCTGGGGCACATGTTCCTAAAAGTGATGTGGTGAAGAAGCTGCCTCAACCTAAAAGGCCTGGAGGAACCACACGGAGAGAGCAACTCCTCATCTTTCCCTGTAACCTCCAGGGCTGGAATGTAGAGTAGGCCTAGTTGTAGAGTATGACAGTAGGCTGATGGGTCTAGTCCTGTGTTCTGGGTCCCAGGCTGTTCTAGCTGGTTCTGATTGTCCTTTGTTCTGACCCCCAGACTGTGTTCTAGTCTAACTGGTTCTATCTGTCATTTGAATGTTAATTTAAACATTTTGAATTATATTATGTTGTATTTGATTTTGTTCAGAGTTACTTTCAAGTGTTTAGAAAAAAAAGGTGCTTAATTGACCAATCCCCATGATTCTAACTGTTACAACGTGTTGTTATGGTTGTTTCAGAGTGGGAAAAGTAAGTGGTTCACTTTACCCCCTTGATTTCTCTGGTCTGTCTCAGTTTAACCCCTAAGCTGGGGTAAAGTGAGACACAAAACAACTTTTTAAAAAACAATCATATTTTCACTGACCTACGTCCTGAATACATTCTGATAATTTCAATTTCTAGGAAACATATTGAATTAACGGGAAATGCGTCAATTTTACTGATATATCATTTTAGCTCGCTTAGAGGGGAGCAAATGTAAAACATGTCTCACTTTACCCCACTCTCCCCTATCCCTTCTAGTCTTTACCCTTGATTTCGTTTTTTTTTTGTGATCTTAAGTTGGCTTTTTAAATTTTGTTGTGTATTGTACTACTGGGCTAATATAGAATGCTTGAAGTGACGTCTCACTTGTTGCAACAAAGTTTGTTCTCGCTTGTTTCTATTACTAAGTTGGTTCCTCACCTGTGTCTTGTTTAGTTTATTGTCACCCTATGTATTTACACTAATCCAAAGCTTTTTTCTTTATTAAAACCTCTGTTTCTACTCTGCCTTTATCTTGCCTGAACTGCACCATTAGAGTAACATTATTTTAATATGCAGTATAATAAGAAAAACACAGTATAATAAGTCCATTGCAATGTGGAAAACAATTGTCCTAGCAATAAGACAAACACATATTTATTTTATTATTTTAATTACATTTTTAATTACTATTCATCTGCAATCCAACTTGTTTTTATCAGTTTTAGGTTTAGATTAGCTTGTTTTCCAGTTAATAAAACATCTAAAAATCCTAAAAACAAGCGAAAATGTCCTTGAGAAGAAACACTGTATAAGACATGAAGACTCTTTTATTATCTTTATAAGACTTTCTTTTATACAATGTTGCTTCTCAAGTAAATTTAGCCTATTTTAAGGATTTTTTCCCCCTCTAAAATATGACACAAATACTCAGTGTTGTTCTTCTGACAAATGTTTTCCTTGTCTTTTTTTAAGTAGGGGCTCCTCTAGCCATAAAAGCTTTATGACCTCCATAAAATTAATACCGAAGTCCTCAAAGGTCATTTTACCACAGAGGACGTTTTGAGTAATAAGACGGCACCAATTAACTTGCACTGGTATAAAAAGAAGAGATCACAGAGTGATTTGAGCAACATGAAAACGAACAGTGGTGAAATATACGGTTTAGTGTCGATGAAACACTGATATATATATACACAAAATTCCTGCGACTGATCAATTAGAATCAATTATTACAGAGACTAGAACCACTGGATGTGAGCTTCAAAAGCTCCTTCATTTCAGTGCAACTGATGCAAATTGTATGTTTGATGAGGATCTATAAAAGCCACATTCAGTATGCCATGCCTGATTAAAAACAGAACTAAGCGTCAACAGAAGTTTAATAATTGTAACATTATGAACCGATTACAGTCCGAACATTGATGGTCGATCTCCAATCTCGCAAGCATTGAACGCTTCCCGGTATCTTTGATCTGAATGAATCCTTTGAATCGCCCCCAGTCGAGTTGGGTAATTTCAGGACCCTGGAGAGCATCCAAACCGCCCGCAATAGTGCAAGTGTAATAAACCAATTAGAAGTAGCAAGAACAAATCACAGCGTCTGTCTGCTATTGGTCCTCGGCAGACAAAGTCATTGTTGCAGAAATTCACCTGATTGAGATCAGACTGACTGATCAAAGGTGACAACATCGACAATGATACTAGCATCAAAGGCTGAGAAAAGTGTTAAGGAGATAAAGTAGCAATTTAAAAATAAATCTTTTAGATTTTTATGTTGGGTACAAAAGTCTGTGTAAGAAACATGGGCTCAGAGAAAATGCAATATAATTAGACATCAGGACTCGGTAATTAGCGGAACTGCATGACAGTGATACGTACAAGCTGCTGACAAAGAAATGAAAAAGCAATTCATTCCAGAAAAGGTGTATAAAGAGTAAACAAGAGGAGTGGGCAATGACAATCTTATACCCCACATTCAAAGGATTTGATATTTGTTGATTATATTTGATAATTCGGTGGTGTTCTGTAATTATGTTTTAAAACGCTGTTCATTCTTTCAGCGTTTATTTCGTTTTGCTCCGTTAATTGCGTCCCGACTGAGGATGAAAATGAATAGGTATGTGATTTTAAATAGCTTTTCTGAAAGGGTGACTGAACCTGCTGAGTTTCAAATGAGGAGAGCAACAGGAAACACCTAAATGAAATGAGGAGTAAACCAAGGAAGTTCTTTGAAGCTATAATCATATACTGTATTACAGCGTGAGATGAATCTTATGATTCATTAAAAATGAATCACACCAATTACAAATATACTGAGTACAGAGCTAGAGGTCCTCCTTAAGAAATGTATTTGTCTCTGGTCCCAAAATAAATGGCAAAATATATAAGAATCAGAATAAAAATAAGAATTAGAAGAAGATGAGGAAGAAGATGAAGAAGAAGATAAGGAAGATGAAGAAGATGATGATGATAAAGAAGATGAAGATGATGATAATGATGATGATGAAGACGAAGAAGAATTTTAAAATCTGTCTGTTGGGTACAAACATCTGCCTAAAAACATGGGTTTAGAAAAATAATTATAATAATTATAATATAATTTAATTTTTAATTAATATAATATAATATAATATAATTAATATAATATAATATAATATAATATAATATAATATAATATAATTAATATAATATAATATAATATAATATAATATAATATAATATAATATAATATAATATAATATAATATAATTGTCACAGATGCATCAGCGTCAGACCTCTACACTCCGCCCATCCGCTCCGCTTCACCCGAGTTCTGATTCATCGCACCTGTGTTCATCACCTGTCCCTAATTCCCTATCACTGCACTTCCTGTTATAAGCACCTCCAGTCTCTTCAGTCATTGTCAGGTCTCGTCGATGCTACATCGCCATACTGACTCACTCACTCGATCCTTACCTTCTGACGACTTACCTGTGTTCCTTCATCCGACGATCCTTCCTCAACCAGCCTGCCTTCTTCAGATCACCTGCCTAGAACTTTCACCATCCCGACTTCCATCCTGCATCAGATAAGAGACTCATTCAGAACACTTCATCAGTTACCGCTCCAGTTTATCTCATCACTTCTTCCTGTCTGCCGTGACCATTATATGTTTGTGTTTAATAAATATCCTTTCAACTTACCTGTTTGTGTCATTCAGCAACCCTGACAGAAGACCTGACCAAACATGCACAAACCATCTGGTCACGGCGACGGAGAAGCCTCCACGCCGATCTTCACCACCGGATCCTCACCTGTCACTTCATCACCCACCATCAATCCTTCTTCGTCTGCCTCTGTCAGTCTCATGGCCCGGCCAGCGCCCTTCTCAGGCGAGGAGGGGGAGTGCAGCGGATTTCTCCTGCAGTGCGAGCTGTTCATGGAGATGAACGCATCACAATTTGACTCCGAGCGTTCAAAGGTAGCTTTCTTCACTTCCCTTCTCACTGGAAGAGCATTGCTTTGGGCACAATCACTTTGGGAAGCTAAAGGAGCTGTGACTGAGACCCTGAGCAACTTTATTAGTCACTTCCGGGTAGTGTTTTCTCCAGTCGCTAATGCTTTATCTGTTCATGATCAGTTATTTCGTCTACGGCAAGGCAAGTCATCTGTGTCTTCATATGCACTTCAGTTTCGAACCCTAGCAGCCTCTAGTGGATGGAATGAGCCGGCTTTAATCACCGCCTACCGGCAAGGGTTAGATCATGAGATCCGGTTACAACTCACCATTCATGATGACGCCATTGGTTTGGAAAGCCTCATTCAGCGTTCCATCGGAGTGGATCAACGCCGTACTGCCTGTCTGCTCGCTCACCCTGCACTGCCTCCTCCTCGTCCTTCCACCACAGTCAACCCTCTAACACCAGAACCCATGGACCTCAGTTCTGCACATTTATCATCAGTTGAACGCCAGAGACGCATTTCTAACAACCTGTGTCTATACTGTGGATCCGCTGGCCACCTGCTAGCCTCTTGTCCAGTTCGTCCCCCACGACCGGCGGTGAGTACAGTACATCTTCCATCACCCATTTCTCAATTGAAATGCACTACGGTTCAGATTTCACATCGTCAGCACTCTCTTCCAGCACAAGCGCTAATCGACTCTGGGTCCGCTGGTAATTTTATCTCACGTTCCACTCTTCAAAAGCTACAAGTCCACCATGAATCCATCCCGCAGACTCTTCAAGTGCATTCCATCCTCGGCAGACCGCTCGGTCGTGGGAGGATATGTCACCGCAGCCCCTCTGTAACAATGAAAGTTGGTTGTCTTTATCAAGAGGAATTGTCTTTTCTGGTGTTGGAGGGTTCTACGGCAGATATCATCCTGGGACGCCCGTGGCTGGAACTCCATTCTCCAGATATCAACTGGTCTATGGGAGAGGTTCGTCAATGGGGAAGTAACTGCTTTTCACGCTGTTTAGTTCAGGTTAAAAGGGTGTCTCACAATTACTCATTACCCGTTCAAAAGATTTCCATGTGTTCCACCTCTGTTGAAAGCCCAGCTATTAACGACCATCATGAGATTCCTCACAGTTACCGGCCGTTCCAGGATGTCTTCGATAAGCAGCTGGCCACCAAACTTCCACCACATCGGCCATGGGACTGTGCGATTGACCTACTGCCTGGGGCGGTTCTACCGCGTGGTAAAATCTACCCACTGTCCATCCCAGAACAGAAGGCCATGGAGGAGTACATCGAGGAGGCACTTCATCAAGGATACATCCGGCCTTCTACTTCCCCTGCTGCTTCAAGCTTCTTTTTCGTTGGTAAGAAGGACGGAGGCTTGCGCCCCTGTATAGATTTACCGGACCCTCAATAATGCCACCGTCAAGTATAGATATCCTCTTCCTCTGGTCCCAGCCGCCTTGGAACAGCTCCGTGGTGCAAAGGTATTCAAAAAACTAGATCTCCGTAGCGCTTATAATTTAATTAGAATTAGAAAGGGAGATGAGTGGAAGACCGGATTCATCACTCCTGCAGGCCACTATGAATACCGCGTCATGCCCTTCGGGTTGTCCAATGCTCCAGCGGTCTTCCAGGGGTTTATGAATGAGATATTTAAAGATTATCTGAACCAGTTCGTTATAATCTACATCGATGATGTCCTTATATATTCTACCAGCCTGTCCGAGCATCGCCATCATGTCAAGTCAGTTCTCCAACGTCTTCGGGATCATCAGCTGTATCTAAAACTCGAGAAGTGTGAGTTCCATCAAGAAACCCTCCACTTCCTAGGGTATGTGATCACTCCTCAGGGAGTCACCATGGACCAGAGGAAGGTGGATGCCGTTGCCAACTGGCCATTACCCATCACTATCAAAGAGCTGCAACGATTCCTGGGCTTCGCAAACTTCTACCGTAGATTCATTCAAGGTTACAGTCATATCAGTGCTCCTATCACCTCACTCCTGAAAAAAGGGGCCAAGTCTCTGTCCTGGACCTCCGAAGCCACCCAAGCGTTTGATGTGTTGAAGCAATCCTTCAGTTCCGCTCCTACCCTTGTGCATCCCAATCCAGATCTTCCTTTCACCGTCGAAGTGGATGCGTCCAACACTGGGGTAGGAGCGGTCCTCTCTCAACAGCAGGGGAAGCCTCCTCGTCTCCATCCATGTGCCTTCTTCTCCAAGAAGATGTCCCCGGCGGAGCAGAATTATGATATCGGCAACCGGGAACTGCTGGCTATCAAGCTAGCTCTGGAGGAATGGAGACACTGGCTGGAGGGAGCGAAACATCCCTTTGTAGTCATCACAGACCACCGAAATCTGGAATACCTTCGAGAGGCCAAAAGACTCAACACTCGTCAAGCTCGCTGGTCCCTTTTCTTTACAAGATTCAACTTCAAGGTAACATACCGTCCAGGGGACAAAAATGTCAAGGCTGATTCACTATCTCGTATACACCAACCCGATACCTTCACTCCAAAGCCAGAACCTATCCTCCCTCCAGCCTTGATTGTTAGTCCCATCCAGTGGGGTATAGATGACCACATAGCCGACGCCACCCGAACCGAACCTGCTCCGCCGGGAGGGCCAGTGGGACGGATCTATGTTCCCACGCGTCTACGTCCGTCCCTCATGGACTCGGTCCATACTTCGCTGGGCTCTGGACACCCAGGCAGTCAACAGACCCTCTCGCTCCTTCAACGACGGTACTGGTGGCCCAGTATGAGCCAGGATGTGTCCCAGTACATTAAGGGCTGCTCAGTCTGTGCCATGGCCAAGGTCCCTCGTCAGCTCCCAGAAGGATAATTACTACCCCTGCCTATCCCAACCAGGCCGTGGTCCCATCTGGGGATAGATTTTGTTACCGATCTTCCTTCTTCTCAATCTCAAACATGTATACTGGTGGTTGTTGACCGTTTCTCGAAGGCCTGTAAGCTCATCCCTATGCCAGGTCTACCCACCGCCTTCGAAACGGCAGAAGCATTATTTAATCAAGTTTTTCGTCACTTTGGGTTACCAGAAGATATCGTCTCCGATCGCGGACCTCAGTTTATATCCAGGGTATGGAGAGCCTTCTTCAACCTTCTGGGAGTCACAGTCAGCTTGACGTCAGGATATCATCCCCAGTCCAATGGCCAGACTGAGCGGAAGATACAAGAGGTCGGACGGTATCTTCGATCCTACTGCCATGACCATCAAGACTGCTGGAGCAGGTATCTACCCTGGGCCGAGTATGCACAGAATTCCCTTCAACAATCTACTACAGGTCTCACGACTTTCAGTGCATACTCGGCTTCCAGCCGCCCCTGTTTCCCTGGTCAGGTGAGCCTTCAGATGTGCCAGCAGTCCATCATTGGTTCCAGGAGAGCGAGAGGGTCTGGGACTCAGCTCATGTTCATCTCCAAAGGGCTGTTCGGAGACACAAGAGTCAGGCTGACGCTAGAAGATCTGCGACTCCGAGGTATCAACCGGGGCAAAAGGTCTGGCTCTCCACCCGGAACATCCGTCTCCGTCAGCCCTGTCATAAGCTGAGTCCCCGATATATAGGTCCATTCGCAATACAGAGGCAGATCAACGACGTCACCTACCGGTTATCACTCCCTGCACACTACCGCATCTCACCTTAATTTCATGTCTCCCTGCTCAAACCCTATACTGATCCTTTGTTTCCTCCCTCCTCAGAGTCTGGCGCTGATGAGGTACCTCCTCCTCCCGTGGACCCCGCTGACGAGAACATCTACCGGGTCCAGGGCATTCTCGATTCCCGGCGACGGGGCAGTCAACTGGAGTACCTCGTGGACTGGGAGGGTTTTGGACCTGAGGAGAGATGCTGGGTTCATCGTGATGACATACTAGACCCTATGCTCCTACAGGACTTTCACTCATCTCATCCCAATCGTCCGGCGCCGAGAGGTCGAGGTCGGCCCCGTCGTCGGGTCTTTCGGCCCTCAGGAGCTGGCCGTGGAGGAGGGGGTACTGTCACAGATGCATCAGCGTCAGACCTCTACACTCCGCCCATCCGCTCCGCTTCACCCGAGTTCTGATTCATGGCACCTGTGTTCATCACCTGTCCCTAATTCCCTATCACTGCACTTCCTGTTATAAGCACCTCCAGTCTCTTCAGTCATTGTCAGGTCTCGTCGATGCTACATCGCCATACTGACTCACTCACTCGATCCTTACCTTCTGACGACTTACCTGTGTTCCTTCATCCGACGATCCTTCCTCAACCAGCCTGCCTTCTTCAGATCACCTGCCTAGAACTTTCACCATCCCGACTTCCATCCTGCATCAGATAAGAGACTCATTCAGAACACTTCATCAGTTACCGCTCCAGTTTATCTCATCACTTCTTCCTGTCTGCCGTGACCATTATATGTTTGTGTTTAATAAATATCCTTTCAACTTACCTGTTTGTGTCATTCAGCAACCCTGACAATAATATAATATAATATAATATAATTAGTGCTGTCAAACGATTAAAATATTTAATCGCGATTAATCGCATTAATGCCATAGTTAACTCACAATTAATCACAATTAATCGCACATTTTTATTTATTCTAAATGTCCCTTGATTTCTTTTTGTCCCATTATTTTTTCTTATTTTAATGCTCTTATCAACATAGAAAAGTGGATCGGCTTGCTTTGTTCAAATGTTTGTTTTATTGAAAACAACATTGGCATACTGTAGTGTTCGATTTCACACCAACATTCTCACTTGAAGCAGTCATTCACACTTGGAGCAAATAATCGCTCACACAATGTAACACTGTCCATCAATAAAAGGGTGAAAAAAAATACTTTGTTGCACAAACAGCCCCTTCAACAGCCCTTTCTAAGGGATCAAAACAGGGTGATACAAAATAAAATTACAAAGTGCACATGCAAGGTAAACTAGGACTCCGCCTATAGTGCAGTTAAACCAGGGGTCGCCAACTAGCGGACTCCGGTCCAAATCCGGACCGCGAAGCCTTTTGACGTAGGCTAATGAAACAGTTAACGTTGCAATGCTCACTGTTGCGTTCAGACCCAGACGCGCGGTCAAGCATGCAGGTACACCGGACGCGAATGACGCGACATGCACGCCGCATAATTCGCGCCGCAGAATGTCTATTTGCGTCTTTGCATTGACTTAAATCACTCGCGCAAAACGCTTCATTCGCGTCCGGTGTGAATGCACCATCAGAGCAGAAAGCAGCGCTCAAGACAAGCACTTTTAGTTGAAGACCCCTGAGTTAAACCATGGCATAATACGTTTCTCATTTCGGCGTCTCACGCTTGCCATCCACGTCTACTCTTTTAATGGCCCAAACAAGTGTGGGCAGCCGCAGCGTGCCTGATGTTTTGTTTCCGGTCTAGCTACATCCGGAGTGGTGTTGTAGTTTTTCTAACGTTACTAGTTGCTGCAACAGCATGTGAAAAAACTACAAAGTTTGTTAGACCAAAAAGAACGTTAATCTCGCGATAAAAAAATTGACGCCGTTAAAATAGGTTTGCGTTAACGTCGTTAATAACGCGTTTAACTGACAGCACTAAATATAATATAATATAATATAATATAATATAATATAATATAATATAATATAATATAATATAATATAATATAATAGTGCAGGGCAATCGATTAATCACGTGTGTGTGCTGTGTATAAATACACACATACATGTATATATTTAAGAAAAATATGTTAGATTTATATATAAAATATTTATATATAAGATAAATTATATAAATATATATAGTATATACATGCAAATATTTCTTAAATATATACATGGAGTTTGTATTTATATACAATAATTATACACAGTAAACATATATTACGTAAACATGAACTTTTATTTTGGATGTGATTAATCGCGATTAATCGATTGCCCAGCACTAAATATAATATAAATATAATATTTTGATCCGTCTGTTGGGTACAAACGTCTGCCTAAACACATTGGATCAGAGAAAATGCAACAAAACAAAACAAAACACAACAAATGCATCAAAAAAGATTGAATGAATGAATGAATGAATGAATGAATGAATGAATGAATGAATGAATGAATGAATGATCATAACATAAAAAAACCTTTTGATCTGTCTGTTGGGTAAAAAAGTGCTAAAAAGCATTGCCTCCAAAAAAAAATTATATATATATATATATATATATATATACATATATAGAAATAAGCATAAGATTATTAAATATTACCATTAAAATGTATTAAATAATTGCTACTACAACACCTGTTTATATATTTTAGTCTGGTCCCAAAATACTGTATATCGAAAAACTAAATATATACATGTTTTGAATAAAAAACATCCGGTAAATATAAAAGGCAGCTAGAGAAGCTTTTGATGTGGCAAAATTCCTCACCATATGCAAACACTTCAATGCATTCAAATATTTATTAGTTTAAGTACATACTTCAAAATTCAAAATAACCACTTTAGTTGATGGTGCACCAATTTCCAGTTTATTAAATCCCTTTGGGCATTTCATAACCTCTTAACTAAGTATTTTATAAGAACTCCTGTATTATTCTGCTTTTAGCGACTGAACGGCGCACATCTCGGAGCTTGGAACATATTTCGTGAATGAATCTCCATCATGATTGGAGCACTCAAAGTGGGCCCACTTTGCACATCCTTGACAACAAATCCATTCCTCCCCACTTACGGAAAACAATTGCAGGCATTCTGCATTTTCTTCCTCTGCCTCCCTAAGAGCGTTTTTAGTTGCCTTTTTGACCACAGTAAAACACTATCAAAACTATTTTATCCCCTTTTAACAAAACTGATTAAAACATATCTATCAAATTACCTCAACATCGCAATGCATAGCGACAAACAGGTGTTTCGGTAACATTTCGGGGGGAAAAGTAAAAGGATTTTACTTCAGGGGGTCTTGTATCCTTCTGTTTACAATAATAATAGGGACAGAGATGGAAAATATTGAAAGGGATCTCATCTTGGTTTCAATCCCCATAAAGGCTTTGACAAAAGTTGCATCTGTTGTTGTCAAACACCAACATGCATACAACTAGAGAGTAGAATATATGCACAAATATATTCAAACATCAAAGCTGGTTTCTCTCCAAAAAACATTTCTTAAGTTTTTGGATGAATTTATGTAAAGCAGTTGCCGTTCTTCAAATGAATACAGTTAGCGGAGGGAACCACAAAATGTCTCCTGTTTTAAAACTTTTCCTATTAATAAATCAACATAGGTAAAGACATTTGTTTGTTTATTCGTTCTAGTCAAATTGATGTTAAATATTGTTCAATAAAACAGATTCAAACCGAAGTTCATTGTATGCTGAACAAACACGCTATCAAATATCTTTTATTCAGAGGTATTGATTGGCTTTCATTAATCCATAGCCAGGTAAATGCAAACCCATCATTCATTAGCATGATGAAATGAATATTGAGTAACTGTCGGCGGTTTGAGGCTCAAATTAGCATACATGACATACTTGATTAGCCACGACGAGATTGGTTACTTAGTTGGCAAAAAAAAAAATCTCTGAACAAGAATGTAATATGGATATGCATATCGAAAGTGTGGAGAAGAAGCAAGCTAGGCAGACAGCGTGCAAAACACAGCCGGGCGTTCTCAATAAGATGCACGTTCTCAATGCCTGCATAATTGATAATGACAGTAATGAAGCCCTGCCACACTGATGTAAGTTTTCAAATTTTAATGAAGCAAAGTTGCACATTCTTTTGAAGGCTCTGAAGCTTTTTATATCATCTTAATAAGTGGTGCTGCGCATTATGGTAGTAATTAAGTCAGAACATGGAAATAAATAAATAAATGATTAACAAAAAAAACATGGAGTAAACAAAACTTCAAAAAAAAAAAAAAAAAAGGTAAAAATACATCACATCTTCGCATCTGAAGCCAACTTCATAGTGCAAATCCGATGTGAGAACGCAAATGTTTGTTTATGTGCTTCTTGATCACACAAGTGAAAGGTTACAGAGAAGCCATTTAGAGCTTCACATGGAGCAGAGAAAAGAATTTAGTATCCGACCGTTTTGGCATCTGGTGACCCCTCTGATTCAAACCATGTGACTCCGCTGGAGAAAGATCAAAGTTCCATTATGAATAAACGAGTAGAGCCCATCTGTGTGTGTGTGTGTGTGTGTGTGTGTGTGTGTGTGTGTGTGTGTGTGTGTGTGTGTGTGTGTGTGTGTGTGTTGTACGACTATCTTTATGAGGCCCGGTTTGAGATTTAGACCATCGGAGTGAGGACAAAGAGAGTAAAGTGAGGACATTTTGGTCGGGCCTCACTTTCTGAGACCCGTTTGAGGGTCAAGACTTGGTTTTAGGGATAAGGTTATAATTAGGGTAAGGGTTCGTGTTAGGCAGTTAGTTGTGATGGGTAGGGTTAGGGTAGGAGCTAGAGATTTCATCGAATGTCCTCACAGAGACAGGTGTACAAGAATGTGTGATAAGAGCAGGGGCCAGATTTACTAACAGCTGGCGCCAGTGCAAACCCTCTTTTGGCGTTAAAAACTACAGTCAGGATTTACTAAAGACACGCTGAAATTAGTGGACAGGGTTATTTTTGCAGCTGATATGCATTTGTAGTAGCTTAGAAATCTAGACGCACCCTAGCGGCAGAAGATGTATTTTGCAGCGAGTGTAGTCTAGCAACTCTTGGTAGACCTCAGAGCTGGAAAAACCAAACTCTGGTCAGGCCAATCACATCGTGTATAGAGTCGGTGGGCGGGCTTAACATAATGACGGAATGAGTTGCGGAGGTTCTTGGTTCTACAGGTAAGCAAAGAAGCTGACGATAAGCGTCTTTCAAAACGGTTTTGGCCGCGACTCTGGAAGACTTGGAGTTAAGCTTTTCTTTGAGGAAAGAACAAAGAACAGCACTGAAGTCATTCGTAAGAAAGGAAGATGTATTCGGAGTTCAATTTATCAACTAACGTTAGCTCCGCTTCGGTTGGTTGTGGCGCTATCCAATTGCGTGCAGAGGGAATTTGACAGACAAACGTTTATCCCGCCCCTCTGATTGAGCCCTGTCAATGGTGAGTTTCCAGACCAAACATCTTGATGTGGGTCTGGCTTGTCAGGCTACATTTGTAGGAGTTTCCCTTTCAGACGCAAGAGTTATGGGAGGAGAGAATTTAAATAAATCATGCAAGATGATTTATTAAGGTTTGCGCTTGTCAATTTACTGGTATTTGCACTATTATTTACAGCCAAAAAAAGCATATCTTAAACCAGACATTAATTTGCACTGCTCTTGTAGCGCTTATCCACTGCATGTTGCTCAGTACGACTCACGTTTGGGGGTGTCCAGTACCTAGGACCTGATAATTTTTTATAATAAATAAATAAATGACCGTATCGTGGTCAGTAGACAAGGTGGCAACGCAACTATAACGATCAGTCTAAAATCCCACCCAATTTGAAGCGGTACTAAAGTGCAGTGGAAAAGCAAACCTAGCCAAAGTAAAGCGAGCCGAGTCTTTCCACGCAGTGGAAAAGCGCCTTAGATAGATTGCGTTGGTCATCATGGAAATGATCCAGCTGCGTCTGTGTTCATTAATTTACACGTCATCAATCTGCGCTTTTTGGAATTGTGCTCTCACGCTAATTTGCCCTGTTTAGCAAATCTAGCCCCAGGAGTGAACAGTGAACAAGTGTCACACTGATGAACCGCTCGATGAACTGCATCACAGAGTTGGCTGCCAAGCGCTAGATCTTCAGAACATACTGCGGTCAGCTAATAGCTCGTCAAATTCTGTAACAATCAAGAGTTAACAGTATCTACAAAATGGTCTCTTATATATTGTGTATGTTAAGGGGGGAACAAAACATGTTCTAAAAACCACAATAGGGTTCCAGAGTAAAACGAACCTGCAGCAATACATATTCACAGTTTTATTTTGAATCGAACATCACTAAAAGTCAGGTGTGAACTTACAATCGCTTTCCAGTGAGGGAGGTCCCCCTCAGTCCATTCGGCGCCCTAAAATGTGGCACGGGGACAGCCCTGCTCTGTAGTGTTTAACCGATATACACTACATTGCCAAAAGTATTGGGACCCCTCTAAATCATTGAATTCAGGTGTTCCAATCACTTCCATGACCAAAGGTGTATAAAATCAAGCACCTAGGCATGCAGACGTTTCTACAAACATTTGTGAAAGAATGGGTCGCTCTCAGGAGCTCAGTGAATTCAAGCGTGGTACTGTGATAGTGAAAATGTCCTCACTACTAAATATTCCACGGTCAACTGTAGTGGTATTATAACAAAGTGGAAGCAATTGGGAACAACAGCAACTCAGCCACGAAGTGGTAGGCCACGTAAAATCACAGAGTGGGGTCAGCGCATGCTGAGGCGCACAGTGCGCAGAAGTCGCCAACTTTCTGCAGAGTCAATAGCTACAGCCCTCCAAACTTCATGTGGCCTTCAGATTAGCTCAAGAACAGTGTGTAGAGAGCTTCATGGAATGGGTTTCCATGGCTGAGCAGCTGCATCCAAGCCTTACATCACCAAGTGCAAAGCAAAGAGTCAGATGCAGCGGTGTAAAGCACGCCACCACTGGACAGCACAGGAGAACTGTACTTGCCTGACTTCATTGTGCCAAGTGTAAAGTTTGGTGGAGAGGGGGTTATGGTGTGGAGTTGTTTTTCAGGGGTTGGGCTTGGCCCCTTAGTTCCAGTGAAAGGAACTCTTAATGCTTCAGCATACCAAGACATTTTGGACAATTTCATGCTCCCAACTTTGTGGGAACCGTTTGGGGATGGGCCCTTCCTTTTCCAACATGACTGCGCACCAGTGCACAAAGCAAGGTCCATAAAGACATGGATGAGCGAGTTTGGTGGGGAGGAATCATTGCAAAGAGCCAGTTCATAAGAGTCATTTGTTCCCAAATCAGACATCACGGCTTGCACTGTGTTCGTTGTTGCAATGCAGGAAACACTGGTGTGCATAAATCATAATATCCTGTTAAGCCATTATGGTCACATTTAGAGAATCATTGAGAGGTCTTAATATAAAATATGCCATAACAGTAATGTAAATATATTCCATTCCACACATATTTATCGTTAATGGATGCGTTTCCCTATAGGCTTTAGCTCTCAGAGATCACTAGTCACAGCTTTATGATGTTGAACCTTTCCAAACACTTAAGTGCTTCAGTGTTATATATATATCGTGAACGCAGCTAATTGTAAATAGGGCTTTGGTAGCTACTGCGCATACACTGTTAATCAACATGAATCTCAAAAGCAATCCATTTCCACAACAACCCTGGATAACAATGAAATCATCAGGTTATGTGAGAGCTTGTTATCGTTTAAAGCCAAAGCTGTGCAGTGTTTTGGGTCAAGCACTCACTGAACACATACAGTTCTTCAGAGAGGAAAGAGAAAAATGTGAGCAAACTATTCAGACAATAATTTATAAATCTACTGATAAACCATTTATAGAGGACTAGTAGTGCACTTTCAATTACTATTAATTCAATAAACAACTTTTCACATTGAAAAATAAACAGATGGTTAAAAAAAAGGTTAAATTAATATACCACTTAATTTATTCAAAAGGCATGGCATTTCTGACAAATTGATAAACAAAAGAATTTAAAGGGTAAATGCATTTCATGATTCATCAATTTGTTATTTATTGCTACATTTTTAAACATTAATTTAAACATGCATTTCCCATAGTTGTTCATAAATATATATTTTTCATATTTGTAGCAATGATATTTGCTAAGGCTGTTAATGTTCTTCAACCCCGCAACATTTATTCCATTCAACAAATTTATGATTTTTGTACAAAGCAAAACACAAAACATTATTTACTGCATAAATATTACTTTCTAAATCCACTGACAATTCATTAATGCCTATCAATGATTTATCTGTTTGATCTGAGAATAATGTCTTTCTTTAGTTCCCATATCTAGACTTGAAACAAGTGTTATCAGATTCAAATGCCAATCTACTGTGCAAATCGCCTGAGAACATCAAGATCTTGTGCATCTTTTATTCGAAACCAGAGAAGAAGCAAATAAAGGCTGAGCAGCACTGAAATACGACTGGTACAAGGGCTCTTGGTGATTTCCATTAAGATAGACTCTCAGGTCTTGTCTTATTATAAAGTCATTAGTCTCTCAATCAGTGGCAGATTGGCTGTAATGTAGAGAAGTGAGACAGACAGCGTTACTGACCACGCAGGTGTCCAAACCACTTCGTTTATGATTGACTAATTAACTCATTATATATCTGCTGGAAAGTGTTTTAATTAGGCTAAATTTCACAAGATGGAATTGAGGACATTCAAATTTTTGCTTTCGTAAACTACAGTCTCAAGATCTATAGTAAAAAAAGAGTGGCTAGCTTAAAGGGATAGTTCACCCATACTATGGCTACCGTCAACTGTTTGGTTAACCACATTCTTCAAAATATCTTTTTAGCAGAAGAAATTCAAAACAGGTTTGGAACAAACTGAGGGTGAGTAAATGATGACAGAATTTTCAATTTTGTGCAAACTATCCATCTAAAATGATACAGAGAAAAAATAAACACAAAATATCCCTCAGAGATTTCAGCTGTCTCCTAGACAAGATAAATTCCAGCCAGATTTTTGTTATGAGAGAAAAAAAGTGTAAATCTCACGGTCCTCCTCCTCAGTGTCAGATTTCATCATTTTTTTAAATAAACGAATACTTTTATTTAATAAGAAAACATTACATTGATTAAAGGGACATTAAAGACATGTATTATGTTATAAAAGGTTTATGTCAAATAAGAATAAAGTCACTGAAGAATCCAATAAAAGTTTCTTGAGCAGCACATCAGCATATTAGAATGATTTCTGAAGGATCATGTGATCATACACTGAAGACTGGAGTAATAAGAGTTCTACAGGAATGTCGTAATATTTGTAAGCCAAAACCTGGAAAAAAATGAGCATTTTAGCAATTGCATTTTGAAGACATGAGTTTTTGGTTATATGTCTGAAATAAGGTCAGTGGTAATATTAAGCAATTTATTCTACAACATAAAACTCACTACTGCTCAGACTCAGGTCCCCAGTTCACTACTGCTCAGACTCAGGTCCCCAGTTCACTACTGCTCAGACTCAGGTCCCCAGTTCACTACTGCTCAGACTCAGGTCCCCAGTTCACTACTGCTCAGACTCAGGTCCCCAGTTCACTACTGCTCAGACTCAGGTCCCCAGTTCACTACTGCTCAGACTCGGCTCCCCAGTTCACTACTGCTCAGACTGGGGTCACAGGTTCACTACTGCCCAGACTCGGGTCCCAAGTTCACTACTGCTCAGACTCTGCTGCCCAGTTCACTACTGCTCAGACTCGGGTCCCCAGTTCACAACTGCTCAGACTGGGGTCCCCAGTTCACTACTGCTCAGACTCAGGTCCCCAGTTCACTACTGCTCAGACTCAGGTCCCCAGTTCACTACTGCTCAGACTCGGCTCCCCAGTTCACTACTGCTCAGACTCGGCTCCCCAGTTCACTACTGCTCAGACTCGGCTCCCCAGTTCACTACTGCTCAGACTCAGGTCCCCAGTTCACTACTGCTCAGACTCGGCTCCCCAGTTCACTACTGCTCAGACTCGGCTCCCCAGTTCACTACTGCTCAGACTCAGGTCCCCAGTTCACTACTGCTCAGACTCGGCTCCCCAGTTCACTACTGCTCAGACTCGGCTCCCCAGTTCACTACTGCTCAGACTCGGCTCCCCAGTTCACTACTGCTCAGACTCGGCTCCCCAGTTCACTACTGCTCAGACTGGGGTCACAGGTTCACTACTGCCCAGACTCGGGTCCCAAGTTCACTACTGCTCAGACTCTGCTGCCCAGTTCACTACTGCTCAGACTCGGGTCCCCAGTTCACAACTGCTCAGACTGGGGTCCCAAGTTTACTACTCCTCAGACTCAGGTCCCAAGTTTACTACTCCTCAGACTCGGCTCCCCAGTTCTCTACTGCTCAGACTCGGGTCCCCAGTTCACTACTGCTCAGACTCGGGTCCCCAGTTCACTACTGCTCAGACTCGGGTCCCCAGTTCACTACTGCTCAGACTCGGGTCCCCAGTTCACTACTGCTCAGACTCGGGTCCCAAGTTCAAGATGTCAGGGTCATATTGGGATATTGAAGTCTTCATTTTTCTACAATGGAAGACAGTGAAGGTGCTTCGTCCATTTTACAGTCTATGGTCGCGCCTGAGACTCTCCCAACTCAACCATCACAAACACAGCTCATACGGGGGCTTGAGAAGGCATGTCTCAACAGGTAGAAGTAGATTACATTAATAGACAATAAAATATCCAACATATGAGGAATACTTTTAGCTGTGTTGCTGTGTCATGAATAAGCAATTAAGTAGGCAACACTGTCTAGAGCGAACGCGAGCATCTCGCTTATAATAAATCCATCCAACATATCTGCACCAGGAGCATTTTTTTACATGATGTGTCAAAACTATTTAAGGCTGTTCACACTGGACACGACAAATTAAACTATAAACTGGAACATTTGTCTTTCTGAACGAGTGCATGATGATGTTGTATCGAAGCGTTCCATTGTAGCGTGTTGCAATGCAATGACCTATTTAATCTTTATCTAACATACTTCACCTTTATGTCATTTAATGTGCCGCGCAGGGACCAGTCAGTGAATTTTTTTCTTCCAAATTAAAAGCCATTTGAAAAACATGAGGAGATGCCTACCCATCATCCACTTTCTGCATCCACCACTGGTGTGTATATATATATATATATATATTAAACTGAGCAGTGCCACCAGTGTGGATATTAGTGTGAATTCACGTATTATCAGCCTGAACCCTGCATATATTGACCATCAAGCACTCTGTTGACCTGGATCCGCCTCGGTTCAGTTGCTATGAGACGAGGCAGCAAGCGCTTAAACAGTTAACTTTACAAATACTCCCTGCAGCCAATGTTCTCTGGTGGACAAGTAAAAGATGTGATTTTTGTGTGCTGTCATGATGGTAATATCCGATAAGAAGCTGTTTCCCTTAAAACGCAATGTTTTCTGGCAATCTCCTCTTCGAGATACCAAGATAAGTTGTATAACCGGACGCTGCAATTTTATGCCGCAGAAATAAATGGATTCTGAACCTGGGCCGCCCTAAGCCCTTAAAGTCAGGCTTTATGCCATGTGGCTAAATCTTGCTAACACAGTGCAACTTTAAAGCTAATCATCAGTGAGGAAAGGAGGGTGATTAAGGAGAGGGCAGTCGCTACAAGATGCCCTCTCTTATCTCCACGCAGTGAAGTTTCCATTGATCCGCCCCGTTATGGTGTGTGTGCCGCTCCGCAGGCTAGCGAACATTACGATTCAGCTCCACCCATCCTGAGTCCATTGATCCAGTCGTGCATCTGGGAGAGAGCCACAGGAGGCCTTTGAGATGGCTAATGAGTCGAATAAACAGGACGGAGAGACAAGAAAGGAGCACATGCGAGGTGAGAGGCCTCCCGGGTCAAACTCCTGATGTGGACAGACGTGCAGATGTTCTCCGGTATGTGTTCACATGGAGCAAAACTGGGAGGGGCGGGGGGGGAAATAAACCAGATTGTACTTGGTCACGCAAGATGTCTTCTGACAAACAAATGGGTGTTTAAATGAGCAAATACGGTCTGTTTTGCAAAATCCGTGACAGTTGAGCACGACAAGAAACATAACTGAGAAATATTACACCCCTGAAACCGAGTAGCATGACTGATGGTAATAAGGTGGGTGTGTTTTGTGATAAAATCTAGCAGAACCGCAACAGGGCTGCTGTAAAACTGTTTGGGATTCAAAGCACGTGGCTCACAGGTTCACACAGTATCCCAGCCAGACTCCTTGGAAGTGATGTTACCGAACTCGGATGGCTAGCTCAGCTGTTTATTTGTACTTGGATCATTCCGCTTTGTCTTTGCAATCTCTACGTAAATTATTGTCGAGATAAAAAGCACAAAAGAGAGAGAGAGAGATAATCTCCAAGCTTGCATTGCATTACCATTAATCAGTTTGTTGACAGTTTCGTCCTTTCGTGTTGTTCAAGTTCAAACAATAACTCCGCTAATCCAAACATCCGTGAACCGTCAGACAGAAAGATGATGCACTGATCTAAGATCAGGTTTTTCCATGCTTCACCTGATCTGAAGGAACATTACCTGGGATTTGATTTGAAATACAAATCAGGTATGCCTTTCTGAATTTACAGCCATCAAATGTTTGGGTGTTTATGGGTTTATGAAGAGCAGAAGAGAAATATATTCCAGTCACAATCCCCCTCACATCTGTCCCAAATGCCTGACAGCTTCAAAGCAGGTTTGCGACCACAATTTCAGGCCACAAACCACCAAATATTGTGCATTTTAAGCGCACAGCCTTTAGTGGTGAGCAGTCAAGTGGCAAAACGTGTTTTAAGTATGTTTTGAAGTCAATAACCGATTTTCAAAAGAGAACGTGAGTGGCATTTGTCCATTCAAAACTTGCCGTCACAATGTTGCAAGGCATTGCTATGCAGCGGCTGATGTGTTCTTCAAATGTTCTTGCTATGCATGCTGCAATATGATGGCAAGGATGATTTAATCGCCCTTTGTCATGTAAAAATTATCAGTCTGATTACTCATAAAATAACTAACTTGGTCACACTTGGTATCATTCATATGAAAGGTTCAGATGCAAAAGCCTCTAAAAGCCACTTCGGTCAAAAATGAGATAACAATACTGAGTGAATGCTCTCTGCACATAGTATACGTTCATAAAATACTTTCACTTCAAACCCACAAAATCCCAGCCTCAGCCCATTCAAAAGGACTGGTACTTAAGTAGAAACCTATACATAGAAGCCTGACAAAAACGCTTATTTTAAAGGCTTTTGCATCTGAAGTCTTCATATCTGTAGCCGAAATGGTGTGCCAAAGTTTAACCCTAGAATGGGGTTCAAATGGGGTTAAAAATGGGTATTTATATTTTTTTAATGAAATCATAATTTATTTTATATTTATTTGATATTCCATGTATAGTATAGAAATACATCAATTTTGTATGTGAGATTCAGCAAAACCTCATAGCGTCAGTTTTGTTTCTTTCTTTTTTTTAAATTCATAAAAAAAATTACTTAAACGGTTAGTTCACCCAAAAATGAAAATAATGTCATTTATTACTCACCCTCATGCCGTTCCACACCCGTAAGACCTCCGTTCATCTTCGGAACACAAATGAAGATATTTTTGTTGAAATCCGATGGCTCAGTGAGGCCTGCATAGCCAGCAATGTCATTTCCTCTCTCAAGATCAATTAATGTACTAAAAACATATTTAAATCAGTTCATGTGAGTACAGTGGTTCAATATTAATATTATAAAGCGACAAGAATATTTTTGGTGCGGCAAAAAAAAAAAAAAACGACTTATATAGTGATGACCGATTTCAAAACACTGCTTCATGAAGCTTCAGAGCGTATCGAATCAGTGAGTCGAATCATGATTCAGATCGCGTGTCAAACCGCCAAACTGCTGAAATCACGTGACTTTGGCACTCCGAACTGCTGAATCGTTACGCTGATTCATAACGGTACGAATCTTCATGAAGCTGAATGAAAAGATGATCGCGGAAGATTTGGTTTCAAAGCGAAATGTAAAAGCGTTTATTTAAGTGAGTGTGTCATTGTACGGTTTTGTTGTTGTGTTTTTCATTAAGAATAATAGGCTAATGAACCCACCATTCAACCAACCCGCCCCCGAATTGGCACTAATTCTAAACCGAAAGTAAAATGCGCATGGCCGCACTGTCATTCATTCACGGCCGCAATGTCATTTACTTTGCGTGTCCACTGTCCACCGTTTTCAGTTCATTCATATCATATGTAAGCTCAGCTTCCATAGGAATTCATTGAAAACACTTGCTTTGCGCCGCACCGTTATGAATGCCAGAGTGGCCGTGCGCATTTTACTTTCGGTTTAGAATTCGCAATTTAAAAGCCCCCGTCGGTGATACCGGTATTACCGGTGTTGTCACACGTCAAATTAATCAGTGGGAAAATTTCCTCGCGGTCAAAACCCTAGTTGTGATCATAGACTGTAAAAAAAAATGGACGACACACCTTCACTCTCTTCTATTTAAGTAAGTAAAGCCGCCAGTGTCCAAATATAGCGCTGACATCTTGGGTCTCGAGTCTGCGCAGTTGCAACTTGGAGCCTGAGTCTGCGCAATAATGAGCGCGAAGTGGAGCCGCAATATCAAGGTCCCGCCTAATCCACACACTCCTGAACTTTTTTTAAATAAACAGTTATAGAAATGTAGAAATTAAAGTTAAAGCTCCAATCTCAACACTTGAACTAACATCAGTTTGTTAAAAACTGCCTAAAATGACAGAAAAAAAAAAAAAAAATGTTATTTAAAGTGTAATTTGATTGTTTAGTTTGTCTATGTCCCATTACATTACATGGAGAGGGCGAGGTTTATGACCTATACTGCATCCAGCCACCTGGGGACGATCGAGACGCTTTGGCTTCACTTTTCAGGACTCGTATGGCACGCTTGGTTGTGATTGACACGGTGTTCAGGAAATGTCATGCCCATTACCATAACCACGAGTTTCATCTGCTCAGGTGTAAATATTAAAGATGACGTCAATTTCAAACCAATGCAAGCCTGATTCAGACTTTAAAAATGTAATATACATCAACTTTTCAAGCACGGATTTCACAGGACGTTGAGAGTGGTATAGTTTGGTGGTATGGTACGGTGAACAGCCTTACAAAAGCGAGAGCTTACAAACGCTACAGTAAACACTATATCAACACTAATGTTGGCTAGCAGGCTTGCGGAGGCAAAGCTTTGCCCTTTGTTTACATCATAGCAACAACGTAAAACTTATAATTGGAGTTGTTAATAGAAAACACAACTACAAATAACAAGATTTAAGACAATACTAACGAATTGTGATCCACGAACAACAGATTGTCCCGACAAAGTGGGAACTGCTCGACTAGGCCTCGTCCCCCTTTTTCGCGTATTCCGTGGGAGGGGATTATTTAAATGAGTAACATTGTGACTTCAATGTTTTGCAGGTCCAAAAGAGCGTTCATTATTGTTCTTGGAAAGGGAATTGTGTTCAATAAAATATCTCCCCTTGGAGTGGAGCAATGTAACCTTGTCCTTGCAGATTTTTTTAATGCTCAAACAGCAACATTACACTCTAACTAAAGTTGAACAAAGTGAAAAAGCATAATAGGACCCCTTTAGCATGACGTTTCGATTTCCTGACTGTGTCCTTTTATTTATTGATAAAAGAAAAAATATATTATCTACTGCTATTATTTCTGTTCAAGTTTTTTTTTAAGTAACAATGTGGTGTTTGGAGATATGCTAATGACGAGAGCTATGACCAATCAAAGAAGAGGAAACTTCAGCGGGGAGCTTTTAGGCCTCCTGCTAGTATGGATGTTTGGAAAAGACCTGCTGGTACAGCAATATATCTGAATCCCAAAGTTTGATTCTGCCATATTTATTTTGGCAATGATCCTTTCACTGAAAAAAAAAAAAACTGTTTCTAGTCCGATAAATTTTACAATCAAGGACTTGTCAAACCTGAACAATAAAGAATGATAATATAATTTGTAATTGTTTGAAGGAGGTGTGAATTAAAGCTGAACGCAATGCTTATCCAGGATGAGTCACTATAGAGAAAATGGGCTATTTAACGCAGAACCATGAAATGGCAGAACAAAATAGATCGAGATATTAATGGTGAGTCATTTTGCAATATTTTAAATGGTTAAGTTTCCCTTCACAAAGAAGCTAAATAAGTTCACGTCAAAGATGAAGATATGTATTACAAGGTAAATGAGATTTGCATGGATTATAATTAAAAACCAGTACATATTGTGTTCCACAGATCAAGTAGGTGTTTATGGGCTGTATTTAATTCGAATAATGAATTCAAACCAATTCTTTAAGGTATTTCAATAGCTGTCCTTTCTGAGGAAGCCCGCGAGGGTTTGATTCATTTGTCTTTTCACTCCTGCATTCCACTTCTAACAACCTCATGTCATTTTTAAACTTTTGTCTGTTTCGTTTTAGGAATGCGTCCAACTTTCTGAGCACGATGGGACCCCATCGCCTCAGCCTCTATTAACAAATTTTCTTGATTCCTAATTCGAGCGGACAGAAGCAGCCACTGTAATTATGTCAGAAATCTTCCCCATCTGACTAATTATGTTTCTCATCATAGTCTGATGATGCTCATTATACTTCCTTTTCATGAAACAGCGATAAATAAGAGGCCCAAGACAAGCCGTCGAAAACACTGGGGCCAAGTGCAGATGAACCATATGCTCAGTATCAGATGCACCATTTATATACAATGCAATACAAAGTAAAAAGGAGTTTTTTTTTTAAATGCACTGCACGTAATATTAGATATTAGTATGTAATATTCCTGTAATATGCAAATTGCTCTCTGCTGACGTATATATGCAAAACAAAAGTTAAGTCAATCTAATTCACAAACAAAAGAAAATAGCTGCCTCCATTCCAGTATGCAATGCTCACTTTTCAATTCAACAATCAATAAATAAAATCAAGCCCAACCCTACATTTTTTCTTATATTTCACTTGGAAAAATGTCATATTATGGTAGTGAAGTTCATGCTAAATTTAAAAATTCAAAAATATGAAATACCTAATAATTGTTAAAAATATGTTTATTAACTAGAAAGTAAAGTTTGTTGGGACAAACTTTAATGTTGGCTTGACAAAGCCTTGTAATTGTATAAACTTCCTAGCATATCATGTTGCAAACAAGTTTTATCATGTATTTAGCATGTGTCAAGCATTGTTTTGCTAGCATGTTTGTTTTAGTACATTGTTTGCTATTAGCACGTTGCAAGCACATGAATTAGAATCTTAATAACATGTCTCACCAAATTGATAACATGTTGCTAGCATGTTTTAACACTCTTTTAGCATGTTTGTAGTATGTTTTAGTACATTGTTTGCTATTAGCATGTTGCAAGCACATGAATTTGAATCTTAATAACATGTCTCACCAAATTGATAACATGTTGCTAGCATGTTTTAACACTCTTTTAGCATGTTTGTAGTATGTTTTAGTACATTGTTTGCTATTAGCATGTTGCAAGCACATGAATTTGAATCTTAATAACATCTCACCAAATTGCTAACATGTTGCTAGCATGTTTTACCACTTTTCTAGCATGTTTGTATGTTTTAGTACATTGTTTGCTACTAGCATGTTGCAAGCACATGGATTTGAATCTTTCTAACATGTCTCAGCAAATTGCTAACATGTTGCTAGCAGGTTTTAACACTCTGCTAACGTTTCAACAAATTGGATGCTATGTTTTAGCATTCTTATTTTATTTCAGTTTTATTAGTTAAATTCAATATTTTACTTATTTAAACAACATTTATTGAATATGTTTTATTCATTTATAAATAAATTGTAGCAATAAATACATTATAATAAATTGGCCAAATGTCAAGAAAAGGACATATTTGGCCTTGCATTGGGTTATTATGGAACTTATCGGCAGTATAGTATAAAAGTGAATTTAATAGTTGTTTGCAGGGCCGTGCAGAGAGTTCTTCAGGGGCAGGGGCTCAAATGTAAAAAAGGGGCAATATGTAAATATATATATTATATATATATATATATATATATATATATATATATATATATATATCCTTATGCTCATCAAGCCTGCATTTATTTAATCAAAAATACAGAAAAAAACAGTAGCCTAATATTGTGAAATTTTATTACATTATGTTCTTTTTATTAATCAAAGAATCTTGAAAATAGTATCACAGTTTCAATCATTGACATTAAATCCTCATATTAGAATGATTTCTGAATGATCATGTGACACTGAAGAGTGGAGTAATGATGCTGAAAATACAGCTGTGATCACAGGAATAAATTATATTTTAAATTATTTTAAAATAGAAAAAAAATTATTTTAATAATATTTCACAATATTGCTGTTTTTTATCAAATAAATGCAGGCTTGATGAACATAAGAGACTTTCATAATGCTGCATAATATTCAAAAATGGTAATATAATAAAGTCCTTTCACGTATCTTCACATAATAGGCCTGTATGCCGGTGGCACTTGGTTTTTGTTAACTTTGATAGTTTCATGAAATGGTAAACGGTGTATCAATATACATAAATACAAGTGAATTTAACACTTACCATTAATGCGACGTTTGCTGCTGCTGCTGCTGCTGCTGTGGTTTTGTGCAGGGATTTGTTTGTTGTCTGTTAAAATCCATTTTGTCAGTGATGCAATTTATAAAATGAGACAAACCGCAGGAAATCGTTCCACAAACGTTAGTTCGTCTGTCCATGTAATTTTCAACCGATTTATAAATATGAACAGAAAATTACCGCTCCACTTCACATCGCCCAATGGAATTTGAACTAACTTGCTTTGCCAGATCACGATTGGTTGGTGAATATACATGACAAACGGGCATTGGTGAATTGTGTAATACTTTGAAATATATAATATATAGATTTGTAATTAAATCAACACATTAGCTCTGATTATGGATGAAAAAAAATATTGGTTTACTTTTTTTCCCGTAAGGCCACACACTCTCTGAAAGGACCATATTTAGCTCGAGAGCCGCTTCCGAACAGAGGAAAATCAGCTGTCAATCAAAACGCACGCGATCCATAGCAACGCGTTATGGCAACGCCTCAACAGAAATTGTCCGACTTTTGAGCCGTTCGTTACTATTGTATACATTGTCATGTTATAATCATCACATTTATTTAGTTTTGTTGACCACGATATTATCATTGATATTTGTCTGAGAGGGGCACTTTTGATTCATTTTGAAAAAGGGCAGGGGCTCGAGCACCCAAAGCCACCCCCCCCCCTCTGCACGTGCCTGGTTTGGTATATCAACACTTACATAATTGTTTATCCATGTTAAACAGACAAGTTGTATAACATGACAGACTATAAGACCAAACAATTATATGAGACTCCAAAACAAACCCCATCGAAAATCGATCTGAACATGCGTTTTAAAATGTGTTGTGTCGAACAGACACTTTAATTTGATGATGGGTTTGTGTATGAGTGTATGGATCAGATAAATGCTGGATCGTGAATGTTCTCATTGTGTTTGTCAAAGGATGAATGGTGTAAAGATAGGATACTGTACATTTGACTGAGCTGTAATCAATAATATTGTCAAACTTATCTTGTTCTTCTCTAAATCAAGCCTCTGAAATCAATACTAACCTTGGTGAATGTCATGGAAACAAACATCAATGCAAATCTGCTCAATGATAAACAACAGGCGTCCGGCCTTGTTAATAGGACACATCTGATCTCATGGATATTGATGTTATTTTGAAGTGTCCAGAGGTACAAGAATATTATTGTGCCACTGTCTTTATACTAGTCACTGATGGTGAAGTGTTGCGCAAAGGCAGAATTAAATAAATGCTCGCAATATAACCAAAGATCATCTATCATAAAACGTTAAAAACCTGTAGTTTTTCATAACCTACTTCTTGCTATATCTGATGCCAGCATTACCTCACCTTAATATATAAGGAGAAATCCAATAAAATATATGAACTTATATCCAGCTTGTATAAAGCAGCTTTTGGGTTATTTTACTCAGATACATTTTAGGATAGATATTAATGAACCTTGTGAAAATCCCTGGACTCATATACTATTCTTCTGGCCCATTATGGTTTTAAAAAGCTTTGAATGTCTTCAAATTAGTTACAGATACCCAGTTTAGTGCTACTAAATAAATGATTGATTACTCTTTAGTGCAGTCGGGAGTTTGTTCCTTGGTAAATACATTTACTTGCATTTAAATATTAATTAGATGTAATTATTCAAAACAGATAAATGCTAATTACGCATGGCTCTCCAGTTCCTGGTTTGAGGAGCGCAGCGTTTCTTGTTGCTCTAAATTACAGCAAGGATTGAATCACATTCTGAAGACTTTAAACTCTAGTCTAGAGACCCTGAAGACACTGAAGTATAGGCCTGTGTCCAGTTGTAAAAACCTAAGAAAACGCTTAGTAGTACAAGTAAGGGTACTACAACTAAAGGTTTTCTTTAGGGGGTTTGTTACATCTGGCTGCTGCTGTTTGCATCTTGTTTTCCGTCCCATAGTAGGGATGCTGGGACAGTTTAATTGATGACAGATTTGTCATTATTTTTCTTGAAGGCACATCTCTAAAAGCAATCAGGATATTGGGAGACATACTTGCTTATATATAAAAAACAGCCTTCATAAACAGCCTACTTTAAACTGATGATGTTTAGCAATAAAGATTAGATGTTCATTGATCTCCACATATATCCCACCTCCAGAGAAGCAAGCTTCTTTTCTCTGAATCATATGGTGTTCGTCGAGCTGCCTTTTATCTGTCTACACAAACTGAGCAGAATCTTGATGTTTGATTTGCTTCCACCACGAAATCAAAATAATTGACAATTCATATTTTGTATGGAATATTGCAGAATTTATCATACTTTTTTTTTATTCATGTGCACTCGTAATCATTAATCAAAACAACTTCCCCTCCCTCTTGCAGCGTCATCTCTTCTCTTCTCTGATGATGTGTTTACTGACATGAGGGCGGGACAACCTGTCACTCACATGAGATCAGCCAATAGCAAACCTCAACCATCCAATCAATTCCCAATGGACAAAATCAAGTCCTGTCCCTACATTTTTCCTTGTTCAAGAAGCTGTTTCACTTGGATATACGTCACAATAGGGAAGAACAGACTTCCGTTTCATGCTGAAATTAAATAAAGGATACTACCATCTCAGACAAGCCATTATCATCAATGTAAGTCCTTTCCATTATGTGAACAGATAAAAAATCTTAAATGTTGCTTATACTTTTCACTCCGTCAACGAAAGAAGTTTCAAACAAAGCCACAGCAGAATGAACCACTTTCGAGTGTTGTCCTCAAAATGATAAAAGTGCACATTTACCTTTTATGGGGAGTATTTAAACTTAAGTGTACACCAGTCGTTTTCTCTTGTCAGTCTTTGGCATAAAATGCGGTCAATATGGCACCCTATATGGATCTTCTTTTCAGCTTTTATGGTGCTCAAAACACTAACTTTCCAGGAATTTCTTCCGTTTATTGCTGTTGTTGTGGCAGCCAAAAACAGCACAGCTTAAACCTGCGCTCAATTCCAGTAATGTTCAAAACGTTTCTGTTTAATTAATTCAGTTGCTCTTTTTACCTGTTTTAACAATGGGGTCCTATGGAGACCAAGACAGCATACAACCGTAAGTTAGAATCCATTAAGGCACATATCATTTACTCAGGAAAAAGGTGGATGAACAGAAAGATAGCCAACATTGGTGTTGACGGTAATATTGGCTAGTTATAGAGTGGTGCAGGTATGACGTCACTTTGTAGGCCAACCGGCATTTAGCATCACACTGGTTCCCTCGTCAAAACCAGAATAGGATTTTCTCATATAGCAACCAAAAAAACAAGCTCTGTGGTAAACAAAAGTTTATGATACTTACACGTTTTGTCATCTAGATCATTGTCAAAGAAAATTATGAATTTTGAGGCCTAAATGGAGTCACCAGAAATAAAAAGCTAAAAGTAGGCTATAAATGAACAACACCATGGTCTCACGACTTCAACGTCACTATCACTAAGCCTTCAACAACTCAGTTTTTACCTGAACACATTTTGCCTGAAAGTTTGAGTTAGAATAGTTTATAAGAGCACAATTATAAGCATAACAAGGCTGTAAACGCGACTGAGTTTACCTGTGTGGACTGGAGTGAAGACGTTTAATGTCCCCAACTTCCTCTGCAATCCCATTTAGCCACTTGTTAGCAACTGCCTTTTTCAAGACACGTAACAGCTTCAAAAAAAATCCTGAGTGCAGTAATACTGGTGTATTTTATGTCGTAGAATAAAATGTTAAAGTGTATTGAGCTTGTGTTCACCACAGACCTTATTTCAGCCATTTAACAAACAAAAAAACATTTAAAAAATACATTGACTTTAGGACGATTGAACCGGAAGTGCTAAAATGTTAGCTCGTTTCCATGTTTTGGCCTAAAAAGTGATGTAATACCTGCACCACTCAATTGTCTTTGGTGTGAACGGGCCTTTAAGGAGGATAGATTCTGGTTGGATGTCAATGGACATCCGAAATCGCCCCCTATACCCTTAAATAGGGCATTATTTGAGGGGACAGCC
Source organism: Gobio gobio (assembly GCF_949357685.1). NCBI lineage: Eukaryota > Metazoa > Chordata > Actinopteri > Cypriniformes > Gobionidae > Gobio > Gobio gobio. Next base: position 21,056,625 of record NC_137121.1, read on the forward strand.
ATTTGTAGCTGTCCGAAACCATAGTGGACATATCGAGTGCACTCATTCAATCCCACAATGGATCGCGATAACAAGTGTAGGCCTACAACCAATGTATGCTCAACGGCTAGAATACCCATAATGCACTGAGAGAGTCACGCCATGTAGGCTATTGAATGAAGTCCTGCAGCTGAATCATCCATTCATTTTACAAATTGTTGGTCCAATGTACAGTGTAATTCACCCCCTCGTTTCATTCACTCCTTCAAGTTGACTATATTAGTGGGGTAATGTAGGGAATAGGGGCAAATTCGAACACAGCCATCAAAGGGGGAAAACATCGTTGTGAAAGTGATTCCAATATCGTTACTCTGTGTTGTTATCGTTACAGTTGTGTTGTGGACTGTGCTATTGTTTTACATTTAGAATGATTTTAAAAATGATATATTTTTATCGTTTTTGTTACAAAACAAAATAACTGACAATGGCATTCACAAAACAATGTCCATAATTTTCCAATTAAAGTAGGCCTAATAAAGCATGAACTGAAAAGTTTTTTTTTTTTTAAATGGTTAAACGTGATATTAGCGATTTAGAACTTCAGCAACCGAATTCATATAGAATAAATATCACCTGGAAACTCTTCGGCGTCTGTTTTCAAGAGCGTTGAAGCCCTCCAGCGATGAAATGTTTTTTGGTCTCTTATTTGATCTTCCTGTTCCATTGTTGAGAGATGAGAAATCGTAAACATTTCGACGGCATGAAAACCGCAGCAAGTTAAGCTAACACGTTTTCAACTTCCGCCTTTCCATATTGTTGAGTTTCTGAAATTAACAGAGTTAAACGGCAAACACTACGAGCAATGACTAAATGTCAATCAAAAGGGGCAATAGGCAGGAAAAATGGGCAAGCATAAGGATTTGAGCGAGTTTGACAAGGGCCAAATTGTGATGGCTAAACAACAGTCCCCGGTCATATACTAAGAGTGTTATTAATGTAAAAAATGTATTTAAATTTTTATTTTGACAAATGAGTTGATACAATATTGGTATAATTTCCCTTGATTGAGGAAACTATGGGCACTTACTTTGCATTAAAACGCAAACAGGGATAAACAGAGACAGAACGCGCGGGACAAATGAAGAAGCGAAACAGAAAAAGAGATTGCACTGCATGCTTGTGTTGGTTGACAAGCCAGACATCTCTGGAACAGGTAGTGCTGATCCGGAATAAAAGAGCTCTTTAATCTGCTTTACAACCGACAATGCTGACCTTGCTAGAAGATTATTAAAGTTTGGAAGAGATCTTTTACAATCACATTTTGTCAGAGCTTAACCGCTTTTGTTAGGAGGGGGTCTTGCCAGGCCATCCGGAGTATGACCATCATCAAGGATGTGTTCGGTTCAAGAGCGCCATCTAGTGATTTACTGCTTAAATTGATGGCAAAGACCCTAAGGCCATTTCAATAGCTTGAAAAATATACACATTATACACAAAAGTATCTTTTCCTCACCCTATGACAAATTAGAATTTTAAACAAAATTGATACTTGAAATGCACTTCAACCATGAAAACTGAGTTGCATTGCCGATGTTTGGGGGCCTCAGAAATACCAGATATAAAGCCAAAATAAATGCAAATAATTATTCCATTAAAATATACTCAGATTGGTATTCACATTTTAGCAGCTCACTCCTGCCAGGTGCTTATTTTATTTGATATTTTTTCTAAATATTTTAAATCAAATCAAATTTGATTCCAACTGGAAAAATGAAGAAGAAAAAATTTGTTATTTCAAATAAACAGTAATTGACAAAATATATAAAAACATTTTTCAGATGTCAGCATTTCTCATTCACACACACACACACACACACACACACGCACACGCGCACACACACGCGCACACACACGCGCGGGAGAACAAGTATTTGATACACTGCCGATTTTGCAGGTTTTCCTACTTACAAAGCATGTAGAGGTCCAAAAATCCAGAAAATCACATATGATTTTTAAATTATTAATTTGCATTTTATTGCATGACATAAGTATTTGATCACCTGCCAACCAGTAAGAATTCCGGCTCTCACAGACCTGTTCGTTTTTTTCTTTAAGAAGCCCTCCTGTTCTCCACTCATTACCTGTATTAACTGCACCTGTTTGAACTCGTTACCTGTATAAAAGACACCTGTCCACACACTCAATCAAACAGACTTCAACCTCTCCACAATGGTCCAGACCAGAGAGCTGTGTAAGGACATCAGGGATAAAATTGTAGACTTGCACATGTCTGGGATGGGCTACAGGACAATAGGCAAGCAGCTTGGTGAGAAGGCAACAACTGTTGGCACAATTATTAGAAAATGGAAGAAGTTCAAGATGACGGTCAATCTCCCTCGGTCTGGGGCACCATGCAAGATCTCACCTCGTGGGGCATCAATGATCATGAGGAAGGTGAGGGATCAGCCCAGAACTACACAGCAGGACCTGGTCAATGACCCGAAGAGAGCTGGGACCACAGTCTCAAAGAAAACCATTAGTAACACACTACGCCGTCATGGTTTAAAATCCTGCAGCGCACGCAAGGTCCCCCTGCTCAAGCCAGTGCATTTCCAGGCCCGTCTGAAGTTTGCTAATGACCATCTGGATGATCCAGAGGAGGAATGGGAGAAGGTCATGTGGTCTGATGAGACAAAAATAGAGCTTTTTGGTCTAAACTCCACTCCCCGTGTTTGGAGGAAGAAGAAGGATGAGTACAACCCCAAGAACACCATCCCAACCGGGAAGCATGGAGGTGGAAACATCATTCTTTGGGGATGCTTTTCTGCAAAGGGGACAGGACGACTGCACTGTATTAAGGGGAGGATGGATGGGGCTATGGATCACAAGATCTTGGCCAACAACCTCCTTCCCTCAGTAAGAGCATTAAAGATTGGTCATGGCTGGGTCTTCCAGCATGACAACAACCCGAAACACACAGCCAGGGCAACTAAGGAGTGGCTCCGTAAGAAGCATCTCAAGGTCCTGGAGTGGCCTAGCCAGTCTCCAGACCTGAACCCAATAAAACATCTTTGGAGGGAGTTGAAAGTCTGTATTGCCCAGCGAAAGACCCGAAACCTGAAGGATCTGGAGAAGGTCTGTATGGAGGAGTGGGCCAAAATCCCTTCTGCAGTGTGGGCAAACCTGGTCAAGAACTACAGGAAACGTATGATCTCTGTAATTGCAAATAAAGGTTTCTGTACCAAATATTACGTTTTGCCTTTCTGATGTATCAAATACTTATGTCATGCAATAAAATGCAAATTAATTACTTAAAAATCATAAAATGTGATTTTCTGGATTTTTTGTTTTAGATTCTGTCACTCACAGTTGAAGTGGACCTATGATAAAAAAAATTACAGACCTCTAGATGCTTTGTAAGTGGGCAAACCTGCAAAATCGGCAGTGTATCAAATACTTGTTCTCCCCACTATATATATATATACACATACACACACACATACAAATATACAATACACAATGCATTGCAGTTTGTTGCGTATGGGGCTGCATAGCCACAGACCAGTCAGGGTGTCCATGCTGACCCCTGTCCACTGCCGAAAGCGCCAACAGTGGGCACATGAGCATCAGAACTGGACCACGGAGCAATGCAAGAAGGTGGCCTGGTCTGATGAATCATGTTTTCTTTTACATCACGTGGATGGCCGGTGCGTGTGCGTTGCTTACCTGGGGAACACATGGCACCAGGATGCACTTTGGGAAGAAGGCAAGCCAGATGCTGTCTGATGCTCTGGGCAATGTTCTGCTGGGAAACCTTGGGTCCTGCCGTCCATGTGGATGTTACTTTGACACGTACCACCTACCTAAGCATTGTTGCAGACCATGTGCAAAATCGGCAGTGTATCAAATACTTGTTCTCCCCACTATATATATATATACACATACACACACACATACAAATATACAATACACAATGCATTGCAGTTTGTTGCGTATGGGGCTGCATAGCCACAGACCAGTCAGGGTGTACACCCTTTCATGGAAACGGTATTCCCTGGGGGCTGTGGTCTCTATCAGCAGGATAATGCGCCCGGATACAAAGCAAAAATGGTTCAGGAATGGTTTGAGGAGCACAACATCGAGTTCGAGGTGTTGACTTGGCCTCCAAATTCCCCAGATCTCAATCCAAACGAGCATCTGTGGGATGTGCTGAACAAACAAGCGCGATTCATGGAGGCCCCACCTCGCAACTTACAGGACATGTGTAAAAATAAAAAAAATACAATTCTACAAGAAAAAGTAATTCAAAATATCAATAAAACTATAATAGCATTTCAATTATACAAAAAAAAAAAAAAAAAACACACCACTTTGCAGAAAAAAAAATACATTTAAAAAATCCCTAAATTAATAAAAGCCCTGAAGAAAATAAAGGGGTCCATTACATTTCAAAATGTAGTCCAAAGTCATCTCAATGGCAAAAGTGTCCAAATCACCCTGAATTCACCCTACCATTTATAATTTTGGACCCAAAACAGTCAACAAAGTAGACAATTTCACACAGAACATTACAGTTGAGGTTACCTTCAGTAATGTTAAGAAACCAACCATAAAAAAGAAACGCAGCACAATTTGTATTTTTTATTTTATTTTCAGTGTACTTAAAAAATACTGGATCTCGCCAGCACTCACTATCATTGGCTATAATGTGATCCTCCCAGAGAAAAGAAACAAGAGTACCGGTCAATACAAGACATTCATAAAAAAAGTGTTTTTAACCCAGAATGCTACCCAGAATCCATACTGGAGAGAGACACAGTTAAACAGTCACAACAGATGGTTATGATTAAAACACCCACACACAAAGCAAAAATAGGCAAACACAGCTTCCACCAAAATATGCCTACTCCGAATATAAAGTTTTGCATACTTTTCTTTGTCCTAATACAACACGTTTGTACAGGCACATCTTTATTCAGACCTACAATACAGTTCCCGAGAGCACAGTAAAATAAAAAGCAACAAATTGGGGGACTTTTTCCCCATTCTACCTGCCTGAAACATTCACACAAACTAATATGAAAAAAAGGGGAATAATCATTCCAGAAAAAAAAAGAAAAAAAAGAAAAAACTGGGCAGCAAAATTTTTGGTTTTGCATGAGTGATGCACTTCTGGCTTTCATCGCTACTGTTGTTTCCTCTTCTCCGAATCTTCTTTTTTTAACCACTCTAAAGTATTACATGTATATAATTTCTTAGCTTTATATAAATATTTACAAACATCACTTAGTTGTGTCCCATAAGAATATTTTTATATAAAAAAGTAGATAACATGTTAATGCCAAGGAGGAGAAGCTTGCATTGACATTACAATAACTTAACCGTTAAAAAAAAAGAACAACAACAAAAGTTTGATACAGTAAGTGCGACAGCCCCTTCCAAAAGTCTCTAGAATGGAAAAATCAAGGCTTTGCACGTGATGTAGCACCAGATGGGTTCGCACCTCAGCGCGGTTGAGAAATTACCTTGGAGTAGAAATCTTCCAGGAGGTCGTGTGCGGTACAAACCAAAAAAAAAGAATAAATTAGTGTTGGATAATTTAGGATGACGTTATTTACAGCCAGAGTTAAACACGACGCAAATCGTGGATGGTGATGGAAGTGTAAAAGAAAAGTAGATGGCAGTGTGAGTTCACAGCAGTCTTGCAGCACATTACAGGAGAGTGAAGGCGCTCTCACATTCGTTTGTTGAGAAGTTCGCCGGCTCCTAACAGAATCGGGAGGGAGGGGCTCGGTAAACACGGCCAGTCTGATACGGGAGCGTAGCGTCGGGTAAACATGGGGCTTGATGAAACCCTCCAACATCACCCCCTGAACGGGGGTTAATCTCCAGCGCCTAAGTCCTGGACAAGGCTCAAGTGGTTCATGGCACGGTTGAAGGCGCTTTGCACAGCTTTACGGATGCCTGACGATCTGCCTTCCAACATTTTGCTTTTGTCTAAGGTCTTGTCGATTCCGAACGCTACCATCTTGGATTTAGGAAGCCATTGCCTGATGGAGATTAAAGAGTAAGGAGTTATTCGAAAAAGGCAGCAAAGCAGAACTTTTAAAACGTAACACTGTGTCCCAACCAGCCAACTCAGAGTTTCATGAGTCAGGTCCTTTCTCTGTAACGGTTACCCAGCACAATGCTACAGAAACAGATGGCTGGATAAGAAAGGGGTTTTAAAAAAAGTTTCAAATGACACATACTCCTAAATATGATGATTCCTTGTGACAGATCCCCTTACTAACACAAAGGCAGTTGTATATTTTCATGTATTAAAGGGATGGTACAAACAAAAATGAAAATGGTCCTCTTTACTCACCCTCGTTTTGTTCCAAACCTGTATGAGTTTCTTTCTTCTGTTGAACACTTAGGGCCAGATTTACTAAACAGGGCAAATTAGACGTGCAAATTAAAGAACACAGACACAGCCGGATCATTTCCATAATGACCAATGCAATCTAGCAGTTAGCGTCCGGTTTAAGACAAGCTTTTTTTGGGCGGTAAATAATGGCGCAAACACCAGTAAATTGACGAGAGCAAACCTTAGTAAATCACCTTGCATGATTCATTTAAATACTCCCCTCCCATACGTTTTGCGTCTGAAAGGGAAAATCCTACAAATACATGTGCATTAAAGTCCCAGTGAACCAGAAGCTGCAACTGATTTTATTTCAGTGCGGTGACGCATTTCCAAGTGAAACGGAATATTGAATAGAGGGCAGGGTTTTACTTCAGCGCTGCTCCTCTACATCTCTCGCTCATAGCAGACTAACGGTTGGAGGGGAGCGGTTAAGGATATTCAAACCCAAGCCGTCACACAGCCGTCATCGGAAAGGGAATGCCATTCCAGTCCGGAAGTTACTTTTCAGATTTTGATTAAAGATTACCACGGCAAACAATTTTTTTCTGTATATTAACTTAATTGTTCACCCTAAGACCTGTAATGTGTGCTAAAGTAAATAAGATCAATTTTGATTTCATGAGGACTTTAAGATCAGCCACAAAAATAACTGTGCCCACTCCTGTGTAAATCCTGACAGTAGTTTTTTAACACCAAAAGAGGGTTTTGCGCAGGTGCAAGCTGTTAGTAAATCTGGCCTAAAATAAGATATTTTAAAGAATGTTGTTAACCAGATAGTTGAAGGCATCCATTGACTTGATAGTTGTTTTTAAGCGCTGTCAAAATTAGCGTCAACAAATGCGTTAAATTTTTTCAGTTTAACGCGTAAAAAATATTTAGCAAATATCGCAGTATCAGTTTTTTCTGTCAACCTTGGGCTAGCGTTACATTTTATGACCATGCTCTTATTGTTGAAATTGTTCTTAAATGTTGAAATTGATAGTTTAATAATACTGTTGTTATTATTATTATACATGTTGAATGTCTCAATGTTTTTCTTAATCCATTTAATAGAGACATCAGTATTAGTATCAGTGATACTGGCCTTCATTCATAAAAAGATACCATTACAACAATTTTTCTTTTTTATTGTTTTTAAGTTGTTTCTACATTAATTTAGAGAGTAACTGTGAAATTATTAAAAAATAAAAATATTAAACTCATGAAAAAAAATTTGCGATTAGTTATTTTTTTTAATTGATTGACAGCACTAATTTTTTCCCTACTATGGAAGTCAATGGGTGCCGTCAACGGTTTGATTACCAACATTCTTTAAAATATCTTTGTTTGTGTTCAACAGGAGGAAATTCATATTGGTTTGGAACAACAATTTCTGTAATATCATACATTTTTAAATGTATAATTATTTAGATGTGATGAAATTAAATGCCTGTTAAAGGCGTCAATGGAATAAAATACTTTTAATCTTATTTAACTGAAACAGAAATATTAAATCCAGTATAGGTGTTTAAAAAAAAACATAGTTACCATGTTAAGTTTGACTGCCCTAAAAACACCCCCCCCCCCCCCAGGACAGTTTAAAAAGCTCTGGTGTAAGAAACATTAATTGTGTAAATATTTGAATGCTTCTCTCAAAGAAAGACTTCTCACCAGTTGCGTCTGCTGTCGAAGAAGCGGACGAGGAAGAGTTTCTCCTTGGACCTGTACTGCATCAGCTCTCCGACCCTGAGCACGTCCCGAGGAGGGGTGGGAATGTACTCGTCGTTGAGATGGCAACCCACCCGAGGCATCTGAGGATCTATGATCTACAGGTGGGCAGAGAGGCCGTCAACACAACAGTAATATTCGAACGTGCATCTCGAAAGGCCTGGTAACCTGGTAACTCAAGAGTGTGCCTGTGACTGCTAATGTATAAACTGTTGGAAATGGAAATGGTTGCCACAAAACACAGGAACGCACACACATGTACACGCTCACTCACATAAACACAAAAAAAAAAAAAAAAAAAATGTACGCACATGCACAACCTGGTATCACCTGGCAATAATGTTATGGTTGACTGTTGGCCACTGAGGAGAGGCCGATGCATGAATTAATGAAGAGGAAGAGAAGGAGAACCAGTCTGACGGCATGCACACATGCACACTCACCAAGGCAGGATAGGAAGGATATCCACTAAGTTTGGCCCAAACTAGTTTAAGGGGCTCCAGATTTAGTGGTGTAGTGTTAGCAGGCATCCAAATATTGCTGCTGTCAATCTCTATGAAAGTAGGAATAATGGAAGGTTATGAGGGGTTCACCGTAAAAAATGGCGCAGAACACCTCAAGAGCCACGGCAGTATTTAGCCAATCAGCAGCAGTGGGTCATTTCTTTAACGGAAGCATGCCGAGTCAATAACCAGACACCATTACGCTTCTAATGCCACTTCCAAAATATTTTTTTTGATATATTTATACATTCTTAATTCAAAACAGAATTAAAAAAATGTTCTAAAAATGGTTTTGGTGTGGTCTGGAAAGTTCAAACATGTCATGTGACTAATGAGCCCACTGAGACTCTGACATGCTTGCGGGTCAGAATGCAGAAGTAAGCCTTCTATTTCTGAAAAAAAGCACGTGGCAGGCCAAAAGATTTCACTCAGCATATTGATGGCAAGCAGTCAAGGAAATCGTTCAAGAAATACTGTTAGGGATGAAATTACCTTTAAAGGGTTAGTTCATCAAAAAAAAAAAAAAAATTCCGTCATCATTTACACACCCCAAGCAGTTCAAAAAGCCCCTACATACTTTCCTTGAATAAAAAATGACATGTTTTTTTATTTCTGCTTTTTTCTATGCAAGAACAGGGACTGTCAAGCTCCAAAAATGGGATTAAAGTAGTCCGCATGACCTCAAGTCATTTAATAGATTTGCATAAAGAACATGCCGACATTTAAGACTTCAAATCTTCCCCTCTGCCATAGCAGTCAAATCTCATTTGCTTTGTGCATATTCAAAAATGATGTGACACAAAACAAGGTAATTGGACAAATTTGAATATGCAGCAGTTCACACCAAGGATGATAACATTATATATATATATATATATATATATATATATATATATATATATAACCATTATGTTTTAATTGTCATTTTAATCGGGGTTGTCACAATATACCCATATGGACGTTAACTGTGATAAACAGTGTGTGTGAGAGATATATATATATATATATATAGATGAGGAACACTGATGAATGATAACACTGCCAATCATAAAACACCTGACTTTAAAGAGCTTGAGCATTTAAAGTGGCAAACGGCACAACTGCAGAGCGCGCTTAAAATCAACAAAGTTATTGTTGGTGTGGCTGCTAATATAGTTATTGCAATATTTACCGTGAGCTTGTGATCACTATACAGTTTTACTGTATGGAAAAGAAAGGCGCTAATAATTTCATGTGTTTTACAGAGAAAAGAATGATTTGGAACGACATGAGGGTGAGTAAACGATGACAGGATTTTCATTTTCAGATGAGCCATCCCTTAAGGCGCCATGTTAAAAAGCGAACGTAAGCAGCAACTACCCAGAGGGACAGGATAAGCCGTGATGATTATTAAAACATGAAGGTTTTACACATGCAGACACTACGGCAGTAGGCAGAGGTCTTTATTGTGTTAGACAAAGCCATGAAGAGCAGGTCAGTAGCAAAGCAAGCAAAAGGAAGAACAGTGAGCTTCCACAGAGCTGACGGGACACCAATGCGGCTGCCAGAACGGGTCTGACCCATTTCTCAGAACTGAAGGATGGGGTGTAAAATCCCACATACCCGTTCACGCCTGCAAAAAGCGGGACGCTTACCTGCTGCCAGCTTGTTGGCTTTGGAAATGTTCCCCGGTTCCCCGCAATTGACCAGCTCCTTTTTATCATCCGTCGTATTTCGTCTCGTCATCGCCAGCTTCCCTTTCCCGCTCTTTGTGTGACTGACATCGCTAAAAGAGATTCAAAACGGCGTTTAAAGAGGACGCTTTTTTACATTATCCACTTTTTTTATTGTGTAATGTTGTGGTTTGACCATGAAAAAGGTCACCAAAGTTACAAAGCCACTCCAAAGGGAGTTATTCTCTATACCAGTTCGAAACTCCCTTGTAGTCTTAAGTTTTCTTCTAGGAATGAACACGTCACAATATTCCTTATTTAAATAATTCCCACCCAAATATTATGCAAAAAAAAATAAAACAGGGGTGGTTGAGTTGCATTAGTAGTGCATAGAAACACTGTTATGGTAAGGGCCGTGACATTTACTAAACAAGCTTGACCAATCACAACACGCTGATCCAGCCAACAAATAAGAGCGCATTGCACTTTTCGAAAGGAGGAGCTTCAAAGGCTAAATTCACACTACGAGCCTTATTGCTCAATTCTTGTGTAGAATTGTGACGAATGTTGCAGGGTTACTCAAATCCGGTCCTGTAGGGCAATTGCCCTGCAGAGTGTAGCTCAAACCCTGATCAAACTCACCAACCTGTAATTTTCTAGTGATCCTGATGACCTTTATTAGCTTGCTCTGGTTGTTTGATAAGGGTGATCAAAAACAAAAGACTAGTGCATAATATGGCCTCTTTAATTTATCATAACCTGAAAAACCTTGTATAGTACGCATTTAGAAATGGTATTTTATGTACTCGTTCTCACCTCGTGTTTTCCTGTATGCTCCCGCTTCCGCTGGAAGAGATGCTGGACTCTGAAGCACATCGGCGCCGAGGCTCTGACGGCCGATTCACAGGTATTCCTTTCTTTGGCTCCGAAAAACCATTAGACAAGCCTGCAGATTACAAAATAATTTTCTAAAATGGGCTACACACAGGCAAAGGCACCATGCTTCTCGAAATTAAAAGAGTAAGCTGTTTACCAGTATCCAAGCGTTTGATCGGACACTCATCCTCGTTGTCATCCTGACTGTCTCCACTTGCACTGCGCGTCCGTTTCCTGCGCTGGAGCAGGGTTTCGAGCCGAGGGATGACCACCGACAGGAACGTCTTCGTGCCCAGCTGAGGGCAGTCAATTGAGGATTCACTTGTGTTCGACTGCTTCTGCGGACTCGTGTTCTTTGACTTTCGAAACAGCACAGCCGTTCGCCGGTTGACCATATTCGCTGGTTCAGTAAGAGTGGAGGTAGCGACCATAACGTTATTTTCAGAGGGCAGAATGTCAGGGGAGAGACCGTTTAGAAGTGAGGTAGAGAACGTCTCCCCGAATTTGACCTTTTTCGGGCACTTTTCAGGGTTGGGCTCCATGGGTTTCAGTGTTGGAGGTTCACAGGGGCTGTCTGAGTTTTTCAGGAGTGGCACAGAGTCTGAAGGCTCAAGTTTTGGAGGTAATGACTTGTCACCTGTAAATGACAGATCAAGTATTTAGTACAAACCCATTTTGAAGAGATTCACAGTTCTTAAAGGAGGCTAATTCAAATAGATTTTTTATATTATTTAACCCCTATAATTAATAACATTCTAATTTTAAAAAGTTCAAATTATTATGCTATTATTATACATGTCATAATTTATGCCATGTAAAATGTAAATGTTCCCCCTTTTTTAACACCATGCCAGCTTCTAAGGCTATTTTCATGGTGAAAGCCATGTTTAGTTAGTCAAAAATAAGATAATTTTTTTTCTTAAGACTAAATTTGGATTTACTTGGTTAAAAACTTTTTCAAAAGTAAATAAAACAGAATAAAACAAGTTCCTCAAAGGGGTAGAAGTAATACAATTCAGCAAAATATGTTTAATGGAGAGTGGATACTGACAAGATGAACACTTTGGTGAATTTTCTCCTGTAAAAATTAATGTGCGAGTCTTGAGTGTCCTATCCAGCATCGTGTGTAAATGACGTGCGTTTATTAAAAGGGAATATGTTTTGTCCCAACATCAAGATTTATTTAACGTAATTTGTTGTTTAAGCAAGATTTTGACAAGACATGATTTTGAATCAGTTATTATTGAAGAAATCTCAATGAACTTCAATGCCAATATTAGAGCATTTGTTTCTGCAGTGAAAACTGAACTTTGGTCAAGGATGCGTATACCCTGACTCTGTTGATTTGTTCACTTGACTTTCCAGATTTAGATCCATCTGTGTATATTGGGGTATGTTGTGGGAACATTGCTCTTATGTCCAAAAATTGCTGGTGATAATCATTCGGATGAGCTTTTGATTTTTGGTTTCTTGCTAAATTCAGATAGATTTGGAGCTTTTTGAGACCCAATGGCAGAATTCTGGAAAAATGTGTTTTCCAAAATGTTTAGATTTTAAATGCATAAATTAAACAAACATATAGTGAGTTAACAGATAATGATAATGTGTTATTTTTTTAATGTACTGTATATATATTGATATAATTATGTGAAGTGGTTTTACTACATAAAAAAATATGACGTGTTTCAATAGGAGTGCACCTTCTTCCTCAGTAGCTTGTGGTACAAAAAGAGCCGCTTTTTCCTCTTCCTTGGGATTATTCTGCTCCAATGAAGGGGGCTCCGTTTTGTGACCCATTTCCATTCGCACATCACCGATGGTCTTTTTGAGCAACTTGAGGCGTTTGCTCCTGGAAGGACATGACTTCATGGCCGTGGTTAAATCCAGCATTTCCAACAGTCTTTTCAACTGTTCCTCTTTAGACATGTGTGCACGATTGCCTGGGTTTAACAGTCGATCAACTGGTACAAAAACAGAACAAAATTTATAATGGCTGACCAATAAACCTACATTTGTAACTTTCAATTTTAAGTAGACTAATATAGAAATGAAACATAGGTTATTACCATCATCCCAGGTAAATGATGGAGCTGGCTCTATTTTAGGAGGCTCAGCGAGGTGCATTCCACTGGCAAAGTCAAAGCCTATCCGTTCTGTGTCCCGCCGTGTCTTCCTGAGGATCACTCCACCGTGATCTCGCAGGCGCACAGCTGCGCGGTAGAAAAAGGTGTCCTTGGCGTTGTACTTCATGCAGTTGTTGATAATGAGGTTGAAGTCATCCTCAAACTCATCCAGGCTCTTATATTCATGGGCGTCAATGCGTTTTCTCATTGTAGAGAAGTCCATGGGGTGTTTGATGTGGTCTAGATAATCAGGAACCTGTACACAAGAGGGAAATCAAACATAGAAGAAAGTTATTAGCTTTATGTACACTCAAAGAATTTGGACACCTGGGGCCTGTACCATGATGGTAGCTGACCAAACTCAGGGTTACAGGATTAGTTGAGTTGACAAAACCAAACCAATCATATATGGCTTTGTTGGTACCATGATGCTGATCATCAGCTTTCTCTGTTCATGGGGTTCATGCGTGGAGCGAGTGCACATGAAAGTGTGACACCAGCAGTGAACTGTCAATCACATGCCTTTAAAAACACAAAGAACGCGTGATTCACTTCTCGCGAGACAGCCAACGAGATTCAACACTCTTTTGCTGAAGATTAATAGATTGAAGTATATAAAGAATTTAAATGCAAATGCATATATATATATGAATATAAATATAAAATGCTAGAGACTCAAACATGTAAGGTCACATTTTTAAAGCTTTATCTATTTATTCTACATCTTGTTACCGATTATCTGTATAATATTCATTTAAAATTAAACTAAAATTGCTTGTGTTTAATGGATTAAGGGTATATTCATTATATATATATCATTATATAAATCAATTATAAATCATATACAATTATTATATTAGGTAATTATCAATAAAGCCAGACAATATATTTTTTAATCATATAGTGACCTTTCATTTGGATTAAGCAAAACTGGAGGAGTGACTATTGCATCAGACGTATCACTTTGCTCACAGCTGATTGGTCCAATTTCAGTTTGAGAGCTCTTATCCAGAACATAACCTGCTCCGGAGCAGGTTAGCAGTGGAGCTTAAGTTACCATGATGATGAACACAGCTAAAAGCCAAGGCACTTTCATGGAGCCTAAAACCCAGGATTGGCGCAATCTAAACTGAAACTTACCTGGCTAGCCAGCAAAACTGGCTTCATGGTACAGGCCCCTGCTCATTCAATATTTTCCCAAATTTTAGAATAACAGTAAAAACATCAAAACTAAAATAGCACAAACAGGGCTCTAGCATTCTTCCCACTGATCACATGGTGCGACTAACTTTCTCAGTTGGTCGCACCCTTTTTTATTTTAATCATAATGACGTTACATGTTGATGAATTGTTCTCTTAATTTGTATATGCTGGTTTTGCATTGATGTAAAGATTGATACTGACAGTGACTAAAAGCTTGATATTTACTCAGTGTTTCCCCTACAATGTATTCACAGCGGCGCAGCGCAGCCGCTGGATTTTCAGCGCCGCTGCAAAATCTTCACATGATCAATAATATCACGACATTCACTTACACACTGTAAAAGAGAGAGAGAGAGATTGACGATTGCCAGAGAACTAAACAAAAATGTAGTCTGCTTACACTTTAGGGCTGTGATATTAATCTTATTTTCGCTTTATTTTTATTTTCCCCAAGGATTATGAAAAGTAGATATGAGGTAAAACTATTATAAACTATACCCGCGTTCCGTCTAGCGCAACTTCCTTCCCTTCACAGCGCGCGCTGTCATTTCTTCCCAAACATGCATTAAACGTCAGATTCAGCACAATCCGTGATTGGTGTCAAATGCTCTCTCCACTATGGCTAAATTGCAGGACTTGTTTGATAAAATTAAAAGCACAATAATCCGCGCAATAGACGCCGTTTCCAAGTTCAAGGCGGGGGTATGTGTGTGTGTATGTGTGCGCGCGCACGCTGCGAAACGAACCGACTTGCGCGACTAAACCATCAAATACACAACAAATAGCCTATATCTCAAAATGACCGGCATGGAGAGTATTCACTTAAACACAAATTTATCTTAAATGGCCGTAAATAGTTGGGAGAAATCAATGGGAGAATGATATGATTAGATCTCCATTTTGGTCTTAAAGGGGCAGCATCTAATAAACCTGCTGACGATTGAGCCAATAATGTGAATCAAACAACAAAAGGCAAAGAGAAAATTACATGCAGCTCTTGTATGTTATGTGATGCTCTTTTTTTTTTTATTCTTTGATTAATAAAAAGTTACAAAGAACATTGTGTAATAATATTTCAAAATATTTTAGGTTACTGAATGATTAAATGTTTGATTAAATAAATGCAGGCTTGATAAGCATAAGAGGCTTTTAGCAAAAACATAAAATAGTATCCAAACTTTACACACACACAACTTTTTTTTTTTTTTTTACATTTGAGCCCCTGCCCCTTAGGAACTTCTGCACATCCCTGGAGGTTAGTGAAGTAAAATAGGCTATGTAAGCTAGTCACCTTTTAAACTAATAAAAAGTTTCATTTGGATTTTAATGTTCAAAATGTCCATTTCTATCCACAAAACTTGCCAGAAGTCATGGTTTAAGATGTTATTTTAAAAAAAATCATTCCGGAGGTGCATGCCCCCAGACCCTCCGGCACGTAACAGCACCGCTGCTGGAAAAATGTATAGGGGAAACACTGTTACTAAATATTTTAATCTGAACATTGTTTCCAACAAGCATACATTTAAAAGAAAACATTACTAAAATCATATATAACATTAAAGTATTATGTGATTAAAAACACTGAATATCATATTTTATTTTTCCGCAGCAACAATAGCGCTGTATGGCAGATCTATCGCTTTTATTTCGTTTTTAATACGTCATCAACTACCTGATATTCCGATTCTCAAATGCATGCAAGTGAACGTGTTTTTTTGTTGGAAAAAAACCTTTATAATAGGTTTGATAGGCGCCACCATGTTAGTTTGTGCCGCAGTTCAGAGAATCGGATCTGTCATATTACAACACAAATTCATCCACTTCTCCCGAAATACATGAAAGTAAGTGACCGGTGAAGTAGGAGAAGAAAAGAGTAAACTTTATAGTTACTACACAACCTGTATCTGATATGTCAAAAACACCTCATCAAATTATATTTGAATGGATTGTTATTGACGCTTTTCCCTAGACATCAGTATATATTTTACAAACTATAAATGTATTGTTTTGCTAGTACTTATGTGCATTTAAATGTCTGACACCTAAAATAAACCTCATGTGGTTGAAAACACTAAATAGTTGACATTAAGCACTCGAACCAATGCGACCGCGTGATTTAACTCGCACATTATCAAAAAAAGGATTGCATTTGCAACCATTTTGGTCGCAGTCTAGCCCTGACAAATGAAGAAAAAAAAAATCTATCAAAACTATCATGAGGGTTTATATACTTTGATGCAAAAGAGCAAAATAGATATATAATTTCTTTTAATTAACATATTGCTTCAAAGCCTGTAATATTGTTCTGTTTTTATGCAAGGAAGCACCCTATATAATGTTTTTCCATAAAACAACAAGCACTATTTATTTCATTTCTAAAACTAAAAAGCAAAAATAAACTGTAATAAATTCTGTTCTGCTTATAATCCATTTATTATTCAAATTTTCTAAAACCCCTGCTGTTTTATGCAATATTTTCACACCAGGAATTTTCATATTAGAACAACAGAGTTTGATATGGTCAACATGACTCATAGCCCATAGGAATGAGGCGGCCTTACCTCTGTGATGCTGACAGGCTGGGAAAAGATTTTAGTCTGGTCTTTCTCCAGCAGCTGATCCAGCACTGCTCGCAGCAGGACAGGAAATGGAGTGAGCTGCATCTCCAAAACCGACTGCTGCAACTTCATCTGTAGAAACCAGACCAAAACATGGTGGAAATTACATCAACTTTGTCAACAACATCAGGAATCTGAAAAGTACCATAGTTTCATATTAAATTATAAATAAAATAAAAAGTTCTCTTGTAAGTTTCTTTCTCTTCCACCTGGCATCACATCATCTGAGATCTACAACTGTACCTCCTCTCTCTTTAGCTTCTCCCTCTTGCGGATGAGCTCTAGCAGTAAGCGAGCACGCTCCAGGTCATGCCGTAAGCGGTGCCAGTCCTTTAACTGCTCCGTCAGAGCTTGATGGTCCTCGACATTTGGTGCCTGTCATTCAAAAACAAATCCTCTTTCAAAATTCATATGAATATGAACTGGGCTATCAATCACTCCGGTCCGAGAGAGTCTCACCTCTTCTGGTTCTTTTTGCATTTGTATGCCGGTCTGCAGACGCCTTATTAGCGGGACGCCATTCCTCGACTGTCTCTTGAGCATCCAGTAACTGAGTACCCGTTCCACAAACATTTTCTTCTTCTGGACAGAAACTTGATTGAGGATTGTGTTGAAACTATAAGGAAGGAGATCCACAAGTCAAACGTAAGGCAAATCACAGAGATTCAAAACTAGGGATGCACGATATATTGAAATAAATTTCGCAATATATCATTTCGCAATATGGCTTAGATTTAGATTAGAGTGGCACTGCTCATCCACACGCATACAGCCCATGACACAGTGCTTCACTAGCCCACATGTAACCAGCAGCGCATACATCCATTTTAAAGCTCAATGGTTTAACATTTGAAAATGATCAAATTAAGATGTAAATATTAGTATTGTAATTTTACAGTCTTTTTTTATTTTACAGTTAACATTTAATATATTTCTTATTTTGTTTAAATATTATTTAATAAATAACACACACACACACACTTACAAACACAAAACTAAAAAAATATTTGTTCTGAGGAGTAAAAAAAATATAATTTTCCAGCTTTTTAATTATTTTTACTTTGCACTCCCTAACAAAATCACCCCACTCATTCTAAATAAAGCTTTTCAAGTCATCTGGTGAACAATTGTATTTCTTTTAGGGATGCACGATATATCGGCAACATATCGTTATCGGCCGATAAATGATTGTTTTTGATGTTATCGTTATCGGTCCAATAAGAAAATTTGACCGATATAGTCAAGCCGATAGATAATGTATTATTTCCTTCAGCTGAGACGGACGCGCTGTCCACCATGATGGGTTTGAATTGCTCTAAATATGTTTGGAATCACTTCGAAAAGGAAAATACAGTTATGTGCAACATGTGCAGCGCAAGTCTTCTATAATCTACATAAAATGATAATGAGAATAGAATAGGCTGTAAAAGAGCGTTGTGTTTCAGCGCGTTTGTTGAGGGAAGAGCGCGCCCACGGAGTTACACCTTCATGACGAGCACAGTCAAGTTCGCTTGTGCATTCACAGCCTTTTGTACCATTGTAAGTTGTAATATTATTTATTATTATTCTGTGTATGTAATATCATATAGGATGCGTTTGGTTGAGTTAATAAACGATGCAGTAAAGCACTTCATTGTACCGGTCTTTAGCTTCAGCGCGCGCCCACGGAGTTACACCTTCATGACGAGCACAGTCAAGATCGCTTGTGCATTCACAGCCTTTTGTGCCATTGTAAGTTGTAATATTATATTTATTATTTTGTGTATATAATCCCATAAGGATGCGTTTGGTTGAGTTAATTAACGATGCAGTAAAGCACTTCATTGTACCGGCGCGCGCATTTCAAACAGAAATGCACAGCATTAATAACTACTGGGACTGTCCTATAGGCTACATAACACTGCAATGAGAATATTTCTGTTATAAAACGTAGTGAATTCTCTGGGTTTAGTTGTTTTTCAGCGCGCTGTTGTGGGAAGCGTCAACAACGCATTCTGACCAGCACAGTCAAGTTCGCTTGTGCATTCGCGTCATTTAAAGCATATGTAAGTCGTAATATTACGTTTTTGTAGTATAAACATCTGATTAAAGTCATATAGGATGTGTTTCGTTGAGTCAATAACCCGCAGTGCTTCACTGTACCGGTGATCATCTTAAGTTTCAGCACGCGCTCTCAAACAGGGGAAGAGCATCCACAGGAGTTATAACACTTCACCTATGCGTGATTTTGTGCTAATACAAGTTGTAATATTATATTTATTTTGTATAAATATCTGATTGTTCTCATATATGATGCGTTTAGTTGTTAATTAAACTTCTAAGCGCTTCAGTTTATGGTTGTTCGTTCATTCTCTCCAGCTTCGGCGCGCTCTCAAACAGCAACATTATTCCTAATAGACTAGACTAATATTACAGATGTTTACTATTACTGTAATATTAAACATATTTTTTTTTTCAAAAACACAGAAGCATTATTTTTAATAATTAGCACTTTTATTGTTCTCGTATCATTTCCATCAACAATATGGTTTGATTAAAACCATTTCTTTATCGTCTGTGCGGAGGTTTTCATGCACTTGCATTCTGATTCTTTATTATGCAGCCTAAGTAATGCTGTTCAATTACTTGTTTGCATTATTTAGGTATATTATTTTTATTTTTTAGACAATATAATTTTTGGTAACATTTTAAAAATAAGGTCTCATTTTATTAATGCATTAACTATCATGAACAAACAGAGAGCAATAACCTTTGTTTCTTTTAGTAATAAAATGTTTGTGTTTTGTAACAGTCCATTCACAGTTCATACCTAATGTTAAAAGACACAACTTTGGGTCTGAATATGTTGAGATTAACATGAACTAAAATTAATAAATCCTGTTGAAGTATTGTTCATTCATTGTTGGTTAACTAATACTAACAAAAATTAAACCTTATTGTAAAGTGTTAAAAAAAAAATTTGGCCATATGAGTGTAAAATTAATTTGAAAAGGTAAGGAATCTCACACTGGTTCAAATAGGCTACTGTAGTGTATAGGTTTGATTTATGTTGAAGTGTTTGGGACATGGCTTAATGGTGAGCCTTTTGTTTTTGTAATCAGGCTCTCAGAGTTTATTAAAATTTGTATTTAGATTTATCGGCCAATATATCGGTTATCGGCTTTCAAATATTAAGAATTATCGGTTATCGGTATCGGCCAAAATGTTCATATCGGTGCATCCCTAATTTCTTTATATAGTAATATATAGTAATATATATATATATATATATAGTCACATATCACAATATCATGCAGCCCTAATCATTACAATTCAAAACAAGCTTTCAGCAAATCTTTCCATTAAAAAAACATTTCTTCAAATGCACACCTACCTTTTAGGCGTAATACTAGGCCCGGAAACAGTCGGAACCACTGCAACGGGCTCAGATTCTGGCTTTTTGTTCTTCTTCTTCTGGCATCCTTTTGCTCTCTCCCTGTGAGCGGCTTTCTGACACAAACCGTTCTTGGGTTTCGAGTCCTCGTATATAGTAAGAGGTCTCCTCACGCAACCGTTTGGGGTATGAGAGCAGCAGTACGCCGTTTTCTTCACAGAGAATGTTGTGGCTCCTGATTCAGTGACCTCTTTGATGGGCTCCATCTTCATGTAGAGACCGGCTTTCTGAGCGCAGCTCACGTGGAAAGCCGTGTAACAATTGGCCTTGCTGCACTGAATGCAGGCGCCCACTCCTTTCTTCTTACACAGGTAACAGGTGAGTTTCCAGCGAGCTGGAGGAATGTTCGCCACGCCATCGATTGGTTCGATGAAAACCGTATTGGTGAAACCGACTTCCGGGACCCAGATGGCACAGACCACGTGCCCCCATCGCTCGTCATCTGTTCTCTTAAGCGCACCACCTTTATTCGGACAGAATATGCACTCGGGGAGCTGGGAAGGAGAATTTAAGCAGTGGCGGCAAAGCCAGCGGCCCTCTGGGATGTGGGGGACACCGTAACACTCCTGATGCACGGCGAGATTGCACATGTCGCAAAACAGAATTGCATTACTGTTCTGGCACTCACCGTCCATGCAGATGCAGCAAACAGCGTCCTCATCTATAAGTGGCTGCGGTTCTCCTTGACCCTGGCTCTCGAAGAAAGACTCCTTCTCGAAGCGGTCCATGAGGAACTCAAAGACGTTCTGAGAGACCTGGCTGTAGCCGTCACTCTTCCTCTTCTCATTGATCAGCTCAAGCCAGGCGTAGTCTTCCTCGTCCATGTCGTATTCCACCTCTTCGTCGAGCTCGTCCAGCGTCTTTTCCACATAGGTGTAGTACGTTGACGGCCTCCGCGGCACCGCTGGGAGGTTGTACTCAACCGTTCGTATCTTTGGCTCCGGTAGCCTGCCCTGAGCTGGCGAACCCTGCACAGTTGTCAAAGCGGCGCTCTTCTTCTGCTGGCTGTTTTTAAGGCGCACCGAGCGCACAAGGACCTGTTGCGGCTTCTCCGTGTTCTCCTTGTTGCTGGTGCACTCGCTGATCTCCTGAGCTAAAGGGTCATCACTGTCGATGACATCCAGTTTGTCATAAATGCTGAGCCTGTGCACGCGGCCGTCGATCTCAATCTCGACCATGCGCTGAGCCTCTGCATATGTCAAGGTCTCGCGGTTGCGTGAGGGTTTGATGGGCGAGGGAGGCCTCTGAGGGGTGGCGACACGATTATGTCGAACCTTCTTCCTCATTTTGAATGACTCAGAGGAACTGAAGAAAAGAAAAGGACACATCATCTTTCAACTGTTTCAAGCCACAATTTGTATCCCCCACCAAATTACATTTCATTTTGAATAAAATAGTTGCCCATAAATCTACAATTCTAGATTGAATTACAAACATGCATGTTATTAAACCAATCCAACACTGCAACTACACTGCATCACTGTAAAGGCCTGTTCACACCAAGAACTACAACGATAACAATAACTATATTAGCATCCAGACAATAACCAGCAATAATCAGATGGAAAAATATTGTTCTGAAAGTAATTGTGACAATATGGTTGTAATTGTTAAGGCCTGTTCATGCCAAGGGCACTAAAAAAAAAGTCCACACTACTATGATAATGATAATGACAGAGGCACAATATAATTGTCATGGACGCTAATATAGTCATTGTTCTTGATGTGAACAGGTCTTAAGCGCTTTAAATGCTTGAGCTCTTTAAGTCGGTGGATTCTGATAGACTGTTAATGTTTTTATCGTTCATCAGCTAGATAAAAAATGTTTTACATGTCATAAGACTTTCGTTCATCTTTGGAAAACAAATTAAGATATTTTTAATGAAATCTGAAAGATTTCTGTCCCTCCATTGACAACTATCACTTTGACGCTTCAAAAAGTTCATAAAGAGATTGTAAAACTAATCTATATGAATCGATCGGTTTAGTCCATATTTTCTGCAGAATTCAAATTTTTGGGTAAACCATCCCTTTTTAAGCAGGGCTGCAACAACTAATCGATAAAATCGATAATAATCGATGATGAAAATCACTGACAACGATTCTCATTGTCGTTTAGTCGGGTCTGCCCTCTGTGCACAGAAAACTTCAAGCAGTCACGCCAAATTTAAGCACTGAATAACGCATTTCTGGACAAAATGCATCTAAAAATAGTGGAGTGGAAACTGCTGCGGGAAAGACACGTGATCCAAGCTGCCAAATTTAACATACCCTATCAAACGCTTTGACAGATTCGTGTGCGTCCCCAGCGCAAAACATTCACTTCACAGGTTATATCCTTATCTGTAAATGTTACTAATTCACACGAGTATTTCCATTTTGCATGTGCGTCCTGCAGACAGTCTTCAAAATTCGCTGAACAAGCGCCGGCACGCATCAAACTTATGAATTTATTTTTCAGCGCAGAAACATTCATTTAGCTGGAATATCTGCTGTTGGACACTCGATTTAGGTCAAAAAGTTAACATGTAATTCAAGTATTGTGAGTAGTAACTGCAAAGGGGTAACGGTGTGATAAAAAAATGACAGTAAAGGCCTGTTCACACCGGGACGATTTTCGCACGCGTTTATCGCCGACGTTTAACGCCTCGGGACTAAACAATGGGCGCCAATGTGAGTGTTCACACCGACGCGCAAAACGCCAGGCGTAAAAGCGTCATTTTTTAAAAAACGCCTCGGGTTCGGTTTTTTATTTTGACGCGGCGCGTAAAAAACTGTCCGACCAATGAGTTCGGCGCTTTTGTTCACGTGCCTGGAGCTGCTGAAGTGACAGTAAAACACGACTTGGTGGCGCTCGAGCACAAATCGGTCTTGCCGAGCACACATTGATACGACGAAGAAGTAGTAAGTAGACAAAGAAGAAGATGAACTGCTAATGCTGCTTGCCAGTTAGCAAAAAGTGTGTGAATGGTTTTGTCCATATACATAATATGTCTATGGTTTTGGCAAGCACGTAAATACTGTCTCTCTTCTCCTTCTGTGTGACAAGCGAGTGTCAGAGGCTTAAAGTGCCGCAGCACCATCTTGTGTACCGGGAGCGCATCGACTGAATGTGCACGTTCACTCGGCGCAGCGCCAGTGAAAATCGCTTGGGTATGAACACTCAAGACGCGCCGAAAAACGGCACGAAAAACGTTGGCGATAAGCGCGCGCGATATTCGTCCCGGTGTGTACAGGCCTCAACAGCTTACTGTGTCCATGGCGAATGTGTGTGTGCTTCTGCAGAACATTCCTCTTATCTGCTGACAATGAGCTTGTGATTTTGTTTTTTCTTTAATATCATTTTAATGTAGGGATTTAAACCGTCCTTTTGCTTAGTAACTTTTTTGCACAATGTATTAGAGCTGCAACTAACGATTATTTTTTCTGTCGACTAATCTAACGATTATTTTTTCGATTAGTCGACTAATCTAACGATTATTTTCCAGATTAATCTTATTATTCTTTTTTACTGATTATTGTATTTCAAAGAGGGTAGTGAATTTGTATATTATTTTAACATGAAATCAATGAATGATGACAATATTAATTGTATTTCAGGAAGGGTAGTGTACATAGTATGCCATTTTATAATGAAATATATGAACACAAGAAGCTTTTTAAACATAATATATAATGATACTATTCATCATAAAATGTATACAGAGTAGGCCTAATTAGGAAAAGTTGTTCACTATAGTAGTTGAGTATGATTTACTTATTGATTTGTGTCAATAGTAAACGAAAATGCACTTGTATTTATCTGCAAAAGGTTCACATAAAGGAGCTTTCAGCATTGTGTTAATGTATAACTAGTCGTCTATTTTGACGATACATGTGCATAAACAACGACTAAAGCTGCCAGAAGTTTTTGCCCAAACTTCAAAGACACATTTAAATTATTAAAGCTAGAGGCATATCTTAACTTTAATGTTACTTTAATCATGTAAACTACCTATATACAGCAAGTTATTATGCATATGTGTTTGGGACAGAGCGGAACCAGGTCGCATTAACGGCAGATATATGCAGCCCATAATAAATAAAAGCACGAGACATACTGGGGTCGGAGAAGAACCCCTGAAAATGTGACCGTCTGTTGCAATACACGCGCCACGGTTCAGCTACGCGAGAGAACACTAGCAGCATGGTTGCCAGGTTTACACAACAAAACCCACCCATTCGTTACTCAAAACTAGCCCAAAACAAGCCCAATCGCGTTTCGGGGAGGTTCTCTGGTAAACATCGCGTTCGGGGGGTTAAATATGTGTGTTTTTTTGCTTCAACCTGCGGACATGAGACACAGCCCGCGGCAACAGTGTAGAAGTAGCCCAATTCCGCGGAAAAAAGCGGACTTGGCAACACTGACTGCAGTGTGAAAGCTCCCGCTCTCCACGCGCACAGCTCCTGCTCTGCCACCGCGTGCAGTGATAAACCGGCGTTACAGAGCGAACAAAGCACAGTTTTATTCGGCTTCTGTTTAAAGTACTCCCACACTTTTGAATGTCGCGGTCTGGCTTTATATGATAAATGATCATTTTCACTATGCCCGGGAGCAGAAGCTGCCATTATTCTAGATCTTCTGTTCCATTCTAGAACGTAAATAATGTGCCGCCGACGCATTTCACGCACGTCGACGTATTTTCGTAGTCGACGTCATCGACGACGTCGACGCGTCGTTGCAGCCCTACAATGTATAGCACAGATATACCCTTACGAAAATTAACCATGCTTTGTGGCGCATTGATTACCGTTTGTATAACCACACATATACCATAGTTAAACTATGGATTTGAAGCAAAACCATGGTTAATTTGTGGTTACCATGGAATAACTACAATAACCTTGTTTTACTTATATATAAGTACTTACTTTTTTTATACGATTAATCGGAAAAAAATAATCGACCAACTAACCGAAAATCAAAATAATAGTTTGTTGCAGCCCTATTTTAAAAGTAGTGCATATTTACCATTTGAAGCGTAGTCTCTTTTATACGCAGCAAAAATAGCATGTATTCGACAAAAATTCCAGAATAGTCTGCAAGCTGACCATCTAGATAGC
This sequence comes from Gobio gobio, assembly GCF_949357685.1. NCBI lineage: Eukaryota > Metazoa > Chordata > Actinopteri > Cypriniformes > Gobionidae > Gobio > Gobio gobio. The sequence continues at coordinate 21,082,231 of NC_137121.1, forward strand.
GCGGTGAATGTTTATATGACTGTCAACGAACGGGACGCTACATATTATTCAAAATATGCAAGAACAAACTTGGAGTCCTCCACGATTTGCATTATTTGCGAAAAACAAAGCAATACATGCCATGTTGTAAGTACTGTAATTATGTAATTTCTAAGATGGGAATTTTCTACCTGTACCACGTGACTGATGTACAACCTGACTGTTGCAGACTACTTATGCGTTGATAGTGTTGCTGTTGCCATAGAAACGCATAAATCCCGTGAACAGCTCCTATTACGGGAAATTCCTACTTCCCACTTCTGAAGTCGTGATTACGAGCTCGTCTTTCAATGCTTCATTCACCATGTCGTAATTACCGTAGTCTCGAGATGACAACACGTCACGTGAAGACAGCATAGCTACTGTAAGCATACATCCCATCCGGTACCCATGGCAACCTAAACCCAAGTTTGAAACCGTTGGCATAGAAACAGAAAACGCTCTTGGGTTTGAGTTGTCAAAATGTGGATTTTGTCATCTGATATTGTAAATAATAAATGTAAAAAAGACGATATTAACAACACAGCAGCATTTAACGTGATTGTCAATTTGAGGCTTAATTGACTATTTTTATTAAAATCCCTACCGGACTTTAAAGCTCTGAAATATGATACATTAACCCATTTAACTAATGCATTGGCGTGTAACAACAGAAAACAGCCTCGGTTTGCATCCAGGCTTTTGTTTGTTTGAGGGGGCAGGGCAGGACAAGGCCAAACACACTGGACTGGAAAGAAAACACACTCAAACTGAGCAGCAAGGGCACACACACGGTATCCGGCGGCCTGCTGGTGGCTGTGCTAGTGAGCTAATGCTGCTTGGAGAGACCCACCGACATTACTGCAAACATGGCGTCAAACAAAACAAAACAGTCGCTGTAAAATATGAATACACACGAATGTTTCAGGCTGCAAATATATAAATAAACCCTAAGGGACATTGCTGTTTGTTCTTACCTTCACCGTCGACGTTAAAAGAATATTTAAAGGCAGAAACGTTACGGCCGAGCTAAAAGCAGCAGCGGTGTGGCCTACTGAACAGCAGTAGGTTTAATCCGTGCACGAGCCGCGCTACCGTCCACCAGCCACTTCTCCGTTGTATTCCGATGGTAATATGAGGTATCCGTAACGGTCTTCCGGGTCCAAAAATAAGCATTTAAAAGCCGGAGTTACGCGCTCAAGATAACCGCAGCTCGACCATGCTAACGTGCCTGTTTTCGGTCGTTATTGGGCTGGCCGTATGGACACTATGCTAGCAGGCTAGCTCGCCTCTCTTCCCCCCACAACAATGCGGCTGCAGCTCTCCATCGCCTTACGCTCTGCGTCATCGCGCACGGCGTCGTGCGCATAGCGTCATTACGTTCATCGGCAAAACAAGGAAGTGGACATTGGACAGCGCCCCGTCGCTTGATTTTTGATAAAATACATGATAAACCGTGTTCTATGTGATTCTAATAGTTCCATTTTTTATATTAATTCACTTTAGACTGTATATTGCGGAAGAAATACCAAAATTAAACGCCCGTTTACCGAGTATACTCGCCTATAGTTGCCTTTTATGTGTCTATGGTCTGTACCAGAAGGGGCGCAGCTAAAGTGGTGTTTTGTTTGGGAACCTCTGGGTGCTCATATTATAATTAAAAGTGTTAAATCTATGTTTTCCATGCTGTGAAAATACTGGAAATAATAATTGTCTATGAATAAATGTAAATATATTATTATTCTCGGCTCTAAAATATAGGTTACGATGGCCAAAAGTATGTGGACATTCTAGTCAAAGTATTTTCAAATCATGAATCGGTGATTTAATAATATCTGAATAAATGATTTATTATTAGTGGTTCTGTGTGAATTCTAATTATTTATATGGTAAATAAAAATGGTTCTACTCTCCTCACAATTCATGGGAAAGTCACTACTAGCACTGCTTGATTTATTGAAATAGGCCTATCAGCTGTCAACTTATTATCAGGTTTATCATTATGATTATGACCTCATATGTTAATGTAAATCTTAGGCTGAAGTTGATGAGTTATCTTGAGTAAACTAACTGATCCAGTTACACAACACGATAAAGGCAGGGCTTCATATCGTTTTCATATGGCGATTGGCGAAATATGAAATCATAATTTGACTGGAAAATAGATTATTGTTTTGTGTAAATGTTTGGGGTTTTTTCTCATCATATTCTAGTATTTGACTAATTTGCCATCATTTGACTCATTGGCTAATGGTCATTACGTTTCACATTAATTTTGTAACCAGCAGGCTATACATTTGAAACCTTAGAAGCAGTAGGTAGCTACAACTTAACTTAATCTCAGGTGATTATACATCTGAATCATGCATTACATAACGAATCATTAAAATCTTACTCAGCTTTCTGACAGTAGGCTAATGCTTTACCGCCAGTGTGTCATCATCTCCTTTGCATACTCTGTTGACTAACGTGGGTAATGTTAACTATTCATCAGGATGTTGGACATTTCGTGGAAAGGGTGAGTCAGATACACAATTTGTATATCTACTTACTTACTCAAGTTCAAAATCAAAATATGGGAAGGGACTAAACTGAATTATTGAATTGCAAGACCATTTGACCTTTTACTTTTCTTATTATTTTACTGAATGATGTATGCTGCCAGGAATTGTTCTATTGATTTCAGTCCAAGGTTAAATTTAACGCCCTAAACCTATAGGGGGCAGCATTTTCACACAATGTATAACTCAATCGTCTGTGGTGGGACATCATTGGTTGTTTTTTTTTAAATAATAATAATAATAACTACGTTATTGGCAAATGTCAAGGCCCTTTTCACACCAAAAACGAAATGATTCAGAAGAAAGTTTCTCTTTCTTCAGCAATAAAAAAAGGAAAGCCAAATATGTTTAACTAAAGTCATTTTTTCTTATTAGTATAGTTGAATGGGATCATCGAAGGTCAACAGTAAAGACATTGGTTGAGATTAAATACATAAATTGTATTATTTAACATTTGAATTATTGAGGTTTGTGCAATAGTTTGCATTTCACTGGTTTTATTCATTTTGAGGAATACTGGATCAGGTTTTTTATCTGGAACCACACTAAGCAGGTTTATGCAGCACACACACACACACACACACCTCACTTATGTAAATATAAGGAGCAAACAGACACAAACATGTTACATATGAAAGGAATTTATTGTGTCCAATATAAAAAAATAAATGTTTCACCAGTTAAAAAAAAAAAAAAAAAAAAAAATCCACACTGTCACAGTGGAAGGACTAAAACACATTTTTACTTCCACTTCACATGGAGAAAAAAAAAACTGATTCTAAATTTTACACTACATCAGAAAATGGCATCACTAAACATCTCAATCTTATATTTGTATCAGTATTAGATAAGCTTTAGCGTGTCTATGATCCTTTAGGTTAAACTAAAGATAAGCCCAGGGAACTCTTTACATTTAACAATTTCAATTTACTTTTTGCAGATGGTATAAAATGAATAAATAAATAAATAGCCACTGAATGTGGAATGTTTGTATTGCATGAATAAATAAGATACATGGAAGATAATGTACATAAATACAATACAAATACTTGTATTTAAAAAAAAAAAAATTGTAAAAAAATGAAATAAGGAAAGACAAGTCCATGAATATTGCATTGATTGTGCACATCACTCAAGTCTCTGCTAAGCAAAGTCTAAAAAGTGACGTCAACAGAGATGTAGTGGAAGACATTCAGAAAACAACAACAGAAGGGAAAACCATCGAAATATTGTATATGAATGGCAGAGCAGCAGAGAGAGTGTAAAGAGAGTAGTAAGTGTGTACTTCAAGTATTCGACCACTAGAGGGCAAGGGAGACCCACCACATAACTAGATACAGTCTTTGAAGGTTCCCATGAATCCAGGGAGTTCCCCTAAAATCCATGAAAATCCACCTGGCGTCTGTCGTGACTTGAATCCCATAAAAGCAGCTTTCCAAAAAAGGCACCGAAAACTAAAAAGATAGTCTAAAAGGAAAATAATGTCCAAGCTCTATAAGAGCAACCAGTAAGATCAAAGGATCACTAGCATTGCTGCTCACGCAATCCCTACGGGTAACAACTCACCCTTAGCAAGAAAAAAAAAAAAAAAAAAAAAAAAAGAAGACATTTAATGTAACATAAATAGAAGTCCTGATAACCAACAGACTGGGAACAAGGGCAAAAAGGTCTGAGTCTGTTCAATCGGCTTCCCTCATCCGTCAAAGGCTGTCTTTGCCCGATTCTGTGCTGATAGAGTGAAGTGTGATGTCGACGCTTTCTGCTGTCGGGCTTTCTTCCGTCCGCATCCACTGATGCTCAAATATCTGCTCCAAAGTGGGTCGATCTGAAGGTCTCAAGCAGAGGCACCATTTGATGAGCTGCTGACACCCTGATGGACGGAAAAAAGCAGCAAGGTTAAACTTCACATCTGCAAAAGGGTTTAAAACCGAAAGATCAGACTGGTTTAGAACATACCTGGAGAGATTCTTCTCCTGAAAAAGAGCCGTCCCCTCAGGATCTCCTCGTCGTGCTCAAACGGGATGTCGCCGCACACCATGTCGTACAGTAGGACGCCGAGGGACCACACGGTTGCCGAGCGTCCGTGGTACCTGTGGTAACGAATCCACTCGGGGGGGCTGTACACTCGCGTGCCTGCAAAAACAAAACAGATTCGGTTTGGATGGAGATTTTTGGCTCATTTTATAATCGCCTTTTTTGGCTTAAAAGCACCGATTTTGATTACACTGCAGCACTGTATAATGAGCCACTCTAGTCAGCTGACTCAAGCAAAGGGGGCGCCAGCGGTCTGGCGTTTGCACAAATGCTCCTCCCTCCTCCAGTCTCGCTGTGAGCCCGGAGAACGGCTCGTTCCAAAAATACAAGCAAGCTGAAACAGGAGGGCGATCTAAAAAGGACACTTTCAGGTACAAACATTCTCAAGCTATTGGCAACTCCCTGTGTTTTCCGCGTGAGTCACTTCCCCCAACAAAAGCACCTTCACTAGGGGTGGTGTGACAGGCCCCCAAAGACCAGGAGTCGCTTGGATACCAAACAAAAACAGGGATCCGTGAAGGGATCACGTGGTCCCGCAACTCAGGTTTCACAACAAACAGATGCTACGCAGTAACAGCTGATCCCACCAACTTAGCTCATATTTAACATTTTAACTCAGATTAAAGTGCAAAAAAAAAAAAAAAGAGTTTGAATAAATTATACCATCAAGTAACATAAAAATAATGTATAGGTGATTATGGTCATAAATCAACCTGTGTGGATCATACTGAATAAAACATTCTCTCCACAAACAAACATTTATACAATTTATTTTTCTATATAAACTTTCTGTGTTGTAAAAAGATTAAAAGTGTAATGTCGTCAAGTCTTTCGCATAAAAATTTGTTTGGGAAAAAGCTAGTATCTAAGATAGTCTGAACTGGCTTAAGAAAAAAATTGGCATAAAACCTAATAAAATCCAGATTAAACCAAAGCCGTTTTCCCCCCCAAAAGTTCTCTTTAAATCTAATGCTGAATATTAAGTGAAATCATTATTATCATCATCATCATCAGGATTTGACAACGCATTTTGTTACGCGACGCAGGTGCAAAGGAGGATGGGAAAGAGTCAAGGACGCACCATCAAAGTCGGTGTAGACGGTGTCCTTGAGGATGGCCCCGGAGCCGAAGTCAATGAGCTTCAGATCTCCCGTGCGTAAATCCACCAGGAGGTTCTCGTCTTTGATATCCCGGTGAACCACCCCGCAGCTGTAGCAGTGCCGAACCGCCTCCAAAACCTGCCTGAAGAAGCCCCGGGCGGTGTCCTCATCCAGCGCGCCTTTCTCCGTGATGTAGTCGAATAAATCCTTCACCATCTCCGGCCTCTCCATTATAATCAACCAGCCGTCGGGTCTCTCATACCAATCTATGAGTTTAATGATCCCCTGAAACGTACTTCCCACTTTCTTCAACAAAACGATCTCGAGTGGAACCAGCGACCCGTTCTGGAATACAAAAACGCATGCATTAGCATTTAAGAAGTTAATAATAAAACGAAAATAAATCAAATGCTAGTTTACTTACAATTGTACCCCATTCGGTCACTCTCTCCTTGGCGACGTGTTTTACCGCAACCTAGAGACAAAAAATAGAAAACGCACATATGAGTGTGTGGCTGTGGCGCCAAACGCGGCCATGTGCTGCCACCAAAACAAAGCCAACGCTTACCGGCAACGCGTCTGAGATCCGAGTACCGGCGTACACCGTCCCAAACCCGCCGCTTCCCAGCACAGAACCCACATGATAAACCTTCTCAAACGGCTCCCTTTCGCTCTTTGCTGTAAAATGAATGTGAATAAACAGCGTTAATATAAGAATGTGATGTAAAGCGAGTGTGTATAACGCACGGTTGGCAACAAAATGGCTCCATACTCAGGTCACGGACAGGCGCGTGCCGATTAAGCAGATAGATACGTCGCGTATGGAAAATAAGGAGTAAATAATAGAATAAAGACACACTGTTAAATAAAAATTTTTTTATTGTTATGAATTTGGAGAACGACACATACCTGCTTGAAGTTGAATTTTCACCGGTAAGTGGTCGATGTTGGTTGTGTTGCAAATATGGGAAAAAGATCCAAACTTGGAAAGTAACATTTTTCGTTGTCTTCTCAAAACGATTCTTAGTCCTTAAGATGCGTAACTGTGCGTAGGACCGGAAAACACCGGCACTCCGTCCTTCACAGTAAACACCGAATTCCCTACAAAAATGGTATTTAGTAGTGGGACTCCGCTAGAAAATCCCACAAATGCTCGCAAAACGATTCCGAATCCTCTTCTACAAAGGTGTCAAACTCCGGTAATTATTCACAAATGTCCCCGCGCTCCCATAGTGAGAGAGAACTGCACACGTTTGCGCTTTTGAGTCTGGTCGGCGAGCTCAGTTGATGTGTCTGTGTGTGTGAGAGCGGGGAGACCGTATTAACTCTTAATTCTCGTGTTTGGGCGAACAGATCCCTACGCCACGGATACACTCAATACGCTCAAATAAAAAACAAACGCGTTCCTCAAAATTCTTTAGCGTTCCATAAGGGGCAAAAATGCTAAGTGGTAAAATCTAGAAAGACACTATAAATGTATGACATTTCATCAGCAGTTGTAAATAGTGCGCTGTTGAATAGTGCGAGACGCGCATGGATACCTCGTCTGAGAGCTTTGCGCTTAGGCTATATAACAAGACCAACCACGTTGCACAGTTTATAAAATCGCACAGTGACTAATTGGAGTAATATTGCTGGGTTGTGCCTGTCAAATAATGATAATGTTTAATAGAATAATAATGATGTGTTTTTAGCATGTCTGTCTGTCTGTCTGTCTGTCTGTCTGTCTGTCTGTCTGTCTGTCTGTCTGTCTGTCTGTCTGTCTGTCTGTCTGTCTGTCTGTCTGTCTGTCTGTCTATCTATCTATCTATCTATCTATCTATATCTCATTGTCTGTCTGTCTATATATCTCTATCTGTCTGTCTGTCTATATATCTCTATCTATCTGTCTGTCTCTATCTATCTGTCTGTCTGTCTGACTATCTATCTGTCTGTCTATCTATCTATCTATCTATCTATCTATCTATCTATCTATCTATCTATCTATCTATCTATCTATCTATCTATCTATCTATCTATCTATCTATCTATCTATCTATCTATCTATCTATCTATCTATCTATCTCATCGTCTGTCTGTCTATATATCTCTATCTATCTATCTGTCTGTCTCTATCTGTCTGTCTGTCTATCTATCTGTCTATATATCTATATCTGTCTGTCTGTCTATATATCTCTGTCTGTCTGTCTGTCTGTCTGTCTGTCTGTCTGTCTGTCTGTCTGTCTGTCTGTCTGTCTGTCTGTCTGTCTATATCCATCCATCCATCCATCTGTCCTTGTGTGTGAAGCCCTAAGTGTGTGTTAATAGTGAATTTGGGTTGATTGGAACCCAATCAATCAAACTATATTCACCCTATATCCCTGTTAATTAATTATATTACTAATCTGTGTACTGTTGTTGATTTATATGCAATGCAAATAAGTCATATAGTTCAGCTGTACATATATCTGGTGGGGTCATTGAAAGCCACAAAGTAGACTCTGTTGTATATATCAAATAGTTTTAGTTCTATTATTCAGTAACCGATCATGTAGGCTAACTGCATGGTGTAATGTCATAAAGTAGTATTCAATATAGAGTGTACGATTATACGAGAGTCTACATAAAATAATCGGGTAGATTCTTATATCAAGCATATGACTGAAGCTTTTCAGATTTATTTTCTGGGATTATCTCTTTGTCCAGATCAATCCTCATCATCTCTCTCATCTAAGGAGGTAATTTGGAAAGAGGCTGATGGAACTAGGCAGACAGGATGTCTCAAAGACAGGGAGACAAGGTAAACAGTGATCCCCTGCTGTGATAGAGGATGAACGACGTTATGAAAATTCATATGATAAGACGTGCTCTGCAAACAGCTGTGCACCCCAGACCCATTAGACACTGATATCAAACTGGAGTCAAATCGATGCTTAGCCTTTACATAAAACGGCTAAAAAATAATAACTATATCTCAGACCGAGATGAATAAAACGTGCAATTACACATAACTTTTGACTGCACTTTATGTAAATTGCTACAAATGGTTTCTGAGAATAAAACGTAATGAGCCATAACCGAACATCTTACATCTGACAGTGAATATGTGACATTCATTCTCTTATTACATGTCATTCTTCTCCTACCTTCCCAGAAAAAGAACCTATTCTCACTTTCATCTCATGCCAGATTCATTAGGTCATACCTCAGAAGGACTTCAAGGCTTTGGGAAGCTTTTATGAGACACACTGGAGCAATCAGGAGGGAAATCCCTCAAGGTTTTCAGCAATCACCTGATATAAGGGCAAAGCACATGTGTCCAAATGAACAAAAAGCTTCTACAGACCCCAATGTGTGATTTAGTTGGTGAGTACACATTGACACTTCATTATTCCTATTATAGTAAATTCAATGTAAAGTAGAAATGGCAAATCTCCCAACCTCACTGTTGGCCGCTGTTCTGTCATAATGACCTCTGTCTGACGTATTCCAGAAGAAAATGTGATAACCTGTAGCAAAAGTGGCTTTATGCAGCTTTACACATCTAATCGGACTGATCACAAAGACCCCCACTGTTTTGCGCTGACAAGAGGGGCTTATAGTGCACAGTTCCGAATCCTCTTCAGAGGTTATCTGGAGGGCAGGGTTATACAATCACTTACCTTTTCACTGGGCTGGAACATATGGTCCAATCCAAAGTATATTCAAAGATATGAAAAATATAATCACTTATTATTATTGTTCAAAACCTGAAAATGCGTTTTTTTTACATAATTGAAATATTGTTGGACAATTTATTTAGAGCTGTCAACTGATCCAAACATGCAATTCAATTATGTGTCGATTAACTGATTCAATGAATTATTAAAATTAAACAAAATATATATATTTTTAAATGGAATTTCTTTCCAAAATACTTTTGGCTATATAATTTTGAAATTATGCAGACCTATCGTAAGACACTTTGTGTTATTTGTTAAAGACACTAGAGGGCTTTCACACTTGAAATGGTTAGTCCTGGGTCGTTCTAAACCCCAAATAAACATAATCTTGGGTTATTTTGATTCACGTTTCACATTGCTCATAATTTACCCAGGGTTAAGGATTAATCCTGGGTATTCATAAACTTCTGTTTCACACTGAACATCCCTAAATGTTCAAATATGGTAACGTTCTTATTTGCATATTTGCGGTGTCAGCGTCACTGACTGCATGAACATCGCACGAGATATGTTCACATAAAGGCTCTGGCATTCTCATATTATCCATTGCTGACTGTACAGAATTCATCCTGAATGAACTTTTCGGACTTTAAAGGTCCACTGGACCTGTCGTGTTTTCTAACCATTTGGCATTTTCCCCCTCAAACACTGAAACTACAGTTTATACTGCAGAACCGATTGCAACTGCAGAGCCATATGTCACAGCAATGTGAGGACAGCAGTCTCAGAACGGTGTTGGGGTGGAGCTTATAACATAATTAAGGGTAGGTTTAGTGGTGGGGTTGGACATTCGTTAAGGTAGAGCTTATAGTTATAGTGTGGTTGGGGCGGGACAGGCGATCGTCAACGGCACCCTAACTTCACCCTAAGCTGCTGTCCTCAGACTGCTGTGGCGTGTATTGCATGTGGTTCTGCAGTTAGATATATCTCGTTTCTACAATATGTAGAGTTTCTGTGACTGTCCAAAGCACGCACGTGAATATGAGGTGCGCTATTGGTTGCCGGTTGCTAAGCATAGACATTCTAACACTGCATCGTTTTAACACTGTTCACATTTGACACCACAATGCGGGGTTGACTCGGCAAAAGCAGGGTTTCATAACCCCAGGTAAAAGGCTGTGCTAACTCCGCAAGTGTGAAACTTTCCTTTAGCCAGGGTTAAAAGCGGTGTTTAGAACGATGATAACCCGGGGTTACATGCAGTGTGAAACACCCTTAGGCCTTTCAATCAATTAAAACATTGATTTATGTATCAATGAATTAACTTAAAGAGTTAGTTCACACAAAAATGAAATTTCTGTCATTATTTACTCACCCTCATGTTGTTTCAAACCCGTTGGATCTTTGTTCTAGCCTGACAAGCCAGACCCACATCAAGATGTTGGGTCTGGGAACACACCATTGGCAGGGCTCAATCCAAGGGGTGGGATAAACGGTTGTCTTTCAAATTCCCTCTGCACGCGATAGGATAGCGCTACAACCAACCAGAGTAACGAAAAATGTGAAGCGTAGCTAGTTGATAGATTAAACTTTGGCCGTATCCGGTCAGCAAAACTCCGAACACATCTTCCTTTCTTAAGAATGACTTCAGTGCCGTTCTTTGTTCTTTCCTCAAAGAAAAGCTTAACTCCAAGTCTTCTAGAGTCGCGGCCAAAGACCGCTGTTCGCTAGCTTCTTTGTTTACAAGTAGCACACGGAACCGCGGCAACTCTGCCGTCATTATGTTAAGCCCGCCCACCGACTCTATACATGATGTGATTGGCCTGCCCAGAGTTTGGTTTTTCCAGCTCGCAAGCCAACGGAGAGTTGCTCAACGACCCTGGCTGCAAATTAGATTTGCTGCCGCTAGGGTGCGTCTAGATTTCTAGGCTATCTCTGTTCTTCTTTGGAACACAAATTTAAGTATTTTTGATGAAATCTGAGTTTTCTGACCCCACATAGGCAGCAACGTAAACACCACTTTCAGGGCCCAGAAAGGTAGTAAATACATCGTTAAAATAGTCCATGTGACTACAGTTGTTCAACCTTAAAGGGTTAGTTCACCCAAAAATGAAAATTCTGTCATTAATTACTCACCCTCATGTCGTTCGAGACCCGTAAGACCTCCGTTCATATTCGGAACACAAATGAAGATATTTTTGTTGAAAGCTGATGGCTGAGAAAGGCTTCATATAGGCCTCCATTGGCATTCAGTACACTTATACTCCCAAGACGGATAAAAGGCACTCAAAACATCGTTACAAAGTCCATCTCACCACAGTGACTCTACAATAATCTTACGATGCGACGACAATAGTTTTTGTGCGCAAAAAAAATCAAAATAATACCTTTATCCAACTTGTTACTGCCTTCCGTGTGTGCCTCCACGACGCATGCGCGAGAATATGACGCAGATCCGGCGTTCGGACAGATGACCCAGAAGTGATTTGTTTACAATCAGAGGAAGATGCGCGTATCTCAGCTGTTGGATTCTACATTGATCGTGCTTTAGGTCTCGGCGTAGTGCTCAAAATGGGGTTAGAGTGTACATTTCATGGATTCCCGAACCCCGGCGCTACGTCATATTCTCGCGCATGCGTCGTGGAGGCACACGCGGAAGGCAATAACAAGCTGGATAAAGGTGTTATTTTGATTTTTTTTTGCGCACAAAAACTATTGTCGTCGCATCGTAAGATTATTGTAGAGTCACTGTGGTGAGATGGACTTTGTAATGACATTTTAAGTGCCTTTTATCGGTCTTGGAAGTATAAGTGTACTGAATGCCAATGGAGGCCTATATGAAGCCTTTACGTCTTACGGGTCTCGAACGACATAAGGGTGAGTAATTAATGACAGAATTTTCATTTTTGGGTGAACTAACCCTTTAATGCCTAGGTAAGAACGCCAGCTCACTATGGGCCACTGATTGGCCAGCTCCTGCGTCAGTATCACACGCATCGAGTCGTTGTACACACGTGAACAGCGTCGGCCAATAATGAGCCGGGATTCTGCCGTATAACCCGGAAGCGTTGCACTGCATTTACCACATGAACAGCATAGGAGACTGACACAGAAGAGAAGAAATTGTTGAATAAAGTTGTTATTTTTGTTTGTTTTATGCACACAAAAAGTATTCTTGTCGCTTCATAAAATTAAGGTACCTTTCTGGGCCTTGAAAGTGGGCTCTCGGATTTCATCAAAAATATCTTAATTTATGTTCCGAAGATGAACGAAGGTCTCACGGGTTTGGAACAACATGAGGGTGAGTAATTAATGACACAATTTTCATTTTTGGGTGAACTAACCTTTCAATAATTGAAATTAATTCAAATGAATGACAAAATGTATATTGCCTGCTATTTTCTCAAAATACTTTTCACTGTATAATTTTGAAATATGTATTGTGGAACACGTTTTGTTAAAGATATTATATTATTCTATACATTTTATTTACAAAAACTAAAGCTGTCAATTGTTTAAAATGTAATTAAATTAAAGATGTCAATTAAATTATACCGTTAATTATTGAAATTAATCAAAATTATGACATGTAGCATTTTAAAAATGTATTACTTTCCCAAATACTTTTAAATATATAATTTTAAAATGTCTATTGTGAAACAAACTTTTGTATTATTTATTTATAGAAACTAAAGCTGTCAATTGATTAAAAAGTGCAATTTAATTAAAGTGTTTCAGTGCATTAACATATGGCAATCAAATTAATCACATAATGGGCATATATATATATATATATATATATATATATATATACACACATGTTTGTTGATTTTGCTGACATTGTGACCAGAACAACAATTCAAGGAGCTGATTTTTTACCAAATTTAAAAATGGAGAAATCAGGCTCACACACTTTAAACAGGTGAGCTGGCAGCATTCAATTAGGGTTTTTAATCTCTGTGGATTAGAGCATTCTAGGAAAAAATGGTCTAATCACGACATATGGGTGCATAACAAATAGACAATATGCTAGAGTGCAGCATTATGGCGTATTTTGCCTAAAGCATAAATGTAATTAAACCCTATAGAGGGTCAGCCTGTGCCTATACTTCCTGTTGACACATCAGAGGTCAGCACAAGTTCAGATAGATTTCTGGTTTCTACAAAATTCAGGCATTGTTTTTTTAGTGAGAGTGCATCTTCCCTAAAAAAAAAAAAAAAGAAGATCACTGCCAGTTGGCAAACACAGGACAAGCAAAATGCAAATGGTGTCACTTGGACCTTGAAACATGTTGAGCTGTGACTTTTCCGTCAAATGTAATCCAAATATCGCTTTTGGAAATGTTTGAGATGGCGAATTATGTCAAGAGGAAGCTTTAGTCAGCTTGCCTTGCGTTAAACCAATATTTGTTATGGAATGTTAATTTTCAAGGAACATCACTCAGAGACAGGTGTTCGTTTCAAACCACAGTGGTGTTTTTATTAACAGATGTGCAGAAAAGACAATCAGGTGAGTATGGCGATATTGCAGGTTCTGGATGGTTGATAGTATTTTAATGAAGTCCTTGTTGTGTTACCAGGGTGAAGAGGAGATCCATGCATGAAGATCGAGTATATGAGCATGTAGAGGATGACTGACAAATTTGACTTACAGGACCAAGTGGGGAGATCACAAGGGGTACACTGAAGTATCGCTACGTTAAGTTGAGCGGGTAAGTATTCCATTGTCCATAGATGAGAACAGACAATGGCTGCGTCCGAAACCTGGAAAATGCTGCCTTCGGAGGACACATTTCAAGGTAGGAAGGCATCAAGGCACATCCGAATCTAATGTTAGCTTCACTTCCTGTCTCCTGAGATACCTTCATCTGATCGATTTTTGAAGGCAGCATATTTGTATCCTTCGCTGCCTTTGATATCCCACAATCCTGTGCTTTCCATTCTGTGACAGTTGAGCTGGGGAAAAAAGACAGCGTCCGAAAGTTGCGTTTGCTGGTCAGTTTGTGTGTAAATGTACGTTTTTTACCAACATTTTCCACTTCTGATGTTATTTCTAGCGAGACATTTCTAATGTAGTAATTAAATATTTGTTTAGTTCTCACCAAAGCGCTCTCTATTTTGCTGTAGGTCATTAAACGGTTACACTGCCTAAGAAGTCTGTCCGAAAATCAGTTTTGTGAGGGGCCTTCATGTGAAAACGCTGCCTTACAAGCCATTGTCTAATAAGGCAGCGAGGCAATGAGTCAGCTGCCTAAGTTTTCGGACACAGCCAAAGACTGAGTGCGAGGTGTGCTTTTATGCAGTGCTGACGGTGGAGTCTGGTGAAACCGTGACAGTAATGCAGTTATTGATTTGTACTTTATTGATCAAGTTATTGATTTGTACTATTAATTGGCTGAGCATTTTATCTTGAAGTTAAGATGAAATTAGTCTTGCATAGCCAGACCTTCAGACTGAAGGCAGAAGGTCTGGATTCTTTTGCAGCCTTCATTGGTCGAGGACCGCCCAAGAGGACGTTTGACTGACTCACAGTTCGTTTTGTTCCGTGTCATGTTTAGGGGCGTGAAAATGTAAAGTCGATGTCCCTGCAATAACAGACCGGCGTGCATCTATAAATGATTCATTCAAGAACGTTGTGCAAGTTTACACTGGAGCCGCGAACTTCACATACTTTTGCAAATCCAGCATTTAGTTGATCCAGGTAAGCGCTCACTGTCACAGTTGTAAACACAACGGCTTTCTTCTTTCACGAGGTAATTTGGCGTTACAGCATTTGTTTCTAGGCGGACCATTAAAGAACGCAACACACACGTCTCGCGGACATCCAGTAGAATTCAACCAATCAGATGACGACTTCAAAACTCCTGAAGTGTTTCCAGATATGTGTGCCATAAGCATCAGACGTTCAGCCAACGGTCTTTGGGCATGACGTCTGAGGCTGAGTTTAAGATGAAATCAAAACTTTTTACTTCCCTAATAATACACTATACCGCATTTAAAAGTAAATTAATACTTATTTCAAATATAAAAATCCTGGGGAAAAAAATCAAGTCACTGTTTCCACAAAAATATTAAGCAGTACAACTGTTTTCAACATTTCAACATCTATTGATGTTTTCAATCAATAGAATGATTTCTGAAGGGTCATGTGACACTGAAGACTGGAGTAATGATGCTGAAAATTCAGCTTTGCCATCACAAAAATAAATTCTACAATAGGTTCAAATAGAAAATATAGCTGCGAGCAGCAATTATCGGGGTTCAGGCGGTTTAAGGCCTTTAAGCACATGTGTAAAACTAAATTATGTTTTATTTTGCAAGCCAATTACCATTTCAATCATAGATGGAAATTACCATTTACAGCCAATACAGGCAATTTACCATAGGAAACATATGGATTTAAAGTTTTTTAACAGTTATAGCCCCACCCATGGTCCGATCTCCATAAACGTTTGCATGCTTGTTTAGAATCATATGTTGCATGTTCTCATCTATTTTTGTGAAATTTCGAGTTTTCGCTCTGGGAATCATAGCCTTTTGGGTGGACTTGGCCACGCCTATTTTCTAAATGACCCAGCTACAGCTAACTGTGCGTTCACACCGCCGCTGGCGAGAGTGTCAAAGTGGCCGGAAGTCATTCATTTTCAATGGGAGCCGGCGGTGAGCTCCGGCGAGAGCGGCGTGGCGGGTCTTGGACGATTTGGGCGTCAAGAAGAGTTGAAATTAGCTCAATTTTATGGTAATGAGCTATGATGCGGTTCGGTAAGTAAGTAGCAAAGTTCAAATTTTTTTGGATAACTATTTACCTAGAGAGTCCCGAGTTATAGCCATTTTAGTTAAAGTGGTCCTCCCACTTCAAACATGTTGGCGGCCCTTAGGGACCATACATCGACAAATTTATTAATTTTTTTATTACTATTGACAATCAGACTCCAGAGAATCTTGCTGCACTGGTTTGGTTCCAATCGGGCCAAAAACCTAGGACTAGTTCACAAAAGTAGGCTTTTCAAAAAATACAAAATGCCAAAATACCCGGAAATTTCGCCTGAACGACGAGCAAATCCGAGGCATTTTGTCCATCGCAAGCCAAGGATTCCAACGATACAAGACACTTGAGCCTAGCCTAAGCCAAGCCATTTCCAATGAATCTTTCAACACCTTGCTCCACCTGCCATCCTCATATACAGACTTTTTCATAATCTGAAAGTTTTTATGAATATCCTCTTTTCCTCTGAAATATGTCACCTAATTAAAATGAGCTGCGTGAACATTGTTCAAAAAGTTGTGTCCCACACAACATGGACATGAGGGTGACAGCATTTTCATTTTTGGGTGAACCCAAAATGTAAGGTCCCTGCTGCTCATGTAGGTTACATCAACCCACTGTAATGGGGAAATCTGTTGAGTCATGATACCAAAAATTGTTCGTTTTAATGTTTCCTGTCCAATGTCTGCAAGTTTTTGCCCTGAAATAAGAAGCAGTTGTGTTTTTGTGGTTGCCATGTAAAGAGAGAGTTTATCACCCAGCCATCTTCTCTCAGCACCTGCAAAGAGTTAGGACATCAAAGCCTCCGTCTGCACGCAAGCATCCCGCAGCCCCGCCCCCAGCCTCAGCCGCTGCTCCTCATATTATTGTTTTGACTGAGGGCGGTAGTCACATGACCCTGCAGTGTTATGACTGGGGGCTGTGGAATGTAGGTCACACCGAGCTCTCCCAAAAGAAAGCTCAGTCCACTCTTATAACACTGGCCCACTCTGAGCCCACTTTCTTTTATCTCATTCACCAGACGGATAGATTTATCTGCTTGTGTATCACACGAGGATGAAGAGCACAGAAGGGCCATTTTTGGGAGGTGATCTTAAGGTCTGATTAGAGAGGTGATTTTTTTTAAATTAAATATTGCAAATGAGTATTTATGATAAATGATTTATCAATGCATATTATTATTTTTTAACTCATGTGTTCCCGTAATCTTGATTTATAATAACCTCCCCTCCCTCTTGTAGCGTCTTCTCTTCTCTGATGATGTATTTACTGGCGTGAGGGCGGGACAACCTGTCACTCACATGAGATCGACCAATAGCAAACCACAATTCCCCATGGACAAAATCAAGTCCCACCCAAAAAAAATGTTTTCACTCCGATATATCAACACTATCTCACGACTAATTCGTACGTATTAGTACGAGGTGGCTAATTAGTACAAATATGTACGACCTTACTCGTATGAATTCTTTCGATTTGTCTAAACCGCAGTGAAGGGTATAGGTTTAGGGGCAGGGGTTTCAGGTTAGGTAATTCGTATGAAATCATACGAATTGGGCAACTCGTCAAATACGTACGATTAAGCAAAAATCGTTCAAGTGAAGATCGTACAAGCCACCTCGTAAAATACGCATGAATTGCCGTGAGATCAGGTTGGATATATATGTAAAAATAGGGAAGAAAAGACTATCAACTTCTACTTCATGCCGACTATAAAAGATAGAAACAGCTACAGTGTTAATTAGTAGAAAAAAGTAAGGACCATCCTGCCTAAAATTGTCACTGTAACATATTACAGATTTGAGTTTTTTATTATGACGTTGTATTATGGATGCGCATATCGGTTAACAGACTTTTTTTGTTTGTATATTGTTATCGACGACATTGGATATTTAAATCTTATCTTATGCAAATATTCATTTTTCATGCTGGACATTATAATGTTGTGATGCTTAAATGTATTTGTAGCATTTAGAATGACATTGGTCAGAATTGTAATATCATTGCATCCCTAATGTTTCTACAGACTCATATTAAAAAGATTTCTGAAGGATCATGTGACACTGAAGACTGGAGTAATGATGCTGAAAATTCAGCTTTGAATCACAGAAATAAAAGACTTTTTCAAAAACCAAAAACATTTCAAGTCTTACTGACCCTAAATGTCTGTGTACGTCTTATTTTCAGTGTTTTTTTCTTAATATATCATACAATAACTTGCTCTGCCTCTGAGATTACTTTTCTTTTTGCCTGACATCATCATACAGAAGCTTTTATTTTAATGAATCAAGTTTTTTTAAACCGAATCCCTCCTCAATTGACTTGACTTTACGGCAGCTTGAAAATGCTTGTTCGCGCACTGATGCGCAATGGTCTGAAGCATCTGACATCTCAAATGAAATGCACTGAGAGAGTCACAGATTCTTTTGTTTTAGCCCTTAATTTAACTGTCAATCAATTTGACAGTTGCATCTAGAGTGTTTCTACCCCCCACTTTCAGCCCACCCCTCAAACACTAGGCCAGGGTGACAGCTCAATATTTATAATGCACATATGGCCACAGAGAGTAAACAAAAGAGGTAGTAAACGATATATGAGAATGTGTGTTTCGGGACGCATTGTTGTTTTTTTAATGCATGCCATCGGGGATGAATCTCTTTAAAGATGCATGGATTGTGTATTTGCATCCCCCAGAGTGGTGCAATTAACAGTTGTTGTCAGCCTGACTTGGAGGAAATCAATTCTATCGACACTATAGTGTGGATGTATAAACAAAGAGGCATTTTATGACTTTCCAAAGACATTTACACTACCAGTCAGGTTTCGACACACCTCTACATTTAGTATTACTCTTTTACACATTTGTGAATAATAGTAAAGTCAATAAAATAAGTCTGAACACAAATGGAACTAGGATTATCCTTTAAACTCTTGAAAGAGTTTTCTTCACTATCCAATCCATTTTATAAATTAAAATATGTACATGAAAATGAGTCTACAACCAACTTTTAGGCATGTAAGCTCTGGCAATATAATTGAAATTGTACTCATTTATGTATTGTATGTATTTATTTATTTTTGTTTAAATAAAAATAATTTGTACCCACAAATAATTGCTATTTGAATGAATTAATATAAATATATATATATATATATATATATATATATTAGTGCTGTCAAACGATTAAAATATTTAATCGCGATTAATCGCATTAATGCCATAGTTAACTCACAATTAATCGCACATTTTTATTTATTCTAAATGCCCCATTTCTTTTTGTCCCATTATTTTTTCTTATTTTAATGCTCTTATCAACATAGAAAAGTGGATCGGCTTGCTTTGTTCAAATGTTTGTTTTATTGAAAACAACATTGGCATACTGTAGTGTTCGATTTCACACCAACATTCTCACTTGAAGCAGTCATTCACACTTGGAGCAAATAATCGCTCACACAATGTAGCACTGTCCATCAATAAAAGGGTGAAAAAAATACTTTGTTGCACAAACAGCCCCTTCAACAGCCCTTTCTAAGGGATCAAAACAGGGTGATACAAAATAAAATTACAAAGTGCACATGCAAGGTAAACTAGGACTCCGCCTATAGTGCAGTTAAACCAGGGGTCGCCAACTAGTGAACTCCGGACCGCGAGATGCGTCCATCCGGACCGCGAAGCCTTTTGACGTTATGAAACAGTTAACGTTGCAATGCTCACTGTTACTACGTTCAGACCCAGACGCGCGGTCAAGCATGCAGTGAAGAAGAGACTGATGGTGCGCTCACACCGGACGCGAATGACGCGACATGCACGCCGCTTAATTCGCGCCGCAGAATGTCTATTTGCGTCTTTGCATTGACTTAAATCACTCGCGCAAAACGCTTCATTCGCGTCCGGTGTGTAGGCTACGCACCATCAGAGCAGAAAGCAGCGCTCAAGACAAGCACTTTTAGTTGAAGACCGCTGAGTTAAACCATGGCTTAATACGTTTCTCATTTCGGCATCTCACGCTTGCCATCCACGTCTACTCTTTTAATGGCCCAAACAAGTGTGGGCAGCCGCAGCGTGCCTGATGTTTTGTTTCCGGTCTAGCTACACCCGGAGTGGTGTTGTAGTTTTTCTAACGTTACTAGTTGTTGCAACAGCATGTGAAAAAACTACAAAGTTTGTTAGACCAAAAAGAACGTTAATCTCGCGATAAAAAAATTAACGCCGTTAAAATAGGTTTGCGTTAACGGCGTTAATAACGCGTTTAACTGACAGCACTAATATATATATATATATATACATATATATATATATATATATATATATATATATATATATATATATATATATATATATATATATATATATATATATATATATATATATATATATATATATATATATATATATATATATATATAATTACTCTTAAATTACTCATTTTTACCCACAAATGATTGCTGGCAATATTATTGAAATTTAATTTGCAAAAGAAAACATTATTTTAACATTTGAAAAGAAAACAAATTGTGCATGCTAAGCATTGAAGTCCTGGCAATGGCAATATAATTGAAATTGTATTTAATTGATTTAACATTTACAAAATAAAAATAATTTTATTATTTAAGCATGTGGCAATATACTTGAAATATTTATTTATGTGTTTATTTAATTAAGGGGGGAAATAAAATTTTATAATTTGCATGGAAAGCATTTTCATGCATAAATTATAAATTAAATTCAAACTGAAATTTGTACATGAAAATGTGTCTACAATCAATTTTTAGGCATGTAGGCGCTGACAATATAATTGAAATTGTATTGAATGAATGAATTTATTTATTTATTTATTTAAATTAAGGGGGGAAAAAAAATCTAATTTAATCATTTAAGCATGGAAGTTCTGGCAATTTAATGTAAATGTTATTCATTTATTTGATTAAAATTTACCATAAAAAAAGTGATGTATTTTAGAAACTGTTCTTTGGTGGGAAGAGGAGAGTGGGTATAGATTTTTGGGCACTGTTGTGAAGACCCGGAGGGCGTCTCCCACTGTCATCTCCTTGTCACCCCAAAACGCCAGTCAAGCAGATGGCAATTAAAAAGCGACCCCACTGTTTAGTTCCTCTGCTAATCAATGGAGAAATTAGCGCAGTCATCAAGGATCCATGATTGTGGCTTTGTTTCATTAATTAAAACGCTAGAATGATTAACTCTTGAGCGAACAAGGGGTGTAATTTCACAAATGAGCAAAATTAGAATAACGAACAGAAAGTCAACCCTCTGAAGAACCTTGCATAAACAATATTTAGCCATAGAAACCTTATGTGACAACTGCTGCATTGACTAGGAGCTCAGAAACACTAGATTGGAGTATTTGGGCAGCTTAAAATTCATTGAGAGGTCACCCGCTGCACTCAGAGAGAAGCAGGTGGCAATGTTACTCATACGGAACGCCAGAAACACATGCCGTCATGTGTCGAGTGCCCTGCCAAATGTGCTTTGTAGGTCTTGCTGAATGTACACATCTCCTTTACCGTTGGCAGAGCATTCATTCTACCCTCTTTGTAGTGGGCTGTGCAAGTCACGAACTCTTTAATGCAGCTGGGAAGCAAAATGACACAACAGTTTGATGTGGTTTGGCCCTGCAGAGGTCCCAGCATGCGCTTTGGTAGGGAACAACAACACACGATCTCTCCTATTGATAGACCGTTTCACCTTCTATCTTTATATCCTCCCACACACTTCCTTTAAAGTGCTCTAAGCTTGTGCTTTCTTTGGATGTGTATGCTTCTTTCTTTTACGCCGTAGTAGATGTGGTTTCTAATTGTGATCGATTCGTTTTTGATTGAGGTGACTTTTTGGTCGCTCTTTGATCTTATTTTTTTGTACTTCAGTCAATGTGCTTTTATAATATCAAGCTGGTTGCACAACACACTCGATTGGACCTTTTCACCCTTACTCTTTCTCTGAAGAAGTCAGACGCACTTTTCTCAGTTCACTCCTACTCTTCCATTCACTTCCTCCGCTCTCAGATAAAATTATAGGATTCGATGAGATGCCTGACTCAGCTATTGTAACCCACACAAAAAAAAGATATTTCAAGCTCCCTTTCTTTAGGTTGCCTTCCTCGCTTTCTTATTTATTAGATAAAACACGGTGTGAGCGAAAGAGATTGGAAGATAAAACCTAACATTTCATAGCAGCACTACTCTAAATATAGTTCCCTGACGAACACTTAAAGGGGCCAAATTATCCCTTTTACAAAGTCTTTGGTTTTCATGCTAGAATGTTCAAAAAACACATACTTTTTTCACATATTTTACATTGTTGCAGCACCTCTCTTCCCAGTCTCAATGATGCTCTTCCTTCTGAATAGTGCAAGAATATGGCTTCCAAAAAGTCATACGGGCTGCTTTTATGAAGCTTTTGTGTCCTTTTTAAAGCTTGAAAGCGCCTTGTTCTTTGTAAATGCATGGATAAGTGCAGCCAACACATTCTTCAAAGTATCTTATTTTGTGTTCCACAGAAGAATGAAAGTCATTCAGGTTTGGAACAACATGGAGGATGAGTAATTTATGACAGAATGTTCATTTTTGTGTGAACTATCCCTTTAACATTTTTTTTTCTTGTACTTTGTATGTGACTCCACTGAGAGAAAATGGGAATAAACAGCAGAATTGCAATTTTCTGGATCTGTCTGGTAAATTCGCTGCAGGCTTTCATAATAGCCAACTCACAATGAGTTACACCACTGAACACAATCCTGCCCCAAACCTGTTACCTAGCCCCGCTCCCGCTGGATTTGCCATCACATGATCAAAACAAAGAAATCACATGGTCCAGCACATGGCTCACCATGACTCAGCACGGGGAACATAAACACATGCTGACCTTTTCGCTTGTTATGGTTAGAAATCAAGCTGTTCCCATTGTTTACAAATTTGCTATCATGCTTTTAGCTCACAACGGCACATTAGTTGATGCATGTGTGGTTAATTTTAGACTCTGATACTAATCGTGTCTTCTTGCAGCCAAGCTGGTCCATTATATAAATCACTTCTATCACCAATAGTTGAATCAGTTACAGAGGTCACATAGTTCAAGAGTCTCCACTGTCCTTATCACGTGTGGCCATTTAAAGCGCAAATTCACTTTACGAGCAGCTGTGAAGGACTAAGACACGTGTGTGTGGTTATACTCGGTGTCCCGTGTGTGTCAAAGTTCAACAGTCATGCAGACTCTATTAGTGCTCTAAGCGTTTAGGCAGACTGGGGTTGGATTTTTGACACACAAGACAGACAAGGCGGACTCCACTGGTACGGTTTCCATAGTAACTCCGTGAGGGCACCCGCTGAGCCCCTGTGTCTTAGGTGTGTGTGTAGATAATGAATCTGAGCACTCTGGGTAACCCAGGTTGATCTGTCTCAGAGATATGAAAGCCCCCAGCATGACCACTGACCTGCAATTACCTCATAACTTGCACTGCAGGAGGGTTAATTACCTTTTTATTAAAGCAGAGAGTGGACCCATGTTGGGATGTATTCTGCTGTGTCTGATCTACTTTAATAGAGAGGTGGTAAACCTCCACAAAACATTAATGTTTAACTGTTCTGATAAAGAGTTCAAGATGGAATCCCACTAGAAAAGCAAACTAAACTTAATTCATTTAAGTTTTCATTTTAAAAAGTGGTTGCTAGGGCATTCTGTGTGGTTTGCTAGGGAACTGGTAGGTGATTGCCAAGGTGTTTTGGACGGTTGTTAAGTAGTCACTAGGGTGTACGGGGTGGTTGCTATGCGGTTTCTATGGTGTTCTGGTTCTTGCCTTTGTGATTCTTTGGTAGGTGCTTGCCAAGGTGTTAGTTAGTTAATAGGCTGTTTGTAAGGTGGTTGCTAGGGTGTTTCTATGTGGTCGTTTGGGTAGTTCCCAAGGCGTTGGTATGCAGTTTCTAGTGTGTTCTTATGTGGTTGCTAGGGTGTTCAGTGGTAGCTAATCATCTGAGCAAATGCTTTAGTCACATGACTTGTTGAGGCAAAGTCACATGACAAAATAAATCGCATCTAACATAAAAGTTTGTAAATATAACTTTGTATATGTATATACACTCACCTAAAGGATTATTAGGAACAACTGTTCAATTTCTCATTAATGCAATTATCTAATCAACCAATCACATGGCAGTTGCTTCAATGCATTTAGGGGTGTGGTCCTGGTCAAGACAATCTCCTGAACTCCAAACTGAATGTCAGAATGGGAAAGAAAGGTGATTTAAGCAATTTTGAGCGTGGCATGGTTGTTGGTGCCAGACGGGCCGGTCTGAGTATTTCACAATCTGCTCAGTTACTGGGATTTTCACGCACAACCATTTCTAGGGTTTACAAAGAATGGTGTGAAAAGGGAAAAACATCCAGTATGTGGCAGTCCTGTGGGCGAAAATGCCTTGTTGATGCTAGAGGTCAGAGGAGAATGGGCCGACTGATTCAAGCTGATAGAAGAGCAACTTTGACTGAAATAACCACTCGTTACAACCGAGGTATGCAGCAAAGCATTTGTGAAGCCACAACACGCACCACCTTGAGGCGGATGGGCTTCAACAGCAGAAGACCCCACCGGGTACCACTCATCTCCACTACAAATAGGAAAAAGAGGCTACAATTTGCACAAGCTCACCAAAATTGGACAGTTGAAGACTGGAAAAATGTTGCCTGGTCTGATGAGTCTCGATTTCTGTTGAGACATTCAGATGGTAGAGTCAGAATTTGGCGTAAACAGAATGAGAACATGGATCCATCATGCATTGTTACCACTGTGCAGGCTGGTGGTGGTGGTGTAATGGTGTGGGGGATGTTTTCTTGGCACACTTTAGGCCCCTTAGTGCCAATTGGGCATTGTTTAAATGCCACGGCCTACCTGAGCATTGTTTCTCCATGTCCATCCCTTTATGACCACCATGTACCCATCCTCTGATGGCTACTTCCAGCAGGATAATGCACCATGTCACAAAGCTCAAATAATTTCAAATTGGTTTCTTGAACATGACAATGAGTTCACTGTACTAAAATGGCCCCACAGTCACCAGATCTCAACCCAATAGAGCATCTTTGGGATGTGGTTGAACGGGAGCTTCGTGCCCTGGATGTGCATCCCACAAATCTCCATCAACTGCAAGATGCTCTCCTATCAATATGGGCCAACATTTCTAAAGAATGCTTTCAGCACCTTGTTGAATCAATGCCATGTAGAATTAAGGCAGTTCTGAAGGTGAAAGGGGGTCAAACACAGTATTAGTATGGTGTTCCTAATAATCCTTTAGGTGAGTGTATACTGTATATATACACACACACACACACAAACACACACATACTGCATATACACACATATATTATATATGTTGAATGTGATTAATCGCAATTAATCGATTTGACAGAACTAGTTAAAAACGTTTAGTTTACATCATATTCTGTGTCTGCTTACCGAATAAAACCTTTTATTTTTATGTTTCTCTTTTTTTAATGAAAAAAGTGGTTTTGTACATACATTTCTGAATTTTATGTTGGATTTTTATGCACTATCCCAAAATCTGGATTAAAATGTGTGGATGGACACATGGGTTATGCTATTCCCTTGATATGGCACAGGTCCCTTCTTCAAGGGATTTACTTAGTTTATCGTCTGTCTGATGTCTTTACACTATTAAAATTTTTTTATGATTGATAAATCAAGGCAAAATCTTTTTCACTTTAACTCATCAAAATCATTTATGAAAACTTGATTTGATTAATTTAAGGCAGCAACCGAACTTAAGTTTTTAATTTGAAATATATGGATTTTTTTTTACAGTGTAGAAATCCAATTGCAAGCCACACAATTTGAGACGTCTGTAGCACAAACTGTGCCTAAACAAGCACTTCTAAATATACCTTAATAAAAATTTAAAAAACTCAAAGAGTCTAGCAGCTTGAGTTAATTGAATTGTTGTATACAATGACACTGCCAACAAGAAGAAACAACCAATATATGCGGTGTAATTCATATCATTGACCTTAAAAAGTTTTATGAGTATGTTGTAAGTCATTGCTTATTTCTGTTTAATGCCTGTCATGAGGCACTGCTGCTATCTATAGGAAGGGCTATCTTAGTAACAAAACTGAATCCCAACTCACCATGTGCCAGCTGGAGGGGGGACAGTTTTGTTAGCTGACACGCGAGGGACACTTCAGTGCAAATGCCAGGCTAAGGTAGCGTTTTGGTAGATAGACAATTGCTCAACATGCAAGCAAAGGCTAAATGTCTTGCAATGGGTTTTCAAAAACAGTGAGTATTTGTAGCCTAAAAGAACAAGACTAGTTCATTTAAGTAGGCTACTAGACATGGATATTGTCAAGGTACGAGTTGGAGATTGTGTCTTTGAAACAAACAAGTCTCTACTGTTAAGAGAATGCGAATACTTCAGGGCACTTTACAGATCGGGGATGGTAGAGTGCCATCAAGAAGAGATTCACCTGAGGAATCTCAAAGCTCAAGGGTTCATCATCATGTTGGCCGTGGCCAGAGGTGAGAGACCCATTCTGAATGGTGACGAGATTTCGGAAGCCATTGAATGTGCTGCTTTCTTCCAGGCCGAACCTCTTGCCAGGCATCTTCAAGATCTGCTCAACTCTGACAACTGTCTGCTCATGTACCAAGCTTCGGCCACCTACGGCTTATGGGGACTCCATGAGAGGTCGGCACAGTTCATCCGCAATATGTACCGGGACCTGCAAGAGAATTTGAAGAGCCTTCCTCAGGAGCTGACTGAATATGTAGAGTCTCTGGTTCCTAGTGAGTTTGTGGCTGTAGGTTCACACTCCACTTGCACTGTGGATGAGCTTCCTCATGCTGCCACAAGGACAGTATGCTACCTCAGTGAGGATGATGAGGACTGGAAGGTCCTCACTGCCTTGCCTATGGAGGCCAGCACCTCTCTGGCTGGTTTGACTGTTTTGGACAACCGACTCTACATTGTTGGAGGTGTGCATGGCGTTGACAAGAGGGCCGTTGATGCTAGCTTTTGCTATGATGTTGTCACCAACACCTGGAGTTTGCTGCCAGGTCCCAGACAGCCACGGTACAACTTCACCCTAATTGGGATAGAAGGTTGCCTTTACGCCATCGGGGGAGAGTCTGGGAGAACCATGACGTCTTCTGTTGAGATGTATAACATCACCACAAAGGATTGGATCTTCGCAGCATCTTTACCTCGACCGGTCGCGGGTGTTGCATGCACCAAATCCATGAGCCGAATTTTTGTGTGTCTGTGGAAGCCGATGGAGACTAATGAAATCTACGAATACATCCCAAACCAGGACGTGTGGGTTCTGGTAAGTACACTTCTCAAGCACCACAGCTATGGACACTGCATGGTGGCCCACAGGGACAACCTCTACGTCATACGCAACGGCCCCCAAGATGACTTCCTGCGTTGTTTGATAGACTGCTACAACATCACCACAGGCCAGTGGACATCGATGCCTGGGCATTATGGCAACAGCAAAGGTTCCCTGTTTACAGCTGTAGTGAGAGGAGACTCTGTGTTCACGCTGAACCGCACCATGACTCTGGAGTACACCATTGTAGGGAACATGTGGAAAACGTGCAAACAGATGAAGGGTTTTCCTAGGAATGGATCTGTGTTCACATTTCTACTCAGGATTCCAAAGGAGAGGAAAGACGTGACAGTGTCTTAAATGAACTGAACCTTATAAATGGGTGGCTAATAATTTTTTGTTGTTTTGAGCCTATTCACACCAAACATTAATTTTCGAATTCATATTTGAATTTCAAGATATAGATACAGGATTTTTAAAAACGAAACAATTCATCTCTATATGGACTTCACAGCAAGTTAAAAAAGTCACATTGCTTTAGAACAATGTTGTTGTTCATGTTCACACAATGAAAATGGTGACCTTAAGCTTTTGGCTTTTAACTTTTCCAGAACTGTAATTAATTTCAATTTACTTTCCATGTTCCATTCCAGGAAAGTGTCAACTTGCCCATAACATTTAGCTATGTTGTTTTGCATTGAGGCAGGTAAAATTGTACTGTCATTGAAGCAAGTTAAAGCGATAGTTTGATAGACTTGTCTGACATTTCTTCTTCAGCAGAACACAGCAGAAGATAACTGAATAAATATCTGGTTAAATGAATTTAATACAATGACTTGTGGTGGTTCTCTTGGAAAATCGTGACTCATGGTAAATTTCTCTTAAAAATTAAGCTGCTGCTGCTGTGTGGAAACTTCTACTGACACTCTTGGGAGCCTTGTAAAGTGTTCAAATGAGTCACAATGTACTTCCATTCTTTTGAATTCACCCAACCTGATATTCAGTAAATGATTTACTTTTGTGTTTTACAGAATAAAGAGTCATAAAGGTTGGGAATCTAAATTCAATTCCAATTCTGAAATCAGAAAAAAATTATAAAATTAAAATTTCGATTACTTTGTGTGCATTTGAATTTGTTTTTAAACCATTCAAGCTCAAGAAGACTTGCACGCTGTTTTCTGTGCCGTGCACACATCCAAAGCGCACGCACAACACACCTCTTTCGTGTCTTCTTGCACTTGAATAGACAAATACACACAAAGTTATGTCAAAATATCCTCATAAACAGTCAGATTTGTCTTAAAGCTGCACTATGTAACGTTTCCGTCCACTAGAGGTCACCTATTCAAAACAAAGGCGTAGTTTGATGACACCACGTTTGAACGTAGAATCTTGGGACATGTGGTCTTCACATCACAACCGGTGGAAAAAAATCGGGATAGGACTCATGTTCATGGATGCGATTATTAACGTTACTGTAGTATGAAGCAGAGCAGGACCGAGTGTTGTGGAGCTGAGCAAGGCCACTGGAGCGATTGTTAAAGGGGTGGTAAACCACGATTTCACTATTCTAACTTTAGCTAACGTGTAATGTTGCTGCTTGAGCATAAACAACATCTGCAAAGTTACAACGTTCAAAGTTTAAAGCAAAGGGAGATATTTGCTTTTAAAGAAATCAGTTTCTAAGAACTACAGCAAACGGCCAGTAGGCGACTACACACATTCCTCCCGGGTTGGTGACATCACCAGGCTCAATATTTACATAAACCCCTCCTCCGAGAATATTAAATAAGGGGGGGTGAGGCCATTTTGTATCGCGGCGCTGTTGTGGTATAGTAAGGCTGGAGTGTTGTTGCCGCGATGCCAAGGAAACGCTGTTATTTTCTTCCGTATTGCAGGTCTGGGGTACTTGCTCTGTTCAGCCTTCCTTGGGACGGGGGTGCGTTGCAGAGCGTTTAACATACAGCATGTTATATGCACGTGTGTTTGAGTCAGCGGGGAATCAGGCGCGCGCGGGGCTCCCTGCAGCACATCTAACAGAGGAAAACATCCACCGTCTTCGCGATTTCAATGCCAGATTTGCACAACGTCAGCTGCGTGAAAAAAACACTGCCGGTGCGTGGATGCACGACGAGCGCGCTGCACATTTCACGGAGGACAACACAAACTTCCACAAACTTCGCGAGTTCAATACAGGATATGCACAACGGCTTGTCCTGAAAGCTGGATTTACAAACAGAGGCTGTTTACGGGCCACAACCTGTAAGTCTGATTTATTTTTCATCGATGTGTTTTCCTGTAATAGGTTGTAGCAAGGAAGTAAACAGATGACAACGCTGTTCTGCAAACCAGTCTGTTAAATGCTCATTCATACTTAACGTTATCCGACGAACACCTAACGTTACGAACACCTAACGTTACAAACACTAACGTTAAAATCTCAACAGCGAACCTGACATTAGTGTAAATGATTCTTTGATTAGAGCTTTTATGTATTGTTTATCTACAGGCTTGCTAAACATGGTTCTGTGTGTGATTTGGCTAACTTACTAGTTAAAGCCAGTGCTTAGTGTTCGTTTTGGGTTAGTTCTTGCGACAGATATTTGGCTATAATCGTTCTAAAAATACAAAAGTTAAAGTGCCATTCAGTAGCGATCATTTTAGATCCGCAGTCTTTACTCTTGAGGACGGAACAGGTTCTGCTCGATCATCTTCACTCAAATGTTTTGGGTCTGATTCGGGCTCATATGGTTTTATTGACGCCGTTGTTTCTGACCAAAGCACAGCCTCCGGTAAGGGGCGTGACGTTTCCGACAAACGTGCACTAGGCGGTTAGCGAATCACAACACACTGGGCCAGCTAACCAATCTGAGCCCACTGCGTATTTTTGAGGGACTGGCTTCATACAACCCGGAAAGCATCAGACCGTTTTACAAGGAGGGACAGAGCAGTGTAGAATAAAGGTCAAATATATGAAAAATAAGGCAATTTTTTTTAAAACGAAGCATGAACACATGTTACAGTGCACCCCACAAACACAGTCAAGCCTTCAAAAGAATGTGTTTTACCACCCCTTTAATAAGAAGAGCGGAACACACACCTCGCGAGCAGCGGGACTGTTATTGTGGCATAGTCGCCAGCGGACTTTTATTATGCCACAGTTGCCGGCGCCACTTCCGCTTTACCGGTCATGAGTATGAGGTAACACAGCTCTGTTTATCATATCAGATACATCTGAGTGTGTTGAAAATTATGTTATGACGTTACTCTGTGCGTTCACTCTGCGGCTGCTATGACACTTGTTGCACACTGCAGTAAGAGTAACGTTAAAGCCTTTCTGCAAAATAAAACCGGAAACCGATGGGTAATGCAGATATGACGCAATCGACAGGCGACTCCCTCACACGTCCCGGTTCCTTGGTTAAAATAGCAATTTTCTCACGATTTACAAATTGTTGGAAACATTTGGGATATTGTAAGTACTCAACTGAACAAAATATATAACACTGGCCTAGTGGTTTTTGGATATTTTTTACATAGCGCACCTTTAAGTGAACGTAAACAGTTGAGAAAGAAAACGCCTGTGTAATAGAAAAAAAGTCTTAAAGTGACAGCAGCCTAATAAACCAGCTGCCGTCTGTGTCATTAATGTTAATCAAACAACAAAAGACAAAGAGAAAATTCACTCACTGATCTTGACTGAGTAACTATATTTGTAATGTATATTTTATTTATAAACTGCAGTGTTATTTTATATTTGATTACAGTTTCTGTACCTGAATACTAGACCTTCCTAAAATCTTTTTATTTATTTATTACATCTTTGTTCAGTTGAGTGCAATTGCTAATTTATTTATCTTTTCTTATTTAATTAGTAAGTGTTTACTTGTGTTTAATAAGGTTTAATATTTATATTAGTTAGGCTAGTTTTTGCTGTGGTATTTTTGTTAAAACCATAGACAAAAGTTACTTGTGTAAGGGTTCTTTAGCCTGTTGATTTTTGTTTATGGTATTCAGCAATGTTTTGCAAAAACAGAATAAATGTGAATGATATCCAAGTTGTTGTTTTTTTACCTTATTGGAATCGAAACTAAGAATCGATAAGAATCGGAATGGCTAAAATATACCCAACCCTAGTCACAAGGGTTTGAAACAACATGAGGGTAAATAAATGTGTCTTTATGGTAAACTATCCCATAAAATCTTTATTGTCAGTATTTATCATGTGAATGCATTTCACTTTCATTTAGAGATACAACATTTTCTTTAAGACTGAAACAACATTCTATCTTAAAATGACACTTTCATTCAATAGTCATGGGAAACTGAGCTCTCTAAGAGCGACGTTCTTTACTTAAGACAGATTAAAGTGGCCATGTAATATTGTTTGAAATGATTGACACCTCATAGACACAAATCTTATGATCTGCTTAGAGACCATTTCCTAATGTTACGTGACGTTCTAATGAAATAGATTCATTATTCTAAGGAGAGAATTACTGTGGACATATTCAAGACTCCTCGAGGATTAGATTGCATTGCATCATAAGCATAAGCTTAGTTTGCAAAAGTATTTTCCGCTGATTGGCTAGTGCAATAATTTGTACTAATTTGATGTATAAAATTTGGGCAAACTTGGCAGTATTTTTTTCTACTGCAGTGACACAGATGACCACAAGGTCCTCAGTTATTGGGACAGATAGCAGATGCTGCCAATGAGCAAGAAACTGTACTGCCAAGTAGAATGAGCTCCATGGGTAAGTGCTAAATACGTTTAGACTGAAAATAGCATCATGTGGGTCACCTCAGGACAGAAACATTTCGCTAGCCTGTAGTGCCTCTTCCAAACCCTGCTAGGAACTCAATGGAATGGAATGTCAGTACTGGTGCAGTGTCGCACAAACAACTGGAACAATCTGTCACAACGTCAGCCGCATTATTACTCTTTACTTGTTATTAGGTTGGTGATTTGTAGCGTACTGACATCTTACTACTGTATGTACAATATAAAAGTCTTGTTAGCTGGAACTAAAATTAGCTTTCAACAACTGCCAAAAATAAAAACTTGCATTGATAAATAACTATGTTTGTGATTTGAAGCTCAGCAACTTTTACCACAGTAAAAATAGCACTTAAAAGAAGCCTTTTTTCCTTTATTTTCACAACTTGAGAACTCGTGTGGAGGAAAAACGTAAGCTCAAACATGCTTTAAGGGATAGTTCACCCAAAAATGAAAATTCTGTCATCATTTACTGACCCTCAAGTCCAAACCTGTATGATTTTTCTTCTTCTATTGAACACCGAAGAAGATACTTTGAAGAATGTTGGAAACCAGACAGTTGACGGTACTGTCCCTATAATGGAAGTCAATTGCTGTCTGGTTACCAACATTCTTCAAAAGATCTACATTTTAGTTCAATAGAAAAGGTTTTGAACAACATAAGGGCGAGTATGATGACAGAATTTTCATTTTTTTGGGGTGAACTATCCCTTTCATTTTATTTCTTCTGATGAACACAAAATAATATATTTTGGAAAATGTCAGTAACCAAACGGTTGATGGGCCCTATTAACTTCAAAAGTATTTTTTTTTCTTTTCTCCATACTATGGAAGTCAATGGAGCCCAGAAACTGTTTGGTTACCCATATTCTTCAAAATATCTTCTTTTGTGCTCAGCAGGATAAAGAAATTCATACATGTTTGGAACTACTTGAGGGTGAGTAATGACTGAATTTTCATTTTTGGGTGAACTATCCCTTTGACACGTGTTACGCCAGGACATTTAAGCCTTCGCAAGAACCAATGAGGTTTGTTCTTATGCGTCAAGCAAGTATAGTTGAGCTTCCGTTTACCATATTATGTTCGCTGATCAATGCGTATATGTGAATACAAGCCTAAATTAAATATGTTCACCATATAAAGCCATCATGTCTCTTCAGAAGACTTGAATAAATCCGCTCGATTCATCTGGATTTTACAATCTCTTTATGAACATTTTGAAGTGTCGGAATTTTGGGTAAATATACTTTCAATAGAGGGACAGAAATATTGTGTTTCAAAGATGAACAAAAGTCATACAGGATTAGAACAACATGAAAGTAACCGACAGAAATTTTGGGTGAACTACACATTTAAGAATTACAAGATCAAAAAAGATGCACAGATCAACAACATGCATTTGGAAAGCGACAGGGTAAAGTTTAATTTCATACTGACTTTAACACACTTGAACCCTACGCCCTCCCTGTTCAGAAAATGATACCATTGGTGAACTGCTCTCAATTGAGAGGACCTTAGCTAATGTAAACTATTTGTCTCCAAAGTTTAATGTCACTTCAGTCTTGTTTTGGTTTCACTTTGCCCAGGGTGATTCAGAACTAGCATATTGATCATTGCTGATTCAAAGCAGACTTACAAATGAGGCTTATTTACTGTGTTCATCCTTTTGTTTTAGAGAAACAACATCTGACAGACCACAATGGCT
The DNA here is from genome assembly GCF_949357685.1 of Gobio gobio. Classification (NCBI taxonomy): domain Eukaryota; kingdom Metazoa; phylum Chordata; class Actinopteri; order Cypriniformes; family Gobionidae; genus Gobio; species Gobio gobio. Next base: position 21,116,189 of record NC_137121.1, read on the forward strand.
CTCCGAACAATGCATGGAGTCATTCCCATGGTCTATGGAGGTTAGCTCGGAAGGCAGTCATCTGAGGTCAGGCTTTTCTCAAGGGTATGCTATGCGTCAATCTCTGCATCTGTCCACTATGTGCCAAAGGTGGCAGCTTGATATCTCCGCCTCATAGGGCACATGAGGTCTCTCAATATAGCACCATTTGTGCCAGGCCAGAAGAGCCCTGGGGTGAGACAGTATGTCATTTCAGAATGACATGTCAGGACGATAATGATAGTTCGAATTTTTATAGGAATATTGCTGCTGTCACCCTAATAACAGCTCTGGATGCGCAGGTTTGTAGCACTAACGCTTTTGCTTAGCCGCTCAGCTATGGTATGCAGCGGTCTGGTGGCCTCGTGTACTCAAAGCACATGGACTCACCCACCTTGTGACCTCAAACATTTAGGGATGAGCAAATAAAGAGCATACCACAACAGCTTAATTGGTCGTTTGTAATGAGAGGCATGTGCCAAGCATGTGTTTTGGCCTGACCGCTCACTTCAATGAGCACCCACATGTAAGAGCTTACAATCAGTGTTGTGTATCCAATGGTAATACATAATAGGTATGTGTGGTGTTTTGTAAGGGTTACTACACCCAATGTACGATGTCAATATGAGGGAATATTCTTGACTTTTCACAGGTACCCATATTTTTTTTTCTTTAACACATTTTTTAATTGGATTTTATTGTGGTTTAGGGTTAAATAAAATGTCCGTAAAACTTATTCGAAAGAAATACAGGTAACTTTCTGCCAGGACATTATCAGTTTTTCTACAGATTTTTTTCTTACAGTGTTTTTGTGTCTAGTAAATAGTTTGAGTCGGCATGAAACGGAAGTTTCGATAGTCTTTCCTTGCCTATTGTGATGTATATCCGAGTGAAACGGCTTCTCAAACAAGAAAAAATGTAGGGCGGGACTTGATTTTGTCCATTGGGAATTGTTTGGATGGTTGCGGTTTGCTATAGGTCAGTCTCGTGTGAATGACCGGTTGATCCCGCACTCACACCAGTAAACACGTCATCAGAGAAGAGAATCATTTAGAATAAACACTGCAATGTTCCATAAAAAATAAGAATTGTCAATTTTGTCAATTGTCAAAGTTCAATTAGTTGAACAAAAAAATTCGAACTAACTTAAAATGCAGAAATACTAATACTTATTGTCAAAAAGATAATCAGTTGATGTAATTTCTAAAGGTTCTGGTTACAGTACAGTTCTTTTTGCGATTAACATTTGCAATTGTGATTAAAGGGTCACTGTGATGCTAGTGTGTTGCTATGATTCATTTATAGCAAATTAATAAAATATTTTTTTTTATGGTAGGTAATTTTTTTTTAAAATATATATATATATTTATTATAATTTTTCTATAATATTTGCCCTAAACATCATAATCAGTTATATTCCGATTTCTGCGTTTGTTTTTCCAACAGCAAAGTGAAGGGATTACAAGATTCATATGGCTTAGCATCTCTTTTGCTTCTTATGATTGTATCACATTTTAATATAAGCCCCTACAACAACATAGTAGGCCTATACTGTACTTGATTTCCCTTATTATTTGCATCAGTGAGCATTGCTGCCTGTACAAAATGAGATTAAGCCCATTAAGGGTCAGAAAAATTGTCCTTACATGAACCAACTTAGCAAACAAAGTCATTTTCATGCTCTTGATTTGATTGCTTTATCATATATAGCTTGTTTATTGTTTTGCTGCTCAAGTCCCACTTAAGATTTAATGAAATGGCCAGACTTTCTTGCTATTTTTCAAACAACATGTTTTGAACATACAAAAAGCTTACCAGTTTTGTTTTGGAGAAACGATATCCAGGCTTTTACGTTAACAATGGCAGAATTAGTGCTGAATGACTACCACTTCATTGGGTGATGTGTGCACAGGATGTGTGCATTGACAGATCTGAGTGGACACACATGCCTTGAGGCTTGCAGGAAATGCTGGCTATTGGTCAGGGTCAAATGTTACTGACATCATCGCATACGAGCGACGTGTCAAAACAAGTGGGCTGCGTCCTCATTGACCTCCTTCCTTTGGATGGAGAACCAGATGCGACTATTTCAAATATTTATTTGAAGATCTGTCAGGCTCGCCACTTAATGGGGAAGGAAGCATTCAGAAATATCGCCATTGTATTTCTGTCTTTTCCCGGATATGAACATCTGCCATTAAGAGAGATGAATGAAGTGTATAACACTTTTTTTTTAAAGGCACAAATCCCATATCCAACAATAAAAAAATCATACAGTAATGTCATTTATGTTGACAAAATCTATTTAGATTTAATTCATATGAAAGTATTTTATGTTCATCACCAAAACAATTACAAAATGACCCACATTTTCATAACAGGGCTGCGAAATGGAAAATCCCAGAACAGGAAAGAATGCCCTCATTTTTAGGAGATTCAGGCTCTATTTTGTACTTCATGCATGCGGAGTGTCATGTGTTTGGATGTGTGTGTTCAGGGAACATGTCCAACCAGAGCCCAGCTGTGGTAGATGACAATAACAAACTCCCAGCAGGCAGCTGGAAAACAGGAAGAGGTGCTGGACAGCAAACGGGGGATTTAGGGTCCATGCCTCACAACAGGAAGTTCAGGGGGAAGCAGACCCGTTTTGTCAGACTCCCTATTTTGATGAGGTCACTTGGTTCAGGCTAGCTTGTATTTGTCAGGACAATGACCATTTTAGCTGCTGAATATGTAGATTTGTAAGGCAAACAATGAATCTGATTCCACAATTGTTAATGCTATTGTTGACTTAGCTGCTCCAAAAGGCTGTTTGTTTAAGTCATAGAATTAAAATAAACTGTTTTGTCTGGTTGTACAGTACAGATCGAATGCAATGTGTTTTCTCAGTGTTTATTTACATCGGAACTAGAGTCCATTGTGGAGTATTTAAATTATGTTAGATTGCATGTAGTAAGGCTACTGCCGCAGAGGGGATCAAAGTAGGGATTTGGGTCAAACTAAATAAAGCCGTTGCCACTGACATGGGCGGAACAGGTCACAGAGTTGCATGTTCATTACGGCTTCTGTTACACTTACTCCAAAATTCACCCAAGGTTGACCCTATTCTGACTCCTCGGATTCAGTCACATGGTAACTAAGCAAAGGTCAACAGCAACATGATGGTATTTGAACCAGCAGTGTCAATTGCCCATTCTTCTTTTCACTGAGATATTACACCGACTTATTGAGTGATAATGTGCAGCCTGTTTGTACAATACAAGTATTTGTTTCACAAGCAATATTTACCTCGACTTTGGGACAGCTGTTTTTATCATAATTTTAAATGTACTCGTTCATATTGGATTTTCATATTTGGAAAAGGTCTGGCTCTTGAAGGTATGTAGAGATGCCTGGTGACTCCATTTTCAACATGTGTCAAATAGATTTTATGCTTTCCTTCTCTCTACCTTTGCCAGGAAGTTGCTCGTTCAGCTGTCATGGGACACATGGCTGGGGGTGGGGGGCTCCGTTTGTAATGAATGACTGTGGTGCAAAACGGGAAAGCAGGGGGGGGGGGGGGGGGGTCAGAAAGCGGCTTCATTTAATTGACATACATAAGGTGTTCATTACCAACACTGCGGGTTGAATTTTATCCATAAAAGAGGTTCTTTATTCACCTACTTCTCACATACAAACGACTCAGTCAACAAGTTAGAGCTATGAACAGGCAACTCCAGTTATATTAGTTATCTTACTTATTTTTGGAAAGATTTTCCTCACTTAATCCAAACAAATAATGAGTAGTTTGTCATGTAAGTGATGCTTTTATCCAAAGTGGGTGGGTGGGTGGGACTGACTGACAGGATTGATTGATTGATTGATTGATTGATTGATTGATTGATTGATTGATTGATTGATTGATTGATTGATTGATTGATTGATTGATTGATTGATTGTACAGACAGACAGAAAGACGGACGGACGGACGGACGGACGGACAGAAAGATAGATAGATAGATGTATCCTTGCTGAACTCACATGATTGGAAATAGCTGCACAGGGGCGTTTCCAAGATGGTCGCAGAGAGGACTGACTTGCTTTTAGAAGGACTTTGATTTATTGCAGGGTCAGTCCGCTTGGAACAGCCTGGGGTTGAGAGTCTCGCTCAAGGACACAATGGTGACGGTTCATGGAGCACCCCTTACTGGGTGAACCGGCTGAACTTGGTCATAAGCCTGGATGTTTCACCACAAGACTAGACCACATCCAAACTCAGCCTTGCCAGTCTGGTTCATTAGGCTAATATGACTTTAACTCACTTGTCCTTTGTTTACCATCCCTTGACATAGTAAAGAGACAGTGAAAAAGCACTGGTCTGTGTGGCAGCCTTTCACAGCTGGCTCTGAGTTTGCAGAGAAAGAGAACAGGCCATTCTGACTCAGCCTGGCACTGCCGGGCTGTGAGCGACACTGACAGAGTGCCCTGAACTCACTCACCCATCTATAGTGCTGCACAATGATCTGTATCCCTTAGACAAGGCCATCAATTCGCTGATAGCAGACCGTATGAGGATTTGTGCTTTGCCGCCTGGTCCACATATGCTGTGGCGATAGATCAAGACAGGAGGATTACTGTTAAATAACCTGTCATATCAAAGAGCTTTGGGACAGACAGGAAGGCAGTGACATACAATCCATTGACAATCCCAGTCAGATTTTATAGGTACATATCGACCTACTACACTCACATTGATGATGTTGAGTCGGATGGGAAGCTTTTGTGAGAAAAGTCTTCAGAGTTTTATTTTTGTGCTGACAACTGAAATGTAGTTTGCCAGGAGGTCTTCAGGAGCTCTCTGAGGAAGTATTATCCAGTACAGGTTTCAAAATTGTTCCTCTTTTTGTTCAGGTGAAGCTGTGACTAACTAAAGGTAAGGAAGTTGCTAATTTAACAATTTTTCAATAGCATGACATTTGTCAAATGTCGCTCAGCTATTTCAAAAGTGGAGTTTTTCCAATTTATCCAATAATGCGATTTTTTTCACAACACATTTTGTCATGATACACCATGTTTTTATGTCACATTGGCTTTGTTTACATGCATCCAAATAATCCATTAGGAATCACATTGACAGCTCAATCGAACTGAAAAGCCTTCATGTAAACACCTTAATCGATCCGACTGAGCTCAAGCCGAATTCAATTTCGATCGGATTGAAAGAGGTGATTTAATCCGATTTTCTAATCCGATCGAGAGAAAATGTAAACACTTGATCGGATTGAAAACTGAAACTGAAAGGACTGTGCATTGACGTAGAAATAGCGTAATGACGTATAACGCGAAAAACAACGTTTTTACTGCGTGATAAATATAAGCAGCAAGGCAAAACGGTTCATATGCTCATTATCTCCAAATTATGACCAGAAATTGATCAATATTAAGTCTGCTGTTTAAAACAAATAAAGAACCAATGTAGGAGAATAGTTGTTATGCGCAAACAGCGGGAAACTCTGTATATTTGTGCAGTGTGCGCTTGTGACATCAAGCGCGTACATCAACCCGATCACTTTGTTTAAATGAAAATGAAAACAGAAAATATAAATAAATCTAGTTCAAAATATTACTATAATGGTATATAAATAATAGTAAAGTAAAACTTCTTATTTTAAATACATCTAGCATAGTTACATCAACAAAATGGCATCATTTTAGTTAGCAACTCATTTTTAGTAGCTTGTAGTGTATCTAACTTGTTTGTAGCTATACTTTAAATTATGTTAAGCTTGAAACTTGGCAAGCTTACAGTTCAAAAAGCTCTGAGACTGGCAAGAGCAGCTTCCAAATCCTCAGTACTCATCTTGCCGGATCTGTCTGCTGCTTTTGACACAGTTATCCACTAGATCCTCCTGTCAATCCTAAAATGAAGGGCATCTCAGGAACCGCACTCCAATGGTTCAAGTCTTACCTCTCAGGTAGGTCCTTCAGGGTGTCGTGAGGTGTCTAAGTCACAACATCTAGCTACTGGGGTGCCTCAGGGCTCAGTGCTTGGACCACTTCTCTTCTCCATCTACATGTCATCACTAGGATCTGTCATTCAGAAACATGGATTTTCCTATCACTGATATTCTGATGACACAACTCTACCTATCATCCCAACCACACTGTTCAAAATTTTCTAGTGACTGGTCACATCTAAATTTTTCAATTGGCCAAATTGAATTTCTGTGAATTGAATTTTATCAATTGTGGCAACAGCCTGTTAACATGGGCTCAATTAGAAATAATATGTTGAGCCAATGGAAAAATGTAATTTACCAACACTGTAAAAAATGTCAGGCCTCTCCAATTTAAAATTTTCTAGTGACCGATCACATCTACATTTTTCAATTTGGCCAGCTAAAAAATTTAGATGTGATCGCTCACTAGAAAATTTTGAATTGGAGAAATGTTTTACAGTGAAACTGTGAGGTTGGTCCAATTAAATATTTTAAATTGTAGTAACAATTGTTTATTTCTCACTGTCCCAAAAGACAAAATGACTAAAAACATAAATATATTAAGCAAAATACAGAACACAGACAACAGGGTTGACATTTTATCACATTACTTTATTAACAAGTAAATTCCAACACAGGATATTTGGTGAAAATACCTTATTTTCAATAAGGAAAACTCTGAATATTCAAGAAGTCTTCTGCATAACAGGATGTCTTAAAGTGGTGAAGAAAACACGGAACTGCAAGCTAAAAACCTGCAAATAAAAATAAAAACTAACATTAATGGCAAAGTTTCCCTGCATCACATCTGGCAAATGACAGAACAGAAGTTACTTCATTATATAATGAGGATGAGACTAATGAATGGATGAATAAGAAAATCGAGCTTGACGTGTTTGATATTAAAAGGCAATAACTTAAGCCCTGAAAGAGGCCGACTCCAAATGCAATCTCCGGCACCGTGTTCAACGGTTGCATGCCGCATATATCACACAAATGACTTAATTTACTTATTACCTATCATTTTAGACATATAAGACATGAGGAAAATAAAACTATTGGCTACCCTTAGAGTAAACGAGAACACACGCATGAAACCAATGAATGCATGAACTCGTGATTCTACAAAATGTCTTTTAAACTTCATACCGGGTCATAAAGCAAAACTCTGTAGAATAATTTCAGTGCTAAATACTCACCAACGTCTTTGTGAGATGAATATCTCTATTCTCTTGGGAATGTCTGTTTCGGTCTTCAGGACCTGCTGGTTCGGCTCCGCTCGCGCTGCCGCTCCCGCGCATCCGCGTTTGAAATCTCCACATGAACGGTTCTCTTCAAGCGCATTTTGCGCATGCGTATACCGTTTTTCGGATGTAGGACTTGTTCAGCCAACATGGATTTTTCACTTCGACTTCATAGATTGACTGAGCACAATTAAATATGTTCGGTGAATATACAATTTTTGAGTTAAAACCTTAAGCTATGATTAGTACAATGCATCTTTTTGCATGGGGATAATTATTTGGAAGTCATTTATTGGGCCAATATGTAATGATCTATTGTCACAATTTTTCCCCCAAAATTTTTTTTACAGTGCAGATGATCCAACGGTAGCTGCTCGCATCTCAGCCTGCCTGACAGACATTTCTAGCAGGACGACGGACCACCACCTTCCACTAAATCTTGCGAAGACAGAACTGCTTGTGGTCTCGGCCAACCCAATACTTCATCACAATTTCTCCATTTAGCTAGGTTCGTTAACCATAACTCCATCCATGACAGCCAGGAACCTTGGAGTTGTGATTGATGATCAGTTGAACTTCACAGACCACATTGCTAGAACTGGCCGGTCCTGCAGATTTGCCTTATACAACATTAGGAGGATCAGGCCCTTCCTATTGCAGCATGATACACAACTCCTTGTCCAAGCTCTAGTTCTATCCAGATTGGACTATTGTAATGCTCTCTTGGCAGGCCTTCCAGCATGCACTGTCAAACCTCTGCAACTGATACAGAAGGCTGCAGCAAGAAGAGAACACGTATCACACCTCTCCTTACAAAATTGCACTGGTTGCCAAGGCACTGATGTTTGCCTACAGAACAACCACTTGCTCTGCACCCCTATACCTAAACTCATTACTTCAGACCTATGTACCATCCAGACGCTTGTGTTCTGCATGTGAACGGCACCTTGTGGTGCCATCCCAAGTAGGGGATCACAAAATCACTTTCACTGACCTTTACCCTGACTGATCCAAGCTGGTGGAATGACCTGCCCATCTCTACCCAAGTCTTTAACCATTTTCATGAAACTTTAACTTTTAGGCAACACTTGACCCATTAATGCTAACACTTACTACTCGATATCTTTTTTTTTTTTTTTTTTTACTTGTTACGTGCACTGTGCTGGACTAACTGGGACTGGTCACGGCACTTGCCCTATTGTTGGTTTGATTTGCTTCTATTGCTCTCCTCATTTGTAAGTCACTTTGGATAAAAGCATCCGCGGAATGATTAAATGTAAATTAGCTTCCCCAACACTGTGTTAACCAGGCCAGGCTGGGACATGTATACACGCACAAATTCCCTCCAACCTAACTCGTCCTGCCTCCATCCCAAGCAACCAGCATAATCTCTGATTCAAGTCCTAAATGACATCTCTTCCTCTCCCTCTCTCTCTCCTCCAACAGAATGACCTCATGCCGGAAACCAAGCACTCTGCCACCCTGAGAGAGAGAGGAGGCCTTTTGTTCATGAACACAGTGGGCCCCTCAACAATCACCCAGGAATTTTTCTCACCCAGACAGGCAACAGATGAAAAGGCGGGAGGGGAAGCTGGAGAGATGGTGAAGAGTTATTGTACCAATAAGCAACCTCGCACATCACCAGTAATCATTTACTGCTGGCATTCGCTCACAGACATTCTGCTAATTGACAATCTGACACATTGATTCCCAAGTAAACAACTTTAATCAAATTGGCCACCGTTATAAATTATGACAAGTCAGCAAAAATAAAGTCCGAACTGCTGCAAAACAATAAACAATTGACATCGGAGGGCGTTTTAATGAGGTTTGTTTCCCATAAGACGAGTGGGACCAGAGCTCAGGCAGAGCTCCAGAAATTCTCCTCACCATCCAGCCACTAACAAAGGTTTCTCTGAGGTAACTACGATGACCTCACTCACTTACATGGTGGGTGTCGGGGTCCATTTTAAAATGCCCTTTTCACATGGTGTGTTTTCTTAAATCTTTGGGCTCTCCAAGGGAGCCAGGCGCAAAGCCACCTCCCTGGAGCCAAAATGTCTGGTGAGCCTTGCAGAGGAACAAGCAGCAGTTTTACACTGACAGGTCCTGTCGAGTTTAGAAATAAAACCCTCATCCATCAAGTTCTCCACGGTCTTGAGTATCGTCAGACAAGACCGGTGTTGTTCGCAATCACCCTTCACAACAATGTGCGGAGTGTTCAGTTCTGTTTGCCTTTCCCTCATAGAAAGGCTTTATTTATAGGCTCTATCTGAGGCAACTGAAAATGTGTATGGCTCAAACAAATGTTGCATTAAGATACTGCGGTTGGTGTGTTTGATGTGCTACAAAGTTGGCAATGAAGAAGAGAAGACTGTCAGAATGTTCAAAGGGAGACGTCTTACTGATGGCTTTTGAAAGTCGATCTTTATGGCTTGAAGCGAGGCTCTACTGAATTACTCCATCTGTGCTTAAAGTCAAGCTGTTTCAGTTGCTAGCTAATTACTTTTGACTTATTAATGATAATGTCACTTATAATTCGCACTTTCGAGAGGAACATTTTGTTGCTCATTATATAGCCAAAGCTCAGGAGACCTAATAGCTCTGTTGGTTATGTTAGCTTAGAGACCTAATAGTTAGACATTAATATTTAATTTAAGTATCATCTCTGACCTGTTTTTTTTCCGGCAATTCCTGAGGAGGGAAAAAATAAATGTGACATCTTTTAACATAGTAAGCATATAGTTAATGTTCTAGTTAACGGGATAGTTCTCCCAAAAAATGAAAATTAGCCCATGATTTACTCACCCTCAAGTCATCCAGGGTGTATATGACATTCTTCTTTCAGACAAATACAATCGGAGTAATATTAAGTGCATCTATCCATCATAAAAGTAATCCACATGGATCCGAGGGGTTAATAAAGCTTTACAAACTGTAATCTCTAACTTCCGCTAACTGTCATACGTGCATTATGACGTAGGACGCAGGCGTAGGGTAAGTTCCGGTAACGAAGGAGGAAAACAAAACTTGGTTCTCGCGAGAATTAGCATATTCTCACCGGAGCGTCCTACGTCATAACGCTGGAACGCCAGTCTCTCGTGAGTCTTGAATAGGGTTGCCACCCGTCCCGTGAAACACGGAATCGTCCCGTATTTACAAGCAAAATGGCGCATCGAGCTTGCGTCCACTGTTTGAACGGAAGAGGATCTCCATATATAGGGCTAAATAGAAAAAAGGTATCAGTGGGTCTGTCCAGTAACTCACGATGAACCTCAGGCAAACTGCACACTTTGCAGAGAAGCATTTCAGTCTGACTTAAAGCAGCATGCGGTGACAGACACATCCATGCTTCTAAAGGTATAGAACTATTGTTTTTTTTAATGGATAATATATTAATATAATATGGCAGACAGAATTATTATATATTTTTAGACAGGTTAATTAATAGATTATATCCTAATTAATGTTATCATTAATTTATCATTTAGCTAGGCTATATTAATCATACATAATAAATAATCCTGTCATATACATTTTATGACATTTAAAAAAAATATTTAGATAAAAATGGTACAAATAATTACTTAATAATATAGTTATACTTTAAGTAAATTAATGAAAAAAATTACATTTTTGAATTTCAGAATTGTCAAAAAAGTGATTACTGGTTCAGAATGACTGCTTAAAGGGACAGTTCACCCAAAGAATGAAAATTCTGTCATCATTTACTCAGCCTCAAGTTGTTCCAAACATGTATACATTTCTTTGTTATGTTGAACACATAGGACGATACATCCCTACTATGGAAGTCAATGGTGCTCCCAAAGCAGCCTGGTTACAAACTTTCTTCAAAATATCTTCTTTTGTGTTCAGCAGAACAAACAAACTCATATAGGTTTGGAACATCACGAGAGAGAGTAAATGATGACAGAATTTTCATTTTTGGGTGAACTATCCCTTTAAAGTGCACCAAATAGGCTACTAAAGAGTTCTTTAGAAATAAATAAAGTAATCAAATGTAAAATAATATAAAATGTGTTGCAAGTTCACATACTTGATCTCATGTTTTCTTATGGTTTATTGTTGAGCTATCAAGTTGTCATTGTTGAAATAATCAGTTTATGACTTATTCTTTATTTGTGTCCTTGATACAATTGTTTTTATTTTTGGGTGAACTATCCCTTTAATATCCATAGCTCAGATAATTTGGTGTTGGAACTTTTGACGAAAGTTTTAGTTTATATTGAAAAGACTATTGATCACCGACTTTCATATCTCTTCAAAGCGCAGAGACATGAGCAAACGTCTCAATTTGCTCTCAATTTTATCTCGTTACTGTCTACAAAAACAGGCTGATCTCATTAGTATTTATTCGTACAGTATATAATGTTTACATGTACATTTTTGGATGTTCATTTTTATTTCAGCAAAAAAAAAATTATATATCCTAAGCAAATTTGTCATTCAGTTAAAAAGTTTGAGGTCAGTAATTAAAAAATATATATATATTTTATTCAGCAAGGATGCATTAAATTGATCAAAAGTTACAGTAAAAACATTTACGAAAGATTTCTATTTCAAATAAATGCTGTTCTTTTTGTACTTTCTATTCATCAAAGAATCCTGAAAAAAATAAATGTCACAATTTCCACAAAAATATCAACATTGAGAATAATAAGAAATGTTTCTTGAGCAGCAAATCATCATATTAGAATGATTTCTGAAGGATCATGTGATACTATTTTAATATTTTACAATATTGCTTTTTTTATCATATAAATGCAGCCTTACATTAACAAATTTTTTTTTTTTTTTTTAAATATTACCAACCCCAAATTTTGAAGTGCATGTATCTCTGTGGTAATATCAGTGTGTACGATTGCTAATGAGATCATGTTGACAAGCTACAATTGGGATATTAAAGATATCTCATTTGTGACGTTTCTTTTTGGGCTGTTGCTGTTAAATCCCCCTGAACTGTAAACAGACTGTTGAGTGTTCACATTTGTATTTTTGCCTTTGCACTCAGAAGCCAAAGAGAACAGTGAATAACAGTAACAGAGAGAGGGGAGTTGCTCATTTACTGTAACTGTGACACATCTGTAATGGAAGCAAACCAATGATTAAATAATTGGCCGTCTTTGTGCAGTTTTCTATTCGGCAGAGTTTCTCTCATCTGGACTAGCATGAGTTCAGTACTCAGGTGGAAAACATTCAATCATAGGAATGAAGCCAATCCCTGGCCTTAATGTAACTCCATGACACAATGCCTGTGGAATCTCACAACACAGAACACAATGGAGATCCAGGGCGCATGGCAGAGTGGAACGCTGAGACCCAAACATTCCACCCCCCATGCACTGTACAGTTAGAGCACTGCTGCTAGAACTAACTACTAAACCCAAACCCTCAGACTCATACTTCAGAAATCATCAATCTGTAGCCTGTGGAATATCTATTCAATTTATTTGATGCCAGTCTAAGATTTTATTTTTTTACTTTGACTATTTGAATATACTTTATGGATAGCATAATAAAAATGTAATGGCCAGAAAGAGGCCCAGATTGCAATTACAACTTCTTCCACTAGGGGCTAATGGGCTAACTAGCTAAACCTAATGCTAACTAGCTAAACCAACTAAAACGTGTCCCCTTTCTATAAATACTTCCATTAAGAACGATTGTTCAAAATTCTTCCCAAAAGTTCACCATTACTAGTAAGTAATGTTTATTTTTGAGATCTTCAAAGTGATAGCCTGTTTGCTAACCAAATGCTAAAGCTTTTGTTTAGGTGTGCTAAAGCGCTGAAACAATGCATAAAAGCTGACAACAGTGTCTAAATACTCTAGATTGCTGGCTTTATAGTACTCTCTTCAGTCTGTTTTGTAAACCAGATAAGGATTCAATAGAACTCCCTTATGCTAACTGGCATATATGCTAACTAACGTTTCAAATGCTAAATCAACAGTTGCAGAGCACTTGACATCATTGTTGGTCATTGTTTGTGTAAATGAGGTTCATTTTCATGTATGAATGTCAAATTGTCCTACTTGACAATTGGAGGTTGTTTAGAGCTGTTAAATAACATGTTTAAATGCTCATGAGTTGTTAACTTAGCACGAGTGGGCTCCCCCTATTTACATTTCTATACTGAAAATGAATTATGTTCTGAATTGCTTTGCCTAGCATACGTGGAAAAACTGGACATTACTTAACACCCTAAAGCTTAACAGTTATTTATAAAGTGTACTGTTTGCTATGTTAGCAACCATTTAGGGGCAGTCTGTCAGAACAGGTTAGACTTCCTTGCTATGGTTGGAGTGCATACCCTTCCTTTGCATAGGCTTGCATTTACATTGAAATCATCAATAAAGCTGAGGTTATTTAGGGCTTATGTAAATTATAAGTGGAGCATAATTATAGTGGGCCCCTCCTGAAAGTGTGGAGAGCTTGAATAATGAAGAATTACTGTCCTCTGTCCCCTTTTTTCTCTGTGCAGTAGTGTGGTTTGAGTCTCATGTCTGAAAATGATGGGGTGTAACTCTCTCTCTCTTTCTCTTTCTCTCTCTCTCTCTCTCTCTCTCTCTCTCTCTCTCTCTCTCTGGAACATCTAGTGCCAGCGTGTCCTCGATTCACCTGTCTGCCGTACTGCAGCACTCTTAAAGGAACACCGCCCCCCTCTCTCTCTCTCTCTCTCTCTGGCTTTTTCAAAATGTAGTCACGCTCTCTTACTACAGTCAGACAGTCACGCTCTGCTTCCTGCTGCCTACTACTGCAAAACTGGCAACAGCTTGAGTTCAAGTGATGCTACTTCTGTCATAACAAGCATTTGCCCTGTAGTTGTACTTATTATAGTTAATATAGACACTTTTTTTTTAAGAAAACTATGAAATTAGATGTGTAATACAAACACGATGTGATGCAAGTATAAAATATTAAATAGAGCATATTCAGGAATTAAAATGTACTTATATATAAAATCGATTTGAGACCACAATGAAATTCTGGGATTGAAAATATCAAGTTTTAAGACTTATTTTATATTTATATAAAATAAAATTACTATGTATAAAATGTTATTAAAAAACCTGAGACCACATTGGAAAAACTGGTATTCAAAATAATCAAAAATTAAACCTGGAAATGCTAAGTTTAAGGGTTTAGGATTTTGAAAATTGTAAAAAAAAAATAATAATAATAAAATTAAAAATGAATTAATTTAAATATAAAAAATATATAAAACATGTGAAATGTCCATATATATATACATTAGTTTTTATTTGGTTTAATAATTAAAATGTCATGTTTTTTTTCATCTGACATGCATAACCTAATATGACTGTCACTGTCTGAGATAATTTATTCCTAGTTAAACATTATGAGATTATGTTGAGTAAGATGTTAAATATACATGACTGAAATCAATATGCGTCTTGCTCTGTGTCTCGCTCTTTAAATATCATTCTAATTTAAATGGGCGTAGTGGAGATACATGACCTCTGATCTCCGTCTCTCTTTGTCTTTCTTGTCCCCTGTCCTTCAGGGCTCAATGGGATGTCTGCAGACTTGTGACTGGCTGGAGGAAGATTGCAGCCCTCAGTTTTGTCTCTCTCTCTGTGTGTGTGTGTGTGTGTGTGTGTGTGTGTGTGTGTGTGAGAGAGAGAGAGAGAGAGAGAGATGGGGCCGTGGAGAGAGTTAACAGAGCGTCTGTGTGGCGCTGCCAGAGCTGCAATCCCCATCACCACTACGAACCCACTGACCTGCACACGCAGCCACGCCTTTCTCTCAAACTACACGTTCACACAGACACGCAGACAACAGAGACTAGAGCTCCCTGCTGGACACGCATGGAAATTTCACTTTGTTCTATTTTTTATTCATCCCTTTATTTAATTATTATTGATCATTTTTAGTAATTTTTTTTTTTTAAAACAGCAGCTTGCTTGTAGCAAGCATGCTTAAAGTCACCATGAAATCAAAATGGACCATTCTTATTGTCTTATGGAATATTGCCATATTTATTATAAATGATTTATCTGTACACATCATTATTTTTTTAAAGTCATGTGCCCTCAAATAATCAAAATAACTTCCCCCTCTCTCGTGCAGCGTCATCTCTTCTCTTGTCTGATGACGTGTTTACTGACGCGAGGGCGGGACAACCTGTCACTCATATGAGATCGACCAATAGCAAACCACAACCATCCAATCAATTCCCAATGGACATGGTGAAGAAAAAACGGGAGATGGAAGGAAAATGATTTGGCAATGCTTTTGCGTTCTCTCGCAAATGTTTTGCGTTCCCCAGAGACTTCGCTAAAGAACGCAAAAGCATGACATTATTTTTCCTCCCATCTCAGATTTTTTCCCATTTTAATCATGTGCCCCTTAGGGGCTCTGTATGTTTTTCCTCCACATGAAAACGTAAAAACATGCTATGAAGTAACCTGACAAGCCAGACCCACATCAAGATGTTGGGTCTGGGAACTCATCATTGGCAGGGCTCAATCCGAGGGGTGGGATAAACGGTTGTCTTTCAAATTCCCTCTGCACGCAATAGGATAGCGCTACAACCAACCAGAGCACCGAAGAAGGTGAAGCGGAGCTAGTTGATAGATTAAACATTCGCTTTATCCGGTCGGCAAAACTCTGAACACATCTTCCTTTCTTAAGAATGACTTCAGTGCCGTTCTTCGTTCTTTCCTCAAAGAAAAGCTTAACTCCAAGCCTTCCAGAGTCGCAGATTCGAAAGACCGCTGTTCGCCAGCTTCTTTGTTTACAAGTAGCACGCGGAACCGCCGCAACTCAGCCGTCATTATGTTAAGCCCGCCCACCGACTCTATACACGATGTGATTGGCCTGCCCAGAGTTTGGTTTTTCCAGCTCGCAAGCCAACGGAGAGTTGCTAGACGACTCTGGCTGCAAATTAGATTTCCTGCCGCTAGGGTGCATTTAGATTTCTAGGCTAGCTATGAAGCGCTGTCGAGAGCATTCCAAACCAACATATATATAACCCTAACCGTAAAGCCATGTTGGCCAATCAGAAGCCTGGAAAAAAGGTTATTGCCGGTTCGGGTTTTGATGTAGCAAGCCAAAATCTCTGGTTTCACTGTCCACATGACAACACCGTAAGTTTCTGAAAATCTTCACCCTGGCAAAAAAGTTTTCAAAAAAGTTTGGTTTCAGTGTACGGAGACTGCGTTTGTGTGTGGACGAACGTCCAAACCGCATAGAAAAAGCTGCAGTCTTTTAAAATACCAGTGTTTGTGTGGACAGGGCCTCAGATATACGTCATAGATATACAATAGGGAATAAAAGACTATTCTCACAAATTCTGTTTCATGTCGACTTTAAACATTTGGTTACTCTAATATTCTGATATATCTGAATATTGTCCATATACAGTTTTGCTCATTGTGGCGAGGGACATGGGAGGAGCGAGCGGGACCCGAGTCCTCTAATGGGGGAGCCCGGAGACATATAAGGAGGAGCGACATCAGTGGAGGAGGAGAGAGGGCCAGGCCTGGAATTTTATGTTTTGTTTATGTTTGTTTTGTACGGAGATGGCAGTCATCCGTGAGGGGCTGCCGCCGATAATTTTATTTTGTTGATTTATTTTAGTTGTTAAACGTTCGCCGGTTCCCGCCTCTTTCTTCCCACACGAACAAACGTTACTACATTGGTGCCGAAAACCCGGGAGGAAGGAGAGACATGCTGTCGAAGAGCCCTCGCTGCTGAGGAGGATTGCGGTGCTGAGGAGTTCGGGCAGCGCGGAAGAGACAAGACAGCGAGGGGCTGCCCGAGGCGGTGGTGCTGGAACGAGTGAAGAGAGATCCAGTGGGACGGAGAGCTCGCTGCCGTGCCCCTGGGTTGAGTTGGGGTGGCTGCCGTCCGAGAGGGAGCGGAGGAGTCGCCGGCGCTCGCTGTGAGCCGGAGCCTGCTGCCGTCCGCCATTTAGGGGAGGAGCAGGGAGCGCGGGACTCGCTGCCGGCTGCCCTCGGTAGGAGGAGCCACCGCCAGGGGACGGAGGATGATCGAGCCGTCCACCGAGCGTCCAGTACCATCGCATGGCACCGCGAGGAAGAGCCTCTCAGCGGGCTGAGGACCGAGCGGCAGTGTGTCAGGGAACCGGACCAAGATTTGTTTTTTTATGTTTTTTTCCCTCTTCACTCTCTCGTCCGGTCGCTCTGGGGTCTCCGTCTCCCGTTCTCTCGTCTCGCTGGCCCATATCCCCGGACGCAGAGATTGGGCTCCCCGGTAGGCGTAGTCGCAGGGTACTCCCCACCCTACGAGGGGAGTTGGGGGTATGTGGCGAGGTTGGCGAGGGACATGGGAGGAGCGAGCGGGACCGAGTCCTCTCATGAGTGAGCCCGGAGACATATAAGGAGGAGCGACATCAGTGGAGGAGGAGAGAGGGCCAGGCCTGGAATTTTATGTTGTGTTGTGTTTGTTTTGTACGTAGGCGGCAGTCGTCCGTGAGGAGCTGCTGCCGATTATTTTATTTTGTTGATTTATTTTATTAAAGTTGTTAAACGTTTGCCGGTTTCCGCCTCCTTCTTCCCACATGAACAAACATTACTACAGTCATATTTGACATGCACCATGCAGAATTTGCTAAATTTGTATGTTCATTTCTTTTTCTTTTTTTTATACAAGGGATCATAAAAATAGCATTTTGTGTTTTATTTAGTAAGTGATGATGAAGCTATTTGACAGATAATTTGTCACGCAAGGAAGAATCTGTCAATTGCTATGAAGTTTTGATATATATATATATCAAAACGCAGAAAATCCTAGCAAAGCTCATACATACATACATAATAAATATTACAAAAATAAATTAAAAATAAATTATATACATGATATATTGATGTTTATTTTTAATATATTCGTATTACTATAATACAGATTCTGCAAGAGGGTTTGGACACTTATAAGCCAACTGTATATTACAATAATGGTAGTTAATCACCTTTTTTGGCATTTGTTTTCCACATCTGTGCTCTCCTTCGAATGTTATCCAAGTGTAGTTTGTACTTGCATCACCTTCTTGTTTACTTGCTCTCTTTCTCTCTCTCTCTCTCTCCCTCCCTCTCTCTCTCTCTCTCTCTCTCTCTCTCTCTCTCTCTCTCTCTCTCTCTCTCTCTCTCTCTCTCTCTCTCTCTCTCTCTCTCTCTCTCTCTCTCTCTCTCTCCCTCCCTCCCTCTCTCTCTCTCTCTCTCTCTCTCTCAGAAACCACAGTTGCAGTGGAAAAGCGCAGAAACATAGAGACTCTGTGCCTGAACAGGGCTTCTTTTCTTCAAGAAACACAAACTGTTTTCTTAGCCTCAAAGGTCCAGAACAATTTGGGTCTTAGTGGACAACAAAATCTCTATTACCCCATTTCCCCAGTCCGTCCAGCTCTGACTCACCCACATGCATTCACACTTGCATGGAGTAATTCAGGCTTGTCTATCCATCTCAAGGAAAACTTTAGCGTTTTCCAGTCAGCGGACAAAAGCCTCAGTGTGCACGCTCGTACAATGAATGTTGACTCTCGCGAGCGCCTTCGTTTTTGCCTTGGAAAATTCATGCTCGTCCATGTGCCTGGCTAAAAGTGAAAGATAAGTTCCACTGCAAACCACACGGCCATGGAAAATAAATAGTCGCACAGGCTAGCTCATACATAAAGCCAGACTGCAGCTTTGGCACAGGCCTAGTGCTAACATAGCTAATGAATCTAACCCTGCTGGGCACCCGCTCGGTTAATGTAATTACTTTGCAGAGTTCATCGAATTAGAATCAAATTTCACTCCGATGCAGAATGGCCTGTCTCTCAGTCTATATGACCAGTGAGCGAGCGAGTCAAGCTGTCTGACATTGTACCAAGAGGTGGTGCAATTAGCAGGATTAGAGCAAATGTGCTTGACAGACTTTCATGGATTGAACTGAAAGGTCGGGTACAATAAAGCTGGAATGGGACATGGGGAGACGGCTGACAAGATTTGATGTGTCATGTTGTTGTCGTAGCGCATCATTAAAACCCATCAGAAGCCGATAGAACGAGTGTGCACCTGTATATGCTGTCTTCATTCTGAATCTGTCACGTACAGAATGCATAAGCAAAAATGTCCTGATGTGCACCCACGTTTCTTAACAATAATGTTTGTACACACAAACTGAAAGTCTTTGTGACTTTTCAAGGCTAGAGTAAATCCAAAATATGAAACTTTGTAACTCATCGTAAAAATATTTGTCAAATCATGCAGTTTATTAAGAAGCATGTGCTGTTTTCTTCTAATTAAACAGACTTACAATTTTCACCAAGTGGACATTTTACCCATGTTATTGTTGTAAAAGCAGAATGTGACGGTTGGGCGGTGTGGTATTTGCCCCGCTCCTCCTCCACTGTGATTGGACGGCTGGGTAAAAAGTGATGGTGATGAGCGCTGCGTTTTACCCAAAGCTGAACATTCTCCATTTCTCAGGGACTGGTAAAAAAAACGCTGAGCACTCAGCGTGAAATAGACGCTCTCATTAAAAACAATTGGAAGAATACGCTAGCCTCTGGAAAAAAAAGCTTTTGGTAAATTCTCTAGCAACCACACGGAACACCCAAACAACCACAGAGCAACACCCTGGAAACCACTGAGAACATCAAAGCAACTAGATTTCAATGCCCTGGCAACCACATAGCAACACCTTGGCAATGACTCAAAAAACCCTAGCAACTGAATATCAGTGCCCTAGCAACCACCCAGAGCACCCAAACAACCAGATAGCAATGCTCTGGCAGCCACTCACAACACCCCATTAACTACATAGCAACATCCTAGCAACCATCCAGAACACCTTAGCAACAGTATACAGCCTGGCAACCCCCCAAACACTATAGCAGCAACACCCAAGCAACCAAATATCAATGTCCTGGCAATGACACAGAACACACTAGCAACCACTGACACAGCAACAATCTGACAGCCACTTAGAACACCCGAGAACTGCATAGCAATGCCTTGGCAACTGTATATCAATGACCTCGCAACCACATAGCAATACCCTGGAATTCCCACACAACACTCTATTGCATAGCAACGCCATGGCAACGACTCAGAACACCAAAGCAACTGCATATCAATGCCCAGCAACCATTTAGAGCACCCTAGCAACCACATAGCAATGGCCTAGTAACAACAACAACACACTCCAGACTAAAATTTGAGAGCAATAGCTCCGGTGCCACTAAGTTCTACAGATAGTGGCGCCAGCACCGGATTTGTTAGCACTGGGGGATTTTTAATCATTAAAGTAATTTAATCATATTACTATTGTTTTGCATTAATAATAAATGTTACATATTTATTTATTGGAAATATGACAGTAAAGCATTAAGCTTGAATTGAAATAAAATTATTTTATTCACTTTTTTATAAACTTTTATTAACAACAGTAACGTGCAAAAAACAAATTTTTATAGGGAAATTTTGAAATTATTAAATGTACCACACTGAACTGGGTGACAGCTTCAGTGATTATAAAAGGAGCGCTCTTTAAGCCAACAAGTGCTCCTCTGCCACCATATACTGGTTATAGTGGAAATGTCATGGTTTTTTTTTTTTTTAAGTGTTTGTTTGCCACAAAATGTTGTTTGCCACAAAAATTTTAGATTTACAAATAATCACATTAAAAATAACATTAAAATTGGATAATGTATATAGAGCTTTGCAGTGTTGGAAAATGTGTGAAGCACTTTAAAAATCCTTGAAAAATTCTTGAATTTCACTCTCAAAAGTTTGCATGAACCGTGAAATTAATAATGTAAAAACATTTGACTATTTCTGCCACAATACCATGGTTACAGTTAGCTTTGCTACATTAAATCCATGATAAAAGTGGGTGATTTGTGGACTGAAAAGTCTTCTATAATTTGTTTGTTCATTACACAATGTTTCTCCTGGTTTCCATGTCAGCGCTGTTTGATCTGATATCTATGGTTTACAGAATTCTTTGCCGAATGTGAATGCTTCCCACTAGATCCCGCAGCGATGTTATTAACTCTGCGGCAAATTCAAACGCTTTCTCACTGGATCTCCCAGATCTTGTAGTAACGTTTCGCATGAGCGAGATCAGCCCGAGAGTAAAACCTCTTTTAGTTCTGAGCCCTTGCCGCGCTGTCTATTATTGATCCGAGCTGATCAACAGTCCGTGCTGCGCAGTGTTGTTCCACTTTCGTTTCGTTTGCCATTAGATGTTTCTCATATGCAACAGAAATGGCAGCTCTTATTAGTTGGGCAACGTGGTGGTGGCACCAGAATTACCTCTAACAAAATCTAGTCGCACCAGCAGGAAAAAAGATAGCAAAATGCAACCATTTGGTCGCAGTCTGGAGCCCTGCCATAGCAACCACATAGCAATGCCCTGGCAGCCACTCTAAACAACCAAGAAACTTCATACGATAGGTGCAGTCATATTTACCATTGCTCTGCAAAATGTAGTGGGTGAATTCCAGTAATTCCAATTGGAATATGCTCATTTTGCATGGAGGTGAAAAAATTCCACACACAGATTTTGCTCTATTCAAGCTGGTCATGTGAATTCACCTCATTGAACAACAGAAAGCTGCTTCATTTGAAAATGACTTCTGTTTGAGCAGTGCTTCATACATCACTACACTATTGACAATAGACTCTATTGATATTTTTGCCCCTCAAAATTTAGCTGAAATGTCACTAATGCGACTAGACCGTAACAGCCTGGAAACATAACCGAAAACACCCTAGCAACCACATAGCAACTTCTTGGAAATCCCCACAACACAAGCAGCAAGCAGTGGCGTAGCAAGTCCCCCTCGGTTCAAATTGTGACCCGCTATGGGCCCCCAATCCGACCGGACCCATATGCACGTGCATACCCTGCATACTCAGATGCTATGCCACTGTAACCACCACTAAAATTATATAGTATAGATAGCCTATTTGCAATCTGCGCAAGTGTTTAAGAACATAAATTGTATTGTAATGCATACTGCATAGCAAAGAATACTTGACAACATGTCTAGTTTGACTGCGTGGAGCTGAAATGGAGTCTGATAAAACATTCATTTGCCGCAGTCAGATCTGTGCTGTGTGAAAGTGTGAATGCATGTGATATCCTCAGGCTGGAGCTTCATTTGCCCTGATGCCAGTGCACAAGTCGAGTACACAGTGTTCCCTGTCTTCAAAGCAGATGCATGGAGGGGGCGAAGTGCTTTGCTGTGAGCCGCTGACATTGTGCAAGACTGGAGGTTATATATATGTGTGTGTGTGTGTGCATTTGAATGTATACACTTGCCTGTGTGTTTAAAGTTGCTGCAAGTGCACTTATTCTCACGGTTTGTTCTGTAGCAAACTGTTATTTAAGCCATCTGTCAACCTTTGCCTGCATCCCTTGGATTCTGGTATGCCGAGTTCCCATTGTGACATTTAAACTAAAGCAACGGCTGTTATACCGTAGGTGAAGCGACAGCCTCACGCACATGTGGCCGTCCAGCAGGTGGTTTGGGAAAATGTTGTGCAACCTCATTAATTCAAGGCTTCAAAGAGCAGCGAGCGCTATTAACGCACAGAGATAGCTACCGATTGGCTCTCCTGAGGCACTTCCCACCTCAGAACTCATTTCTAAAAAGGGACACGCACTAGAGCACTTGTGGCGGTCTCCATGGCAACAGCTGGCTCTAGTGTGACAATGCTCCGTCGGAATTCCGGATGGATGGTACAGGTTGTTCCCACGCTACATGCCGAGGAATGCCTCTTTCACAAACATGCTGTGGGTGGCATCCAGCTAGAGAGGAAATCCATTGTTCAAAATGGAAAATCGCAAGTTTAACCTCTGTTGATGTTTGCATTACTGCCACTGTATCAAAATATCGCACATTTTCTATGTATTGAATCACTTGGTTTTTATGCGTATTAGAATATTGCACCAGAGACAGCACAAGGGAGACGAGATAGACAGATACACAGTGTCCACACTGGATGCAACACAGCGACAGTTGCAAATCCATTTGACCTTTGTATCAGAAGTAGCATTTGACGTACGTCAGAAATAGAAAGCAACATCAGTTTACCTGCGGAAAACTGGACGTGTCGCATCCAGTGTAGACAGAATCACTGATTATAATGGGTTTGCTTTTGTCGCATCGTGTCACGCCACTCATGTCTGGTGTAGAAATTATATGTAGAAAAGAGCTCTTACTTCTTTTGATAGCAACCTTGGATGTTTGTTTACTTATGCGTGTTAGCTGCCAGCCTGCAAAATAAAGATTCTTAGCATGTTAAATTTTGATTTTATTACTGATTTTAAATATGCACAGTTTATGAAGCATAGATAATAGCTACCTGTGGATGTTACCAAGATGGCCACAGAGTGTAAACTTAAAGGGATGTGCAATGCATTGTTAGCTTAGCAACATGCTAACTGCAAGTTCCTCAAATCAACTTATACTTTGCATTTGTTGAATTGCTGCAGTGTTACATATTAGTCACTTATGAGGTTCAGTTAGCATGCTAATATAGGGGGGTGTTCACAATTACACTCACCTAAAGGATTATTAGAAACACCATACTAATACTGTGTTTGACCCCCTTTCGCCTTCAGAACTGCCTTAATTCTTCGTGGCATTGATTCAACAAGGTGCTGAAAGCATTCTTGATAAGATAGCATCTTGATAAGATAGCATCTTGATAAGATAGCATCTTGCAGTTGATGGAGATTTGTGGGATGCACATCCAGGGCACGAAGCTCCCGTTCAACCACATCCCAAAGATGCTCTATTGGCTTTATGCACAGCTGCACTACTTCCTGAACTTCAGCCAGCTCCTTTGTTTCCTGTCTGCCATTATTGGACAAACTGATTAATCCAGGTGTGTCTGATTATTGTTGTTGCGACTACAGAGGTCAGGCACACCTGGATTAATCAGTTTGTCCAATAATGGCAGACAGGAAAAAAAGGAGCTGGCTGAAGTTCAGGAAGTAGTGCAGCTGTGCATAAAGCCAATTGGGTTGAGATCTGGTGACTGTGGGGGCCATTTTAGTACAGTGAACTCATTGTCATGTTCAAGAAACCAATTTGAAATGATTCGAGCTTTGTGACATGGTGCATTATCCTGCTGGAAGTAGCCATCAGATGATGGGTACATGGTGGTCATAAAGGGATGGACATGGTCAGAAACAATGCTCAGGTAGGCCGTGGCATTTAAACGATGCCCAATTGGCACTAAGGGGTCTAAAGTGTGCCAAGAAAACATCCCCCACACCATTACACCACCACCACCAGCCTGCACAGTGGTAACAAGGCATGATGGATCCATGTTCTCATTCTGTTTACGCCAAATTCTGACTCTACCATCTGAATGTCTCAACAGAAATCGAGACTCATCAGACCAGGCAACATTTTTCCAGTCTTAAACTGTCCAATTTTGGTGAGCTTGTGCAAATTGTCGCCTCTTTTTCAAATTTGTAGTGGAGATGAGTGGTACCCTGTGGGGTCTTCTGCTGTTGTAGCCCATCCGCCTCAAGGTTGTGCGTGTTGTGGCTTCACAAATGCTTTGCTGCATACCTCGGTTGTAACAAGTGGTTATTTCAGTCAAAGTTGCTCTTCTATCAGCTTGAATCAGTCGGCCCATTCTCCTCTGACCTCTAGCATCAACAAGGCATTTTCGCCCACAGGACTGCCGCATACTGGATGTTTTTCCCTTTTCACATCATTCTTTGTTAACCCTAGAAATGGTTGTGCGTGAAAATCCCAGTAACTGAACAGATTGTGAAATACTCAGACCGGCCCGTCTGGCACCAACAACCATGCCACGCTCAAAATTGCTTAAATCCCCTTTCTTTCCCATTCTGACATTCAGTTTGGAGTTCAGGAGATTGTCTTGACCAGGACCACACCTCTAAATGCATTGAAGCAACTGCCATGTGATTGGTTGATTAGATAATTGCATTAATGAGAAATTGAACAGGTGTTCCTAATAATCCTTTAGGTGAGTGTAGATTGGTAATCGGACCAAAAAAAGAAAATTATACATTTAAGCCCTGGTTCATTTTAGCGTTCACACTGTCATTTTAAAGACCGAATCTAAATATACAAAACAAAACAAAAACAGCTTTTACAACATATATTTTGTGACAGAACCTATGGAACATCCACAACAATGCTGTGTACTGGGATAAATACGCTTGCTGTGTGTGTGCGTAGCCTACATATGATGGTATTTTGACCAGCTGAGAGCTTGTGAAGAGGTTATAAAATATGTAAAGGAGTCAAAACAGCGGCAGGAATTCCTCTGTCGCACACACAAACGAAGATCTGCTGCGAGGATACAACAGACGAACTGTAACAGGCAACATCGTGACTACAATGGGGAAAACTAGGTATGCTTGAGCATTCTGTCCTTTTCAAGGTTGCATCTTGTGGCATCATGTCATGTTTTTGGTTTGTCTTTGGGCCGTGTTGCATTCATATTTCAGTTGAATCGCACCAGAGTTCATTGGGAAGTGGACCGAGCCCACATTTTCAGGGGTCTCGGTACACTTGTTTGGTACGCACCAAGGTTCGGATGGAAACAGAGATGAAACACATTCTAAAAGGCAGCTACTTATACAGACAGTAGACTGCAATGCAGCTCACTTGGTATTGGAACAAAGCCAGTCTCCATCCATCATTCTCTCTCATATCATCATTTCTTCTTCTTCGAGCATAACAAACAACTGAGTAACCGGACCTGGACATTCTCTCAGAGAGCTCTGCAGCAGGTTGTGTGACATTTAGCTCCGATCTGGGGTCACGGATCCCCTCTCTGTCCTAAAAAGGCAATGATTGGCCTATCTCTGCCTCACACACAAACAGACCAATCAAGCTCAACAGCTGACCAAGTATAGAGACAGCCTGACAAGGGCGCCCACCCACTGCCAGCGGCAACAGATGTGACTTCACAAGCTCTGCAAATTATACAGGGCTCTTTTAGCTGGCTGCAGAGAAGCGTGTTCATATACATACATTCAGTGAAATGTCCCTGAAAGGCAGGCAGCAGTGAGTCACAAACAGCTGGGCTCTCATCTGGACGCTAATGTTTGCTTTAAACTAAGTCTTAACCACAGTAAAAGGATCAGTTCATATCTGGTAAATCAGTCTGAGCAGAATTGTCTAGCTTCATATCTTCTATTTTCATATCTTTGATTTAAGTTTAATTGTCTTGTGAGGGAAAAAATACATGTACATTTTTTTTTTAAACATTTATTTCTTCAATGTCACATAAAATATATAAATATTTAATATATCATATATACATACCGATCAGGCATAACATTATGACAGATGAAGTGTATAAAACTGATTATCTCCTCATCACGGCACCTGTTATTGGGTGGGCTGTATTAGGCAGCAAGTGAACATTTTGTCCTCAAAGTTGATGTGTTAGAAGCAGGAAAAATGGGCAAGCGTAAGGATTTGAGCGAGTTTGACAAGGGCCAAATTGTGATGGCTAGATGACTGGGACAGAGCATCCCCAAAACTGCAGCTCTTGTGGGGTGTTCCCGGTCTGCAGTGGTCAGTATCTATCAAAAGTGCTCCATAGAAAGGAACAGTGGTGAACCGGCGACAGGCTCATTGATGCACATGGGGAGCGAACGCTGGCTTGTGTGGTCCGATCAAACAGAAGAGCTACTGTAGCTAAAATTGCTCAAGAAGTTAATGCTGGTTCTGATAAAAAGGTGTCAGAATACACAGTGCATCACAGTTTGTTGCGTATGGGGCTGCATAGCCGCAGACCAGTCAGGGTGTCCATACTGACCCCTGTCCACCGCCGAAAGCGCCAACAGTGGGCACATGAGCATCAGAACTGGACCACGGAGCAATGCAAGAAGGTGGCCTGGTCTGATGAATCATGTTTTCTTTTACATCACGTGGATGACCGGGTGCGTGTGCGTTGCTTACCTGGGGAACACATGGCACCAGGATGCACTTTGGGAAGAAGGCAAGCCGGCGGAGGCAGTGTGATGCTTTGGCCAATGTTCTGCTGGGAAACCTTGGGTCCTGCCATCCATGTGGATGTTACTTTGACACGTACCACCTACCTAAGCATTGTTGCAGACCATGTACACCCTTTCATGGAAACGGTATTCCCTGGAGGCTGTGCCCTCTTTCAGCAGGATATGGTTCAGGAATGGTTTGAGGAGCACAATAATGAGTTTGAGGTGTTGACTTGGCCTCCAAATTCCCCAGACCTCAATCCAATCGAGCATCTGTGGGATGTGCTGAACAAACAAGTCCGATCTATGGAGGCACCATCTCGCAACTTACAGGACTTAAAGGATCTGCTGCTAACATCTTGGTGCCAGATACCACAGCACACCTTCAGGGGTCTAGTGGAGTCCATGCCTTGACGAGCCAGGGCTGTTTTGGCAGCAAAAGGGGGACCAACAGAAAATTAAATTAGGTCATAATGTTATGCCTGATCGGTGTATATGTATTATATAAAATGTAAATAAATAAAAAAATTAATGCTGTAAACCATGTAAGGCTGAGAAAGGGAGAAAGGAAAGGGGTGTTACTTTTAAACCAGGGAAAAATCACTGTTACATGGGTATATTGCTATATTTGTTCTGATAAAAGACACCAGTAGATATTTTACAGCGACTTCAAATATGGCTCATCCAATCAATATTTAGAAATGAACAATAATCTATCACTGCATAATGTGCAATCATTGCATGTCCTTAGAGAAGGAGAATCAGTTTAAAGACTCAATGAATTACATCAAATCAATCACTGTATGCTTCAGCTGTGACAGAGAACATGAGGAGACCATTTTCTCATTTTCTCATGCCCAGCTGGAGAGAACACAAGTGTACGTGCCAGAGGTTTTGTTGACATGTCGCAATCAAAAAAATATTGCCCTGGCCACAGCCGCCACACCTGCCTTTTGGAATGATGAAGATGGTATGGACTCTTTTCTAAGGAACAAAATGAGCTGTTTGCAAATCTGACAGATGCTTACTGATAGCTGATAGTTTGGGGGGGGGGGGGGGGGGGGTGTTATAGAAAACAAATAGAATGTGTTCAGCAGGTGCATCATGTTCCGACTGCTGAAACAAGACTGATGAGGACAGTTCTTAAACACACATCAGAACAAACACACACAGGCCCGAATCGGCTACTTACTGTGGCAAGAAAACCATTGAAAATGATTGAAACTGATTATTTCAATGACCAAGGCCTTTTGGATCCCAATGTATCTTAGCAAAATATGGTGAAACATGGTAGTACTTTAATGTGAGTGTAGTTAATGCTGTCCAGTTTTGTAATTACACTGCATTACGTTATGGACCACAGTCAAACCAACATTTATTCAGACACCTTCAACATTTTCTCACATTATCACAGTTTATTCGCTATAGTTTAGAAAATGGTAATAAAATATGACAAGAACTCAGAGTTGAACTGTGTCAGAACAAATTCATCTTGAGGATGTCAGATAACTTTGATAGAAAGGTATGTAATGAATTACAATCAACCAATCAGCTGTTAAATTCAAGTTCACAATTAGATAATACCAAGTTTGGTCTACCAATGACCAAGCAATGCATCATTTTGTTCAGTCTGTGGTGTAAAATGTCACAAATGGTCTGAATAATTTTGGTTCCAATTTTTTTAATACATTTTACTGGTAGTCCACTGTATGAAGAATGTTTGGGTATAATATGTCACTGTTTACTTTATTTTGATATCCGCACTTACATAAATGAACTATAGTGTCCTGCACCCACTAGTAAAAAAATATATCTGGTGTCTGAATAATTTTTGGTTTGACTGTATATATATATTAGTTACACATAATGCACTAATGGTGAGTCCAGTAACATCCATATTGTTCAGAAAAGAGGTCAGTTTGTCCTGGCATGAGTCCTTCTCAGCTATCAGAGGTAAATATTTACTTTTGACAGACCACATATGAGCCCCACGGTGAGGAATCCTTCTCGAATCGCTGTGTTTTCCCATATTATCAGTTTCCTCTCGTCTTGCAGTTTTCAATGGAAAGAATTTGATAACGTGAGTGAGGCTTGTTGGAAAGGTTGAGAATGTAGATAAGTGTGGGATTTTACATAATGAATATTTGTTCAGTGTTAGCCAGTAATGTGCTGTTACTTGAGAAGGCCTGGTTGTTCTGATCTTGACCTTGGCTGATATTGAGGCGTGAAAAATATGAATAGTCCAAAACACTGCAGAGATGGGCATTCAAAGAAATATTCAACTATACATTTGAGACATATTATATATTCTCAGTTTGCACTACATTTTTATGTAGGCCTATGTACAATCATTTTTTTAAGTGCTGATGCATGTCCTTTGATAGGTTTCATAATTTGCAGGTGTTATTATTGACATTTGAAGATTTGGATGTTCAAAAGGTGACCGGACTAGCTTGAATTCTTCATCCAGGTGTGATTTTGTCTGGGTCACATTTCACAATAAACATCACATTTTTAGAATGTGTGGTAAATCAGTGTCTATAATTATATAAAAAAGATGTATTTAATAATAAATTTTTTTAAAAAAAAATAAAAAAATAAAAAAATTAAAATAAAAAAAATATATATATATATATACACAAACACATACACATGTTTGTGTAAAAGTAATATATTTTTTAAATATATATTTGTTAACATTTTATTTAAATATTTGTATTTTAAATAGTATTGCCCTTACTTTTAATACATTTCTAATATAAATAATTTTTTTACATTCATATTCATTTATATATTATTTTTATAATTCATATTCATTCACTGAATCTTCATTTTTTCGTGTCTATTTGTGTGTATGGTGACATAATTTTAATGACAATTAAGTACTTCCCCATCCAAATTATCATTATTGTAGTACAAAAAAAAATATTTTCATAACTGTAATACAGTGTCTTGACACTTTTTTTAAAATACTTTTGACTTTTTTTTAATCAAAATTTTTATAAATTAAGTACAATATAGCACAATAATAAGCTACTTACAATTGTATATTATAAATGTACTTAACTATTTCAGTGCTTTATCAGTAATAATTTCAGCATTAAAGCTGACTGAATGTTGCGTCCGGAGCTTAATTAAAAAAATTATAATATCACACTGCATTTCTTTTCTTTTTAAGATAGTGCTATATTTGTTTATTTTCTAATCTGATTTTTTTATCTATTTCCTGAGTTTTTGTTGAAATATGAAATATGTCAGTTTTTGTAAGAATATAGTGATGTTAGGAGGTGCTTGAGGGAACACATCATTGTTTTATGATCTAAATCTGTGTCCTTATTGCACAAACAGATCTGACCCCGCTGGAAACATGATATTCCATGCTGATGTAATGATGATTATTTCAAAGACATATGGGGCACTGCCATTGATCAGACCTTACATCATTATGACTGCATGCAGAAGTCTCATTTCTCTGTAACACTGTTATGAAGTTATGATGTCATAGGTGTGCAATAACACAGCATGAGCGTAATGTGCCCTTTTTAGTGTGTGCTTGCATAAATGTATGTGTGTGTGGATTTACATGTGTTCGGAGGGGGGTGGAAGCAGCTGGGGACATCAGGCTTCTCTCCGGTGAGATAATTAAGCTGTAGGAGTGGTGCTGTCAATCCCTCCTCGTCCCTGTTGCTCACTAATTATCCCGACTAGGTGTCAATACTCCAGAGCAATGAGTAGGGCTTACATTTGAAAAAGAAGGGAAAGCAGAAAAATTTATTAGAGGATTCGCACAAACATGGAATACTGTGCATTTTGTCTTTTTATTATTTAGTTTGTTTTTCAAATATTTTATTTTTGCACTTTTTGAACACTTATACACATTCAACATTACATAAGTGATATATGTTTGTAATATCAAATATACACTATTGTTCAAAAGCTTGGGGTCAGTACATTTCTTCTTTTTTAAAGAAATAAATTAGCATTAAATTGATCAAAAGTGACGACAAATACATTTATAAATATATATTTTTTAAATGTTATATCAAAGAATCCTGAAAAAAAGTTTCCACTAAAATATTAAGCTGTTTTCAACAATAATAAATGTGTCTTGAGCATCAAATCATCATATTTGAATAATTTCTGAATGGTCATGAGACACCGAAGACTGGAGCATTGATGCTGAAAATTCAGCTTTGCATCACAGAAATAAACTACATTCGAAAATATTTTAAAACAAAAAACTGTTCTTTTAAATTGTAATAATATTTCATAATATTACGGTTTTGCTGTATTTTGAGAAAATAACTGCAGTCTTGAGCAGAACCTTATTGCAGAGAGACTTATTTCAAAAATGTTTTAAAAAGCTTACAGACCCCAGACTTTCGAAAGGTAGTGTATAATTAAAAATAATATAATTATTGTAGCATGTTCCCAGTTAACATAATTAGTAATATAATGTTAGCATTATAGATTTGACTTTTTTCAGGCAATATTTGTACCTTGCAAATGATTCTTAGGGGCTTGTTTACTGGGGGCATATTATTTTATTTTATTTATTTTTTTTAGGCCTACTTTGAAATAATAAAATATATACAGTGTTCAGGCATAACATTATGACCGGTGAAGTGAATAACACTGAATCTCTTCATCACGGCACCTGTTTGTAGGTGGGATATACACTAGGCAGCAAGTGAACATTTTGTCCTCAAAGTTGATGTTTTAGAAGCAGGAAAAATGGACAAGCGTAAGGATATGAGCGAGTTTGACAAGGGCCAAATTGTGATGGCTAGACGACTAGGACAGAGCATCTCTAAAACTGTAGCTCTTGTGGGGTGTTCCTGGTCTGCAGTGGTCAGTATCTATCAAAAGGCCCGTGTGGTCCGATCAAACAGATGAGCTACTGTAGCTCATATTGCTCAAGAAGTTAATGCTGGTTCTGATAGAAAGATGCCAGAATACACAGTGCATCGCAAAAGGGGGACCAACACAATATTTTCATAATGTTATGCCTGATCGGTGTGTAAAACTATTAAAGGTGCACTATGTAACTTTTCCGTCCACTAGAGGTCGCCTGTTCAAAACAAAGGTGTAGTTTGATGATGCCAAGTTTGCGTGCAGAATCTCGGGACATGTGGTCTTCACCTCACAGCCGGTGGAAAAGAATCGGGATAGGACTCATGTTCATGGATGCGATTATTAACGTTACTGTAGTATGAAGCAGAGCAGGACAGAGTGTTGTGGAGCTGAGCAAGGCCGCTGGAGCGATTGTTAATAAGATGAAGGCAACACACGCCTCGCGAGCAGCGGGACTTTTATTATGACACAGTCGTCGGCGCCACTTCCATTTTTCCGGTCATGAGTATGAGGTAACGCAGCTCTGATTATCATATCGGAAACATCTGAGTGTGTTGAAAATGATGTTATGACGTTACTCTGTGCATTCGCTTGGCGGCTGCTATGACACTTGTTGCTGTTACGAACTGCTCTGAGACAGAAGGGTTGAGAATCCACTCGCAGCTTTATTTGAGGGCAATCCAGAGGCGTAATCCAAAGTACAGGCAATGGTCATACACAGACAGGCAGTCCAAACAAAGAAACGAACAAACAAACAAAACAGGCAGGGACCAGAGGCAAGAGAGTAATCCAGGGAACAGGGCAAGAAATCCAAAACAAGAAAACCAGGAGACAAGAAAACAGGAGAATGCTCGGAATTGCAGCGTAACACTAAACAAGACTTCGCGGTGAGTAAATGAATGACCAAGGTTTAAATAGACAGGAAATAACAGGATGGTGAGACACAGGTGAAATGCAATCAGTAAATGAAGTACAGGTGAATGTGATCAGTGATAAGTGATGATGAGTCCGGGCAGTGAGTTATGGGAAATGTAGTAGGTGAGTGAATATAGTCTTATGTGTGGAGTGCCCTCTGGTGGCTCTCAAGGGCACTCCAGCTGGTGATCGTTACATAGCCCCCCCTCTAAGGAGCGGATTCCAGACGCTCCTAAAACTGTCACGGAGGGAGGAGGAGCGGAGGCGGACCCGGGGGCGGGATGGAGGGCCAGGCCCGTGGAGCGGATGACGACCTGGAGACTGCGGCAAGCTGGGAGGCCACGGCGGATCAGGCTGTGCAGGCGACCAGGGCGGATCAGGCTGTGCAGGCGACCAGGGCGGATCAGGCTGTGCAGGCGACCAGGGCGGATCAGGCTGTGCAGGCGACCAGGGCGGATCAGGCTGTGCAGGCGACCAGGGCGGAGACGACCCTTCAGGCGGCCAGGGAGGAGACCATGGCACAGGAACCGACACCGGCTCAGAAACAGGAACAGACACCGGCTCGGGAACAGGAACAGACACCGTGTCAGGAACA
Source organism: Gobio gobio (assembly GCF_949357685.1). Classification (NCBI taxonomy): domain Eukaryota; kingdom Metazoa; phylum Chordata; class Actinopteri; order Cypriniformes; family Gobionidae; genus Gobio; species Gobio gobio. The sequence continues at coordinate 21,149,782 of NC_137121.1, forward strand.
GACACCGGCTCAGGAACAGATACCGGCTCCGTGAAGACCATCTTGTCCTGAGACACAGGCGTGGAGTCGGCCATCTTGTCCGAAGACACAGGCGTGGAGTCGGCCATCTTGTCCGAAGACACAGGCTCGGCGGCGGCCATCTTGTCCGGAGACACTGGCTCGGCGGAAGTGACGTGAAGCTCATTCTCTGGATCGGCAGAAGTGACGTGAAGCTCATTCTCTGGATCGGCAGAAGTGACGTGAAGCTCTGTCTCTGGATCGGCAGAAGTGACGTGAAGCTCAGTCTCTGGATCGGCAGAAGTGACGTGAAGCTCAGTCTCTGGATCGACAGAAGTGACGTGAAGCTCAGTCTCTGGATCGGCAGAAGTGACGTGAAGCTCTGTCTCTGGATCGGCAGAAGTGACGTGAAGCTCTGTCTCTGGATCGGCAGAAGTGACGTGAAGCTCTGTCTCTGGATCGGCAGAAGTGACGTGAAGCTCTGTCTCTGGATCGGCAGAAGTGACGTGAAGCTCTGTCTCTGGATCGGCAGAAGTGACGTGAAGCTCTGTCTCTGGATCGGCAGAAGTGACGTGAAGCTCTGTCTCTGGATCGGCAGAAGTGACGTGAAGCTCTGTCTCTGGATCGGCAGAAGTGACGTGAAGCTCTGTCTCTGGATCGGCAGAAGTGACGTGAAGCTCAGTCTCTGGATCGGCAGAAGTGACGTGAAGCTCGGTCTCTGGATCGGCAGAAGTGACGTGAAGCTCGGTCTCTGGATCGGCAGAAGTGACGTGAAGCTCGGTCTCTGGATCGGCAGAAGTGACGTGAAGCTCTGTCTCTGGATCGGCAGAAGTGACGTGAAGCTCTGTCTCTGGATCGGCAGAAGTGACGTGAAGCTCTGTCTCTGGATCGGCAGAAGTGACGTGAAGCTCAGTCTCTGGATCGGCAGAAGTGACGTGAAGCTCTGTCTCTGGATCGGCAGAAGTGACGTGAAGCTCAGTCTCTGGATCGGCAGAAGTGACGTGAAGCTCTGTCTCTGGATCGGCAGAAGTGACGTGAAGCTCTGTCTCTGGGCTTGACAGGACCAGCGGTGAAGAGGGCTCTGAGCTGGACAGGACCAGCGATGACGAGGGCTCTGAGCTGGACAGGACCAGCGATGACGAGGGCTCTGAGCTGGACAGGACCAGCGATGACGAGGGCTCTGAGCTGGACAGGACCAGCGATGACGAGGGCTCTGAGCTGGACAGGACCAGCGATGACGAGGGCTCTGAGCTGGACAGGACCAGCGATGACGAGGGCTCTGAGCCGGACAGGACCAGCGATGAAGACTCTAGCTTGGCGGGCATGACGCATACTGCCTTGGCTTCGGCAGATTTGGCGTGAAGTGCGGGCTCGGCTGGACTGGCGTGAATTGCAGGCCCGACTGGACTGGTAGCCATGTCGTCCGAAGACACATGCATAGCAGATGCAGTGGGTATGTCACTATCCTTCTCCATTATACCCACTGTAAAAGCAGAACCGCTCAGTTGCAATGCAATGTCAATGTACTTTTTTAGAGAGCAATTAGGATCATGCAAAGGCATGATAGAACTGAGTGGCTCAGATAGTCCTCCTCTGAAAAATATCATGAGGCATACCTCGTCCATTGAAGTCAAATGGGCCAGCTCAATGAAGTCCTCTACATAGTCCTCGATGGGGCGATCTCCCTGACGGAGACGCATTAACTGTGCTGCTGGATTCATAGTGGCGAAGTCTTCTGTTACGAACTGCTCTGAGACAGAAGGGTTGAGAATCCACTCGCAGCTTTATTTGAGGGCAATCCAGAGGCGTAATCCAAAGTACAGGCAATGGTCATACACAGACAGGCAGTCCAAACAAAGAAACGAACAAACAAACAAAACAGGCAGGGACCAGAGGCAAGAGAGTAATCCAGGGAACAGGGCAAGAAATCCAAAACAAGAAAACCAGGAGACAAGAAAACAGGAGAATGCTCGGAATTGCAGCGTAACACTAAACAAGACTTTGCGGTGAGTAAATGAATGACCAAGGTTTAAATAGACAGGAAATAACAGGATGGTGAGACACAGGTGAAATGCAATCAGTAAATGAAGTACAGGTGAATGTGATCAGTGATAAGTGATGATGAGTCCGGGCAGTGAGTTATGGGAAATGTAGTAGGTGAGTGAATATAGTCTTATGTGTGGAGTGCCCTCTGGTGGCTCTCAAGGGCACTCCAGCTGGTGATCGTTACAGTTGCACACTGCAGTGAGAGTAAAGCGTTTCTGCAAAAATAAACCGAGGGTAACGCAGATCACACCTCACACGTCCCGGTTCCTTGGTTAAAATAGCAATTTCTCACGATTTACAAATAGTTGGAGACATTTGGGATATTGTAAGAACTCAACTGAACAAAATATATAACACTGGCCAAGTGGTTTTTGGATATTTTACTGATTTTTTTATACAAATGCTAAATAACATAAAAGTCATTATTGTCCCTATATTTTCATTTTGTCTCTTACTGTGGCATTTTTTCACCACCTCTGATTAATTTGTTGTTGCACTGTATGAATTCTTGTAGTAACTTTATTTTAGATATCCCCCATGCAAATGACTTAAATGACAGTGATGCAGTGTGAGGAGAGTGTCCGATGTGGGGGGTTCAGCAGGGGCCATCTGTTCAGACCCCCTTCTATGAACTCTACAGGGGCCTTCCAAGGACATTGGGTGGTGGGGTAATGAGTGTGTCCATAGGCCCTCTACAAACAAACAGAAGGCACTTGGAAAGAGCATGGAAAAATCTACACGGCCGAAAAGATAATATCACAGAAAACATGAAATATAAGTATTGCAAATAATTAGTAAAGAATGTGAAATTCAACATGCAACACTTTTCTATCCAGAGCGGATAGAACATTGCAGCAGGATGATGTCTCCGTTACGCCCATAGACTGGTAACAGGTGTCTATCCCATTGTCCTCTTTGTCCAGAATTGAGACAAAACTCAGATTGGCCAGACAATGAGGCGGTGGTGGACTCATGAATATCTGAGAAGTGAGTTTGAATGTGGTCAGTGGGGGGTGATGAAGTGTATTTATTTCAAATCTATTTCCATATGCTTTGGAGTCATTCATCATTGATCGTTTACTGATCTATTTATGCATGTGGCACGGCGGGTTTGGTAAAGAGACTTGGTTAACATTGAGTTTAACATATGCGGGACCATAAATCACAGCCAGATAACACTGGGTCAAGGATATGCAGACGCCAAAAAGGCTATGTTTTATCTGAAACATCCTTGAAATGTTTTCATTGGTGTGTCTGTTATGATAAAGAAAAAGAAAAAAATGAAACCGCAGCCAATTTGACAAGTGCATTATTACATCTTCTCCCACATGGCTTGGAGGCACCACTGAGGAATGTAATTAAACATGTAGCAAACTAATTACCAAATGGTGTAAATTATATGGTAAAGTACGCAACAGTTGTCTCAACAAGTCTAGGAACAATTCAGTTGTTCAGCGATATCAACTACCACGAAAACCCCTCGAGGGACTGTAATTCAAAGAGCTTGTGAGGAACACTGTGTCAGGAAAAAACCTTTGTCAAGGGATGCAATTTCCCGGAATGTACGATCACTGGTGGAGAAGGACCATCATGTACTGACAAGCAGTGACTAGTAATACTTATGATCATGTGTGTATATATGACCTGAATGTACAGGGGCTGTTGTGCTTGAGTGGATGTGGTTGATGTGTGTTATTGATATTGCTGCCTTAATAGCTTAATTCCGCAAAATAAGGTGGATAGGGAATAAAGGAAAACGTCGGGGAAGTGTAACCACCAGTCATTATGACAATGTGCCACTATATTAAGACAAAATACACTTATTTTCATATTAAACATCACAATAGACAATTATCACTCAATTTAGTGCCTTGACACAATGATTGATATGAATTATATTATTTAAATTATGTATATTAATTTAATTAATAATGTATGCATAACTAGGTAAATACACATGTATGTATTACATACAAATGTATACCTATTAGACAAATGTATGGTAATTTATATTATATTTCAGGGCTCAACAGTAAGGACTGCCCGATGGCCCAGGGCCAGTGTGAAAGACACTTACTGTGCATTCACACCAGACGCAACTTGCATGAATAAATCGCGCTATTCGCGCGTAGTTGGACGCTTGAACATTTTGAGATAACTCGCTTCATTCGCGTGTGAAATTCACTTCACACACAAATTCGCATCAGGGGAGGGGCTTCTGCTTTTGCTCCAGTAACGTTGCAAAAGATCCTTATTATTCCTGTTTCTATAATAATATGAAGTTGTATCGTACAGCTCCGGGTATCCACACATACAGCAACAATGATTTTGTCCGCCATTGTTGTTCGGATTTCTGCCTCCGCTCGTAATCACGTCACTACTAGAGCAAGCTCCTGATTGGTTATCGCGGGGCGAATATCCGCCAAAGTTCATATTTTTCAACTTGCGCGATTCGCGCGAATCATGCGTTACGCGCGTCAAACGCCGAAACGCGCCATTGTAAACATATATGTCCTAAGTGACCATAAACGTGAGAAACAAAATACATGTGTAACCGTATATTGGATCTGTGCAACTCTTAAAGTGACAGCAGCCTAATAATTCTGCTGCTGTCTGTTTTTATATGTTAATAAAACAAAAGACAGAAAAATTATACAGTGAAGACTATGCAGTGATATTTTACATTTGACTACTATTTCTGTACCTGGTTCATCTAGTTTAGACCTACATGAAAAACCTGAAAGGACATGTTTGTTCTGTTGTATTTATTTGTTCGCAAACACAAACATAGTGATACCAAAGACAAAGTGGTGTCAAACTGTTCCCATATCTGGAACTAACAATCAGAACTAACTGCTGTATGAATTCCATCAAAACAGTGACCTTTATATGGCACAAATACAATCAGGATCACTACACTGGCAGCGAACTCAGCTAGAACAACATAGATAAAGTGAGAAGCTATGCACTCAGTGAACTGAAGCACTTTTGAACATCCATCTTTATCAAGTGACTGACTGTGTCTGAAATACATAAGGCCTACTCTCAGAGTCGGTGCTTCTTTTGAACAAGTAATTGCTTTGCAAATGTAAAAAAAAAAAAAATGTATGTTTTATTATGGTATGGATGTGTGTAGTATGAATATAATCCAGACATACTATATCCATCATTTAACCTCAGACATACAACATCCATCAATTGTCATGTGACCTACCGGCATCAGTTGTGTCGCTTCAATGCCATTCATTTATCCTTTCCCGTGGCCTCATGGGATAGTAAAGTGTCCATCAGATGTGCACTTCAGAATCTCACCGGAAGTAGTAGGTCATCCGGGTACTTCTCACCTATAATGAATATTGTAAATTCAGACAGACTACTCTTATCACATTTTCCTCTACTACATAGTCGTGAAATATGCGATTTTGGATGCAGACATTCTGTCAGTTTTTCCTTTCCGGCAGTGGCGCACTGAACTTGGCTATACAGTTGAATTTGAAATATATACATTTTGCTTATAAGTTGTAATTGATTCATTTATTGTGTAGTAAGTTGTAATTGATTCATTTATTGTGTAGTGTAGTCTTAAAGCACACTGCCATAAAGCAGAGAATCTAAGCAATAATTTAACCATTAATTAAAACAAAATATCTGTAGAATGTCATGTTGGACATGGACCAGTTGCACCAGCACAAACAGCTCCATATTTAATATAACGTTACATATACAGTTCCAAAGGTTAAAGTTGACTCCACCTATCTCTTTGTTTCCGTTTTGCTAGACCATCTCTGCCAGGCAATGTCATTGTGAGCCCGGCTGTGTCTGCAATGGATTCCATGCCCAGTGCCAGCAGACCATTATCACCATTAGACAAGGGCCTTGGTGTACTGGTTTGTAGTTTAGTGAGCTGGCTGGACTCCACGCAGAGGAAGATTCATTATGGATGGTCCCAGCATGCTGAATGCAAACCTGACCCCACTACCACCCCCACAGGGGTTTGTGTTCAATGGACCATTATGATGTCCTTGGAGGCACCGGACCATGAATTTATGGGCCACGTTCCTTACTCTCCACTTCCCAGTGCTCCATGATGCTATTCTGTGGTGTTTAGATGAAGCTAAAAAAGTATGTTCCAAAACATCAAATAGCAACATTGAACTCATTAACTCTCTTAGCTGTGAGAAGACAAATATGCCAGAGTCAGGAATACCATTCACGTCCTAAATGTTTTAAATGGCTTCCTTTTCCACATCTACAATAATATGGGAGTGGCTTTAAAAAAAAAAAAAAAACACTGGAAAAAACGGAAGATGCTTCAGGCAACGGTTTGAGTCTGTGTTGAATTATCATTCCTACCACGTAGTATTACTACAAATGTAAATGGTTATACACAAAATATTATTAAAATTAGTACACTGTAGGTTCAATACATCATACAATGTACAAGAACGCCGTAACGGACGTTTCCATTATCAATTTAGTTTTAATTGGTTGCTATGAGTCATTCGCGTCTGGTGTAAATGTGCTGCGTCCAAAATCGCGTACATACTTTCATATTACTTTTCAAAGTACTAAATTCAATGAACAACTTTACTTACTTCTAGTGATGGCAATGTTGAAACACTGATTCACGATTCACTTAATGAATCTTTTGTTTTGAATCAATGCTTCGGAGCTTCGAGCTGACCAAGTCATGTGATTTAAAGGGATAGTTCACCAAAAAATATGACATTCTTCTTTCAGACGAATACAATCGGAGCTATATTAAAACATGTCCTGGCTAATCCAAGCATTATAATGGCAGTGAATGGCAGCCCAAACTTTGAAGCTCAAAAATCTATTATAAAAGTAATCCACACGGCTCCGGGGGTTTAATAAAGGCCTTCGAAAGTGAATTGATGGGTAGGTTTATAAGAAAAATATCCATATTTAACACATTCTTGAGCGTGAGTTAGATTAAAGGGATAGTTCACCCAAAAATGAAAATTACCCCATGATTTACTCACCCTCAAGCCTAGTGCATATACCATTCTTCTTTCAGACGAATACAATCGGAGTTATATTTAAAAAAATCCAAGCATTATAATGCCAGTGAATGGCAGCCCAAAATTTGAAGCTCAAAAAAGTGCAACCATCCATTATAAAAGTAATCTATACGGCTCTGAGGGGTTAATAAAGGCCTTCTAAAGTGAATCGATGGGTTTTTGTAAGAAAAATATCCATATTTAAAACTTTATGACGTAAAATATCTAGCTTCCTCCAGACTGTATTCAATTTACGAAAAAAGTGTAACTGCCGCTATCACTAGAACGTAGAATAAGCGTTTTGAACTGCAAGAGGCGTTTTCTTAGGCAGACTTTTCTGCCTAAATTGAATACGGAAGGTTTTGTGAAGCAATTGGTTCAGTCGACTCAAAAAGCAATTCGTCGAGTCAAGTGAATACTACAAATTAGGACAGTGCATTATTCATAGTAGGCCTATTCATAAAACAATACACGGAAAGTACCCAGATTACCTGCTTCCATCCAGATTCTGAAATGCACATCTGCTGGACAATTTACTATCCCATGAGGCCACGGGAGAGGATGGCAGTGAAGCGACGCAATTGGCGGCGTACATACAAGACAATGACAGCATGGTGGATGTAGTAAATCCGGATTTCATTCATTTAACACACATTCATATGATACAACATATTTTATCAGTCACAAAGTAAGTTCCACATCAAATACTATGTTGCTTTTTGAATACTACACAGTAGCGAAGTGAGCATATTCTGAGGTAAGAATGGTATTATAATTTCTGCTTCGGGATTTATAGGTTCAAACACCAACAGATGGTATGAGTCGATGGTAATAAAACAGCCCAGTCCAAAAGGTTAGAGGACAGGGCTGGTGGCTGTTGACCCCAACCAAAAAGGTCACTGGCGGTCACTATAGTGGAAGTAGCTAAACATACGACAACTCAGCAAATGCTTTTGTCTCGGTTTCTTTTTTCAGTGCTTTATCCCTTTATCCCAAACACGTTACGGCGGCAAAGCACAACCAGTCGAACATTCTGTAAGGGAGGTACAGAAAAGGTAGCGGGGTCTGGTCTGGAAAGTATCAAAATGCTTCACTCCCAGCTGAAGACTCGCAGACAGCAGGTGGAGTCTGGAGGCAGCAATGAGGTCATTGGGGCCAACAATTTTCACATGGGTTTGTTTTACAGTGTTTACACCAGTTAGCGCCCACATACCACGCTGTGAGCTAAACCCTGTGAACTAGGTATGATGAAAAAAAATGCCCCATTTATGCTCATAAAAACACAATAGAATCACTGACTGAGATGGACGATGGCAGCATCTCCCTAAAACTCCATTTTTGTCCTATATTTGTGATTGAGCTCTATTGTTTGGGCTTTACTCTATCCTTCAGGAATGTTTTCATCAGCAAACCTCAGAGCTGATTTCACCCGGCCCCTCCCATCGGCACAGAGCCGCACCATCCAAGAATGTCGACTGCATCCTCAGGATCAGAGAAAAGTGTCATTTAGGCCTATAAACAACGACGACGGCACAGGCAACACAGGAATATATGCAGTCGCAAAAGTTTCTATGGCAATGAACCAACACATAGGGTTACACAAGTGTCTGTAAGCTGACCACCCATTTGTGACCTAGTTACAAGCCTTACGTGAGAAAAATATCAACATGAGAAGCAAAAGCTCATTCACATTGCTGACATGTACATTTATTTGTGAAAGACACTGCCCTCTGCTGTACAAAAGTAGTAGCTCACAAGTAGCAAACGAATTTGATTATGCAAAGCAGGAAATACAACAGGAAACAATTAAGTTCAGTTTTATATTGGTCTTACATACATTTTATATACAAATTATTAAAACTCAGTGTGTGCAGTTATGCTTTGGCATTCTAATACATGCGTGTTATGAACTCTAAAAGCAGCTTTGCGTTAATGAAAATAGAACTACTGTATTTAAATACATTACAACTAGTGTGTGCATCAGACAAGACATAAAGCTTCAGTCCTTACAGTAAAAAAAACAACAAAACAAAACGTTTAAGACATGTATGCTTTATCGAGAACTGTCCCACAATCCATATCCTCACTCGCAGGCATGCGTCACTGATTCTGTTAAAAGAAACATATTCGACTTACATACGTAAAAGGATTTCATATGATCGTAATCAGAGATAGTAAACTAGGTTAACCTACTGTTTCCCGACATGTGAGTTTTGGCCATGCTTTTCTTTTCTTGCCCCCATCTATTGAACCAGAAACAAACAGAGACTAAACTAAATCACAAGATATTTCCAAGACAGTAGAGTCTAGCAACCAGTATATCAGAGATTTTCATCTTTTTTAAGGCAAGACGTCCACACCCAGTTCGTTTCTAAAGCGTATATGCAGGTTTAGAACTAGTCGGTCTACTATTATTTGACTTGTGTTGTAGCCTTCCATCTGGCATTTTCTTTTAATTATTACTCTTATTTCCTGTGGAAAGGGTCGTTAAAATTAAATGTGCAATTCTTTTGTCATAGCTTCTTTCATCGCAAACCTAATGTGTACTGTTACTAACAACAATCTCACAGTTTGCTTCAAGCCAGAGGCAACAGGTGTGTCAAATCACTGTCAGAATACCTTTGATTGTCAATCTTCCAAACAAGGCAGCGGCCAGGATCACAGTCAGAAAAATGACAGCTGGCAGTAAGATCTTCTCAATGTCCTGAAAGTGACTTCTCTCCGAGTCATGGCACCAATTTACTGTGATTAAACAAACAAACAAAAAAATGCATATCTTTACTAGCTTGTGGTCTTGTGTAAACAGTGGCAATACAGTCAAACTAAAGTATCACAAATGGCACTACATTTTCATTAACATGACACTAGTTTAGCAGTTTTCAAAATAATGCAGCTTTCCAGTAAAAAGCTTCATTGCAAATTCTTACTGAATTGCTATATTTTTCATCGCATTACTTTGTGGTCACAATTTTACTATGAAGTTACTTACTTTTTTAGTACCTTGTATTGTAGCTACATGAAAGTACTTATTTTAAAGTATGACATAAGAAATCAAATTTGCATGAGCTTTTGACATATAAGAGATCTTTGTACTATTAAAATATCCTGCAAGTTTGAAAGGATAGTTCATCCAAAAATGAAAATTGTGTCATCATTTACACCCTAAAGTTGTTCCAAACCTGTATACCTATCTTTGTCCTGCCGTACACAAAGGAAAATGTTTAGAAGAATGTTTGTAACCAAGCAGGTCTTGCTTGGAAAAAGAAAACAAATACTATGGTAGTCAATGGGGGCTGAGATCTGCTTGGTTACAAACATTCTTCCTAATATCTTCCTCTGTGTACAGCAGAACAAAGACATTTATTTGTTTATCATTCATTTACTCGAGGGTGAGTAAATGATGACAGAATTGTCATTTGTGGGTGAACTATCCCTTTAAAATGTCCTCCTCATTATCGTTTTGATATTGTGGGAACTGTGACGTCACACGGTCAAATACATTGGCATATGACTGCCCCCGGACCAATATATCACAAATAATTACACGTCATCACATAGACCCTGCCCACTGGAGAATATGACTCCATATTCATAGTTTTCAGGTCAAAACAGCCATAGAACTGCAGCACACGCCTGTCAATTTTCCATCTTAAAAACAAAAATATGTGAACAAGATGCAAGTTTTTGGCACTTGTGATCTATATACAGAACCTGTTGCAGTATTTCAATCATTAAAAACGGCGGTACAGTCTAAAACGCTTATTCCGAAAAACACTTAGTGTAGGTTGCACCAATAAGGATTAAATTAAGGAAAATTTAACACTAAACAAGGATTTGTTGATATGTGTTTTATTTTAATCGCGTTGTGTTGCACCACTTAATTTTAAACACAGATTAACTACGTGGAAAGACTTGGAATTAAAGGGCTGATCATGCAGTGAACCGACGCCAGGCTAAAGATGCTTAATCCTTATTCGTGCAAACCAGCCTTAAAGTGCCTTAATTAACTAAAACATTGATATTAAAAGATCAAATTAATTTCTGCATACTCTATACAGGCAAGCTGATGAGCCCAGAATATGAACGCAATGCGTTTTCTTTATAATGGTTTTCAATATAAAAAACGCTTAAAGAGAAACCTTGTGTTGCATTTATATTGTGTTTATCTGCTTTCCAGTACAAAGTATGCATCATCAATAAGGTGTATATTGAATTTGGTCTTTTAATATCACGGTCTTACTATATTAATACTTAAGGCATCCCTTAACACTAGAACCGCCACGGGGTAAAATTTACCCATGGCTGTTTTCAAATGTACATAACAGATTTTCAATAAAACATCCAAGTCTCCCAGTCATTGACTTTGACTAAAATTGTGTTATTTACAATCCCCTGTTGTTGAAAATTGTTTAGAAAACCAGATTAAAAAACAGGGAATTTATACCTAAAACCAGCAGGTCAAATTTACCCCAATATAACTCCTTTATTTTTGCGCTGTGTTTGACCAACGTGTAGTGTAAACAGTCACACAACGCACGATCAAATGAAGATGTTTTAGCCTATTCATAAATGTTCAAACTTTGGATTAATTATACATTTTTGTTTTGCAATTTTTATTGTGTATTTTTAGCTACTGTGTTACTATTCATTCAAGTCTGCCCGTTTCCTGAAAAATAATATTTACAATACATTTTTTTATGATTACCCCAAGTTTATTAGGGCCCAAGCCCCCGGACAACTTTATAATTTACAGTCATCAGCTCCGACCAACCGGAAGTCCGATATTTTGGTTTGAATGCTAAATTTTTTAATAAATCAGGCTCTTCGTTTTTATAAACTCCTCGTAGGAGATGCATGGAATCGACCCCAAACTCAGTCAACATGAAACAAAAACAACTGAAGATGCTATATTGATAACGATTATAGGATGTCTCAAATGGTGCTGCTATGGCGAGGGATTAAATAAGAACAAAAAAGGAAACAGAAATGGGCTCATATCTTGTAAAATCATTGTTTGATTTAAATTAAATTAAGATTGTATGTTCGGTAATTGAACCTGGATGAATTTAAAATGAATGTACTATTTTTCAGATCAACATATCTATTTATTTATTTAAAATATTTATTTTGAATCTTATTCTTTCTCTGTGTGTGCCCTCCCCTCAATGAACAGAAGATAGCAGCATTGTGTTAGTTTTGAAACAGGATAAAAAAAACATTGCTTCTCTCTTTCTCTCTCTCTCTGTGTGTGTGTGTGTGTGTGTGTGTGTGTGTGTGTGTGTGTGTGTGTGTGTGTGTGTGTGGAGGGGGATGGGTGGTTGACTGCCAGCTGCCTGCAGCATACTACAGCATTCTGATGGTGTAAAGTTTAACTCATACATTTGTAGGCGTAAATGTGGCATATTCAGATGACTTTGATATAGTTATTTTACGTTTAACGGGTTTAAATTCATATTGCAGCAAATGATAACTTCACATTTGAAATTAAACTATGACACTATATAACTATTCGGGCAGGACTCATTTTCAAAATGACATTCGAGTTACAATTCTTATCACCTGACATCTGTGATTTCATGTACTCATTCAAACATTACTCTTTTTTTACACAGGAATATGTGTGCGTTTTCTATACGTGTGCTTTACAGAAGGTCATGTGCTGTGTTTGCAAATATCACATATGATGCATATATCTTTAAATTAATTATTTACTGATATAATTCAAATTTATTCAAAGTAAATTTCACATGATTTTATAAAATGGCTGTTTATAATAAACATACATAAAATGTAGACATGCATCTTTCTTTTACCTGACACTGAAATTATAATAATCTTTGCAGTTTCTGTGATTTGGCTCCATTTTGTAATTCATTTTGTAATTAAATGTTTTTATTGAATACCTCCCATATTGAAATGAAAGCATGCTTTATAGTGCATAAGATTGGTGTATAAACGGTAGCTAAGGTAGGTCAAAAAACAATGGACGAGAAGTCTTAGGATAATACCACATCAGCATTCGAACGGTATTCTGCACTCATTTCAATTTGACTTGACATCATCTGACATTAAATTCATTTAAATTAAATTGATCTCATAGATGTGGCTGTTGTAGTTTGTGGTCATAGCAGCACCAAATCCTGCAGTTAATGTGGTGAATTCAGATGACTTTGAGATAGTCCTTTTATGTTTTCCCATTTTAAATGCCTTTTGGCTGTTGTGCACAATTAAGCTGATGCCACCGGGGTGGCGGTGCCACCGGCTTGGGCCCGTCATCGCTGCCCGCAGCTTTAATTGGTGTTGTTCTCTTATTAAAATTATAAATGATATAACTAAACCAATTAATAATTAATTAGGTGAAACTGTGAGCTTGAATTTGTCATTGCATCATAATGTACATCCTATGCAGTGCGGTGAATTATTATTGTTCTTTATTGTCTATTTAGGGTATTTTAGTAATTTTAATAACAAGGGGTTATCTTAATATGTGATTTAATGATATTTTATTATAATATTACACCACCCAAATATGTGTTTATTTCCTTCTAATTCTCGTTGTCATTGCAGGTTGGTTTAGCCTATAGTCACCAAAAAGGGATTAGTGTGGCCTGCTTAAATAGCACAAAACAACAGGACAAAAACATAGTTGTTGAGTAAAAACAATCATTTCATGACTCTAGATATTACTTTGAGAATACAGTGGCATAATACAGTGGCATAATACGTTTTTTTTGTCATATCCAAACAGTAATCATGTGCATGGGTAAATTTTACCAGCTGGCAGTTTTGACCCCAGGCAGTTCTAGTGTTAAAACAGATCTTTTCAGACAGAGGATCAGAACGAGGGTTGAAAATCATATATATTTGTTTTTTGTGCAAAAACCTTTATTATTAGTGAATCTTAAGGAACATATTATTATAATATAATTATATAATTATGAGTGCCTGTAGCTGTTTCACAGGCTATGCTTCTAACTCAGCTACATTTTCATTAGCATGATGCTATTTGAGCTGTTTTTAAAACAGTGTAGATTTTCCAGTAAGGAGCTACACTGCATAATCCTACATTGCTATATTTTTTATCTCATTGTATTGTATTGTGGCCACAACTTAGCTACTTTTTTAGTAGCTTGAGTGTAGCGACATGTACTATTTTTTTAAAAGATTAGCTTATATAATAATAATAAAAAAAAAAAATATATATATATATATATATATATATATATATATATATATATATATATATATATATATATATATATATATATAAATAAATATATATATATATATATATATATATATATATATATATATATATATATATATATATATATATATATATATATATATATATATTAGCATAAATTACTATAATTTGTACAGCGGTTTGTGAGTAGCTGTATCGTAGATGGCGCTACTTTTTCTTACAGTTGCAAAATAAGTACTTGTTCAAAAGAAGTACCGACTAAGAGAGTATGTGATTTCAGACACAGTCAGTCACTTTATAAAGATGGATGTTCAAAAGTGCTTCAGTTCACTGAGTGCATAGCTTCTCACTTTATCTAGCTGTATTCGCTGCCAGTGTAGTGATCCTGATTGTATTTGTAAAGGTCACTGTTGTGATGGAATTCATACAGCAGTTAGTTCTGATTGTTAGTTCCAGAAATGGAAACAGTTTGACACCACTGTGTCTTTGGTATCACTATGTTTGTGTTTGCGACGTTTGTGCATTTCAGATGGTCAGTCTGTCTCTTTCTGCAGGTTACATTAATACGCCAGTAGGTGAGGGTAAGTGGCCCCCTATCCTTAAATAATGCACAGCCGTTTGTAGTGGTGTCCAAAAGCATACAGGACATTATCTATTGCACTCATTCAATCCCATAATGCACAATCATGAGTGTACAACTGATGCATTCTTCCACTGAGTGTCGCAACAAATGATTTCCCAAATCTCGCAAGAACATGGCATCCACAGGCCACGGCCCTTACGGTGCACTCAGTGTCTGCTCCCTCCTTTTCATTTACTCATTCAGTGACTATCTAAGTGGAGTAGGGAATAATGATGAGGGTGTCCATCTTATTTTTTAATGTAAGAGCAGGCGTGGCCATTTGTATATTGAATGTGTCATTGGCTTCCAGTTATTTTTAGCTGTACAATACAGCTTGTTATGCTGCTTGATATTGCAAACTGGTATTTCTAACCATATTATTTTAGTCGTAATTATAAGTATATATGGTTTGTAGTGCACTTTGTTGTTCTTAGTCATTTACCTATAGTGGCCAATGATTCGAAAGTCTCGCAAATTCACAGAAAGTAGCTTACTTCAGCATTGTAAAATAAGGTGGATGGTGGTGACTTCAGATACAGCCTTTGAATTCACTTTTGATGAGTGAGTCATTGAATCATTATTTAACCCATAATCACCCCTCAATAGGGTTTACGTTTGTGGTCCTTGGGGTCAGATAGACCCCAAACATTTACAGAGCGATTGCATAAGGAAATATATTTTTTTGACATGGAAAACTATACATCATTTTTTTAATTTAGTTCTCATTGATTCTGTGTGTGTGTGTGGGGGGGGGGGGGGGGGAAGGGGGGCATGCATGTTGCATTTGTGCTCTAGTATTAGTTGATTGTAGTTGAATTGTTGATTGTATTTGCCAATTTCTATAAAAATGCTCTCTGTTCCAGTCACACACGTGTGTGTGTGTGTGTGTGTGTGTGTGTGTGTGTGTGTGTGTGTGTGTGTGTGAGAGAGAGAGAGAGAGAGAGAGAGAGAGAGAGAGAGATAGAAAGTTTGTTCCACTTTGTGTTTATGCTCTAGGACCAGACTTTGATTTAAATGTAGAAATTTTCAGATTTATACTGGATTTGTTTAACTTTTTTTTTGACAAACAAAAAAATATATATATTTTTTACAATTTTCCATTCATTACCAAAATCAAAAAAATGCCCCAGACACCCGTGTGTGTTTGTGTGTGCGCGAATGAACATGCTTGTTCCATGTTGCATTTGTGCTCTAGTATTAGTCCTTCATTTATGTATGACAATTTTTCAGATTTATGCCAGTTTTCTTGATTTTATTTGCCAATTTCTATACAAATGTGCTCTGTTGCAGTCGCACACATGTGTGTTTGTGCGCGCATGTGCGTGTGTGTGTGTGTGTATGAGATAGAAATTTCGTTCCACTTTGTGTTTATGCTCTAGGACCAGACCTTGATTTAAATGTAGAAATTTTCAGAATTATATTGGATTTTTTTTGTTTGTGACAAAGTGAAATTTTTTTTTTGTTTTTTTCATTTTTCCATTCATTTTCAATGTGGGGTCAATCTGACCCAGAGGACCTTAAATGGTAAAAAAAAATTGTACACACCTTTAGAACAACCAAATCAAGCCCAGATTTTTTGTGCATGTTTAAATAGATTATTTAGGAAAAGTCACAGAGTTGCATACCCCTGAGATGAAGGGAACACTTTTTAAAAATGAAGGAAAGGTCCAGTGGGGTCAGCTGGACCCCAAGGGGTGATTAAGGGTTAAAATGATTTATTAAAAAAGCTGATTCGTTAAGGAACGAAACAAGTGCCTTTATGAATGAAGCTACGTTCCGATTGACAGCGCCTGTGGGCAGTTTTCACTGATTTCTGAGCTCAATATATCTGTTGAAGTTGAAATCTGTTGCATTCATTCAGGAACACCCTGCAAGAGGCGTTTCAAAGATGGCCGCCGAGTGAAATGACTTGTCTCAAAGGGACTTTGTTATAACTACATTTTCATTAGCATGACACTAATTTAGCTGTCAAGATTGTTTACACTACAGCTCGCTATTTTTCACACCACTGTTTTATACCCACAATTTAACAAACTTTTTTGTTAGCTTATAGCAGCTACCTATATAAAATATTATCTTGACTATAGTTGAACTACTAAGTATGAGTAGCTGTAAATGTATTACAGTGACGCAACTACGTAACTCAGATTTTCAATGGCATGACACTAGTTTAGTTTTTTGTTTTTCAAAATAGTTTCCAGTAAGATGCTACACTAAAAAACGCTGCATTGCTGTTTTCCCCACATTGTATTTGCCCACAATGTAGTTATCTACTATTTTGAAGCTTGTAGTGTACTGTAGCTCCATGTAACAATTTTTTTTAAAGATTAGCTTGCCTGTTGTTGAACTACTTGACATTATGAGTAGCTGCGTCTTCTAGCATAGCTACAGTTTCAAAATCCCTTCCCCAACACTGCCCACCATTATAAGCTATATGTACTTACAACACTGCAAGTCGCACTGAAGTACAGGGACTGAAAAGTGCACATCTACCCTCTGGACCTTTTAAACAGGAAAACATGAGACAATCCACATCAATGAATCATAAATGACAAAAATCCAACAAGTTTTGTCAGCACTGTCACTCTCCGTTGATGCCTTACCTGTATGCAAACACACACTTCACACGCATTTTTAGACAAGTTGAAAACTGTGCGCTTCAATTTGTCCTAGAAAACAAATAAGAATTGGCGTGAAAAACAAGCTTAAACAAGACTGCCCTTGTGATATGAGTTTTCTTTAGAACAGACCCTTTTCTTTGTCATGTCATCAGGTACAAACCAGTTCAAAAGTTTTACTTTGACAGGGGAATTGCCCTAAACGGAAGCCTCAAGGCATGGCGTTACTAAGATGAATAGGGGAGTACCGAAAAACAAAATGATGGAAAAAAAAAACATCTGTATGACATCATGTACATCTGCTTTGAAGTTATTTTAACTGATCCTACATGCTGATAACCCTGCTAATGTCTCCTTACCACAGAAAGGGTTTGGGACTTGTTTCCCTCGATTTGTTTGCACCGAGAGGACGGTTTCATCTCACAGACTGAAACTGAGAAGTTGGCTTTGACCCATGTTGATATCTCTGCCCACTGCTGACCATTTTTGGATGCCATCTTTGCTGTCCAGACTTGTGGGATAAACATTAAAGTCATTTAGCCTTCATACAGCTTGTAACATTACCAAACTGCTTGTTAAACATGTCTTATAGCTAACAGGGAACGTTCTCAGAAAGTTCTGGCAAGGTTCTCTTAAAGTCATGAGTAAACATTCTTCTAGTAACGTTAAAAGAACATTGTGGTACTTTTTTTTCGAAAACATTTTAGTTGGACGTTTATCTAACAATTTTTAAAAGTTACTTATTGTTTCAGAACATTCAGAGAATATTTAAAAGTAACGTTCCTATGTTTGCAAAATGATCAAATGCAATGTTTACATCTTTGCATGACCAAGAAAACGTTAAGAGAACATTCATAAATAACATTTCAATGACTAAATAGGAGCGTAGGCAAAACATTCTGAGAATATACTTTTGTTTGCTGGGGTAGTGCTTTGTATACCTGAGAAATTCCCTTTGGCAAAAGGACACTTAATCCATGTCCCCACTTCAGTAGTAAACTGAAAAAATGGAGAAGAAAAAAATTATGTCATTAGTGTGAATTCTGACCCAACCAAAGAATATATTTCCAATGACATCTTTATTTGTCAATGACAACATTTATTTAAAGGAATAGTTCACCCAAAAATGAAAATTCAGTCTTCATGTCTAAACACCTCGTGTGGTAAATTCCAAGTCATCTGAACTCGTTTGTTTCAGGAACAGACAATTACCTTCATCTTTAAAGCTAATTGTAATATACTCCGATCAGGCATAACATTATGCCAAAAAAGCCCTGACCTGTAGAGGCATGGACTCCACTATACCCCTGAAGGTGTGTGCTTTGGTATCTGGCACCAAGATGTTAGCAGCAGATCCTGTAAGTTGCGAGGTGGTGCCTCCATGGATCAGACTTGTTTGTTCAGCACATCCCACAGATGTTCGATTGGATTGATATCTGGGGAATTTGGAGGCCAAGTCAACACCTCAAACTCGTTGTTGTGCTCCTCAAAACATTCCTGAACCATTTTTGCTTTGAGGCAGGGCGCATTATCCTGATGAAAGATGGTCTGCAAAAATCGTTAGGTAGGTGGTACGTTTCAAAGTAAGACCTAAGGTTTCCCAGCAGAACATTGCCCAAAGCATCACACATCCTCCACCGGCTTGCCTTCTTCCCATAGTGCATCCTGGAGCCATGTGTTCCCCAGGTAAGAGACACACGCGCAACCAGCCGTCCACGTGATGTAAAAGAAAACGTGATTCATCAGGACACCTTCTTCCATTGCTCCGTGGTCCAGTTCTGATGCTCATGTGCCCACTGTTGGCGCTTTCGGCGGTGGAAAGGGGTCAGTATGGGCACCCTGACTGGTCTGCAGCTATGCTGCCCCATACGCAACAAACTGCAATGCACTGTGTATTCTGACACCTTTTTATCAGAACCAGCATTAACTTCTTGAGTAATTTGAGCTACAGTAGCTCGTCTGTTTGATCGGACCACACGGGCCAGCGTTCGCTCCCCATGTGCATCAATGAGCCTTGGCTGCCCATGACCCTGTTGCCGGTTGACCACTGTTCCTTCCTTGGGCCACTTTTGATAGATACTGACCACTGCAGACCAGGAACACCCCACAAGAGCTGCAGTTTTGGAGATGCTCTGACTCAGTCATCTAGCCATCACAATTTGGCCCATGTCAAACTCGCTCAAATCCTTACGTTTGCCCATTTTTCCTGCTTCCAACACATCAACTTTGAGGACAAAATGTTCACTTGCTGCCTAATATATCCCACCCCCTTACAGGTGCCGTGATGAAGTGTTATTCCCTTCATCTGTCAGTGGTCATAATGTTATGCCTGTATATATAGTGCGATAGTCATACAGGGTATAGTCAACTTCTATAATGCTTTTATGGTGCTTTTTGACATTTTTGTAACGTGACAGCTCTAGTCCTCGTTCACTTTCATTGTTTGGTATAGAGCAGCAGGGACATTCTGTTACATTTCTCCTTTTGTGTTTCACAGAAGAATAAAAATACGTTTAGGATCATGAGGGTGAGAATATGATGACAGAAATGTCATTTTTGGATGAAAGAAAATAAGCAATAAAAACGTTAAACCTTCGTGCAAAGTGTAGGGTGTGGATCCACAGAAGAGAATATCACCTGAGGTAAAAACAATAAAAATAAAGATGACAGGGTTCCTGACAATCATCAGCTATAACTGCAGATGTAATTAGAAGGAACAAAGGATTAAAGGGGACAAGAACATACTTTTTGCCCCTCTGAATGAATAACATTTCCGAGGTCTCTGCAGTTTTTTCCTCCATCAACCTGGCATAGAGAAACTGACACTTTGACAGGACACAGTGGCTCCCATATAAGCTCCTCCTTACTGAGGTCATAGGTTATCCCAGACCACAGTTCTTCTAAATCTGTTACAGAAGACAGTGGGTATTATAAACTAAAATAAGAATCAAAATCATGATTTACCAGTCTCTCTTCGGGTTTTCTTGATTGCTAACACTACAACGGATTCCCAAACCATTCATTCAGAGATTTACCTCTCAACAAAAATGCCCTAATGATGCTCAGGTTTAAACCTGTGTTTAAAATGTTCTCATTCACAAGACACAAGTGCAGATTATTATCAACTCAAGCGTCACAACATGAACACAAATAACACACATTTATCCATGTGTGAACCTTATGTAGCAAAACTGATTTTTGTTTTGTTTTTGCGGCTTCTGCAGAATAAAGAAACTGCCGCAGGTATGAAATTAAATGAGGGTGAGGAAATGCTGATGAATGATCATTTATCAATTTAAGTGCTTTAGCTTCACATAGGAGACCACTGGAAACCTAGAAATTTGGATAAGAAGTTAGTACTCCCTTTACAAATATGAGCAAGTGCTAACTAGTATATAACATCTGATACAGATAAAACACAACCAAGTGCAAATAAGCAAGCCAATGCAAGATTTTCCTTTTAATT